>NC_044391.1:5772857-6097142 GCF_006542625.1 Nomascus leucogenys
ACAGAGTCTTGATCTGTCGCCCAGGCTGGAGTGCAGTGCCGCAATCTCGGCTCACTGCAAGCTCCGCCTCCCGGGTTCACGCTATTCTCCTGCCTCTGCCTCCCGAGTAGCTGGGACTACAGGTGCCCACCACCATGCCCGGCTAATTTTTTGTATTTTTAGTAGAGACGGGGTTTCACCATGTTAGCCAGGATGGTCTCGATCTCCTGACCTCGTGATACGCTCGCCTTGGCCTCCCAAAGGACAAATATTTAAGATTTTTACCTTTCACATTGCATGTTGGTGTTTATGTGTATATATGTAGCATATGTATATTTATACATCTATATATACATATATAAATATATATTTAAATTGGGTCAGCAGTTAAGAGTCCAGATTCCAGGAGATCAGATGTTCAGTCTGCCCTTGTAAGCGCAGTCCAGTTGGATGCTAGCGTGTAAGATAAACCATCTTCTTTGCCCTGCATAGGGCCCCAGAAGTTTATTGTAGTGGAAAGGACACTGGGGACATGAGATAAATTCTCTCACTAATAGAGGCAAACATTTATAAGTAAGATTGCAACTAATCTTCTCTCGCTCCAGTCTTGCATGATGGAAAACTTTGAGTGAAGATATGAACAAAAACAATGGATTGCGTTAATCCTTTTCTACCTGGGAAAAGGCATCCACACCTGTCAATTTAGGGTGCTTGCCCAGGAGGGAACTGTGGGAATACAGCCATGGGAGAATTAGAGCTGAGTTGCCAGGCGGGCCAGATAATTCTTTCTTTAACAGCTTGAAGCCCGGGAGTCACATTTCCTACTTACAAAAAGCTTTCCAGGACGTCACCAAATCTGCGGTTTCCCAGGAGGTCTGGCTTGTCTCACCAACAGCCCATGTCCTTGGAAGACACAAGCTTTTGTTGTTTTGGGGGAAATTTGGGTTGTGAGTGTGCTCAACACACCCCTGGCAGAGCCTGGATGAGAGAAGGAGGCTCATCTTTCAAGTCCTCTGCCACTCCCTTTGAAACAGGGCTGTTTTTAAAGGGCCTCGAGACTTACTTCCTGGCTGCGACTTCAAAGCACAGATGAGTGCTTGATTTAGAGCTCCGGGGCCTCCATGTCTATTATTATTATTGTCAAATAAGAACAAGTCAGCCACGTGTTTATAAACGTCCCATGACAGCAAACTCACCAGCTAGAGGATGCAACATTAGGCTGTGTCTGCACCGGAGGTAGGGAGGCTTTGCCAAGGGGGGCAAGCCCAAGTAAGGTTGGTTAAATGCCATGAAAAAAAATGCCCCTGGGGCACAAAGGGCAGCAGCATTTCCTCATTTTTGGTGGGCATTGTGTTCGCTTATTAGGAAATGGTCACTGACAGCAATACTGTTTGCCACGTTGACATATTTTGAGAATGCAGAACAAACTTGTGACTCAGAGGGCTGAGAGAAAGCTGTAAGGAGTTCGGGAAGGGAGCTCAATGTTACTGTTATAATTGAACTAAGGGCTCAGGCCTTTATTAGCCCACCAGGCTATCAGACAGCAGGGTAATGTGTCTGTAAGTCTTTGCCTAAGAATGAGTTCAAGGCCAGGCACGGTGGCTCACGCTTGTAATCCCAGCACTTTGGGAGGCCGAGGCGGGCGGATCACCAGGTCAGGAGATCGAGACCACGGTGAAACCCCGTCTCTACTAAAAATACAAAAAAAAAAAAAAAATTAGCCGGGCGTGGTGGCAGGCACCTGTAGTCCCAGCTACTCAGAGAGGCTGAGGCAGGAGAATGGCGTGAACCCGGGAGGCGGGGCTTTCAGTGAGCTGAGATCGCGCCACTGCACTCCAGCCTGGGTGACAGAGCAAGACTCTGTCTCAAAAAAAAAAAAAAAAGAATGAGTTCAGTGCATTTCCTGAAAGTAAGTGAAAATTGAATTCATTGGTTTATTTTCTGTTTTCTTGGCAGGTGAGATAGAACAGGTAAAAACTCATATTAATATAAACTAATGGGCAAAAAATAAAACAGAAAAGAAGGAAATAGCAATCAAAAGCAACAGAACACAGAGTAAAGAAAAAGATAAATACAGAAAAAAATGAACAAAGGGGTGTCTTGGTTCAGGTTCTTTAGAAGCAGGGCTTAAAACAAGAACTCAGGTGTGCATGATATATTGAGGGAGGACTCTTAGAAGTAGAGAAGAGAGAAACAGGAAGAGGCAGGGGTGTAGACTGAGATGGAATCTAGCCTTAGCCTAATGCGGTGGTAAGCTCTGGAGCATGAAATGAACAACAGAGTTGGTGTTAATTTGAGCCAAGAGGACTGTCCTTTCATACTTCATGTTAGTTGAGCTTCCTGGATGGGGGTTAAGGGAGAATAGCCTTCAGGCTGATGGCTCTTGCTGAAGGCAGTTCTCTGAGGAGGGAGCGGCTGTGAGCCGTTAGCAGCCCACTTACAGCAGCACACAGATGGGTCTGCAAGCCAGCAAAGAGTATCTACAAGACACCAACAGTATCCACTTCAGGGGCTTATTGGAGTGATAGCCAGAAATCATCCTCCTTGCCAAGAACCACTCTGCATCTCTCACTCCTTCATTATCTATGTGTGGGATAGATTAATGTGGCCTAAAGCAATGGGCTGTGAAACATTGGTCCCTTGGAAGGTTGAATTTTAATGTCCTGAGGAGCTTTTGAAAAATACAGATGCCCAAGCTATGCTCTCAGATATTGTGATTCAGGACAGTTGGAATGAGATTTGGGAATTGCATTTAAAAATTCCCATCCCCTATATCCTAGTAAATTCTACTTTTAAATCTATGTCACCAGAGAAGATCTTCCACATGTGAACAAGAAGACAGGCCCAAGGATGCTTATTGAAGCATTATTTGCCATGATGAAATAAGATAACATTCTGAAGGTTCAACAGTGGGAAACAGGAAATGAATTGTGATGTGTCATTCCCTAGATCACTGTGTACCAGATAAGTGAACTCACTGATACGTATACAAAACCTGAAGTTGAATGAAAAAAGCAAGATGCAGTGCAATGAAAATAATATGGTATATGTAGACAACATTTTTAAATATAGGCACAAAATACTGTTATGCTTTCATCTCATACACACATACATAAATGTGTTATATGTAATACATATTTATTTGTCAAAATGTTTTTTAAAGTTTAAAAGAAAATATAGCAGACTCATCAAGGAGGTGAGAATGAAAATGGAATTTGAGATGAGGTCAAATCGTTTTCAACTATATAATATTGCATGTTTTTTTTAAAAAAAAAAAGGCCTTAAAAAGAGAATATAACAAAATGCTAAGAATTGTCATCTGAAATGCTACTAATGTCACCTGAAATGTGATCTCATCAGAGATAACTAAACATTCTCTCTAAAATACAGACAATTTCTCCATCATCCTCTCTCCTAAACTTGCTTTATTTTTCTTTATGGCATATATATGTGCGTATAAGATTGGTGCTATCTATCTGCTATCCATATTTTTCCATCGTTCCCACTAGAGTATCAGCTCCTAGAGGGCTGGAGTTTTATTTCACTTCTGTTCAGAATTGAGCCTGTCACATAGCCGCCTTTCAGTAAATATTTGCTGAACCGTTTGTGTAGCTGAATAAGTGATCAATTCTGGTGGAGAACACAAATATATTTTACATTATTCTCAGGGCATTTCTGTATTTATTTTTATTTTTTTTTTTGAGACGGAGTCTCACTCTGTCACCTAGGCTGGAATGCAGTGGCGAGATCTTGGCTCACTGCAAGCTCTGCCTCCCGGGTTCAAGCGATTCTTCTGCCTCAGCCTCCTGAGTAGCTGGGACTACAGGCGCCCACCACCATGCCCGGGTAATTTTTTTGTATTTTTAGTAGAGACGGGGTTTCACTGTGTTAGCCAGGATAGTCTCGATCTCCTGACCTCGTGATCCGCCCACCTGGGCCTCCCAAAGTGCTGGGATTACAGGCGTGAGCCACCGCGCCCGGCTGCATTTCAGTATTTTTTAAAGTTCTCTTTCACAGCCACTCCAACTTCCTTGAAAAGTTCATTGGGTAAATTGCCTGTTTTGCAATGATCAGCAGGTTTTAGGAACCGTGGGTCTGTGGCAGATGGACTCCTGCAGACAGCAGCTTTGACCTTAGGTTTAGCCTCAAGATAACCACATTAAGCCAATTGATTAGCAGAGTTTGAATTTCCCTGTTTACATTACCATATAGAAGTAACCAGGTACGTAGCCTGAATTTTTTCTAAAACATAAATGTCAGAGTCAAATAAAATAAAAGTCAATGATGTCTTTGGCCAGCAACAAATGCGGTTAAATTGTTCTTTGTATACTCGAAAACTAAAGGAAATAAACTAAACAGGAGAGGAGAGAAAAAACAAAGTGAAAAAAATGTTGGTTTTCAACCCTTGAAGCTCTAAACCCTTCTCATCGATATGGATCACATGTTTTTTTTTTAAAAACTTTTTCTGATCAATTTTTAAATTGTTTTTACTTTTTAAAAAAACAGATAAATCCCAATCAGGGCTTATACTCAAAAATGAGATGAGTTGATGCAATTTCAGCCAAAAACAAAGAAACTGCTTGAAATCTCTTCAACTGCATCACAGACAAATGTGTGGTTCCTATTATTATTAATTATTTAATATTGAAAAGTTTAAGAAATACAACCTGTGTCTTGAGGGCCCCTAAGTAATCAAGCATGCAAGGTAAGGTACTACTAGGAAGTATGCATGTGAAGAACCAGTGGGCCAGGGTGTTTTAGCCATGACCTTGTACACATCCAGTCTGGCTTCACAGACACACACTGCAGAATGGCAAGGAAATAGTTGGAATAGAAAAGGGTTCAGCAAGAGGTCAAATGACACAAGGGAAATAAAGAACAAGATGAAGATTGTGAGGAGGAATCCCCTTTCATAGATATTTCTAGAACCATTGTTGGCCCCAGTGACACAGTTTACCAATCTTCAGTTATAGCAATGCTGTTCCCTATGCATATGTACCTTAATCTTACTGATCATTTGTTTCAGGCATTTTTTACTTGATTAGTTTCCAATGCATTGTTTAGATTTCTTTAGATTCGGAGAGAAGGCCCAAGACATAAAACAATTTATAACTAGAAGTCTGAAGCTATAAAAGTCACCTAACATTTGTGCATACTATTTTCAAAGATGTGGAATTGTGTTACATACTTAAAACAGCATCCTTCTAAGTGTATTACAATGATCTGCTTTACTCAAAGTCTACCGATCTCTCAAAGACTCCTTGATCTCCCAATATGTTTTGTTTTATATAATTCAAAGAGAAAACAAAGGAGGATCCCTTGGTTATATATCTTCTGGAAATATTGGGTTACAGCTAATCATCTTTCTGTCTTGTCTGACTTCTCCAAATCTTTAATATTCCACAGTGGGCTGTGAATGCACAAGTGTGAAACATACTATGCAATATTTCCCTAACCTATTTGCACAGAGAATTATGCTATTGGAGCTTTCCTCCCACACCAGACTTTAGAAAATACAGACCTAGAATTTAACCAGTAGATCAAATGAAACTTTAGTTGTATGTTTAAAACAAAGTTGAAAAATACACTTCTCTAATCATATGAATGCTTTTCTCTTTGGATTGAGACTCCCCTGCCCAAATTTGTATACAGCTTAGTGTATAACAGGGGAGGGTAGAGATTTCAACTACTCCTTGGAGTTGTCAAATACTGAATCCCACTGATTAGCAAGGAGTTTCTCTCAATGTCTGAACAGCTTCTTCCCCTGGAGTAATATGTCGCTGAGTCATAGGGAAACATTGCTTGGTAATAATTGATGTACAGCTAAATCTTTTAAGCACTTTTTAACTACACAAATGCTTCTTGCCCCCACGAACAATGAACAAGACAAGAGGCTTCCTTTCAACTTTAAATTAACTAGCATTTCAAAGAGTTCCAGAACATCTTTCAAACTCACTTCTCTGAGGACCTCTAAATAGGACCAGTGACTCCCTGAAGGCACCTTCTACCCCAGAGCTCTGTTTCCTTTAGATACTGAAGTACAATAAGGTTGCTTTATAGTCATAGAGGAAGTAAACAGGCTGCTGTTCTCAAAGAATGTGAAGCCCTTACCTGTGCCTTGAAGATAGGACCGTTTATGAGTCCCAGGGGACAGGGACAGCCCCCGGATGTGAGTAGTTTCCAGAGAAACAAGTTGATCTGAAGTTTTTCCTGGAGAGTTGGAAAATCTGCCACATGTCATCCATTGCTTATTTCTTTGGTGGGTTTTACACCTGGGTGTCATTCAGCAGTTTTATGAGAGCAAGACAATGGATGGAGAAGCCATAAAAAAAATTCTTCTAGTTCTTTAAGCTATGAGTCATCTTTACCACTGAAACCTTTGGTCACAGCCTGAATAGAAGAGGCAACAAGCGCTGCTTTTTTTTCTTTTTTTTTTTTTTTGGCAGGGGTGGAGGGAGAAGAGTTTTCAAATGTGTTGCTTCCATTCAGGAGCGAAAGATTATTTAGGGATCTATTGACTTTTCATACGTGATTTGATTGCATTTTCCCTCACTCGAGTTTCTGGATGTGCTCATAGATTGAACCTCAGTTATGTGGGAACTTTCAGTGTCAGTTTCTGAGAGTAAGAGGCACGGCAGCATTAATTTGACCTTCTCCGTGATAAGGGATCCATTTTAGAAACAGTAATAATAGCTCGCCCTTATTGAACACTTATTTGTTGTCAGGACCTGATCTAAATGTTTCATATGTCTTTACTTACTTAATGTGCATAGCAGCTACAATGCAGTAGTCGTGATACATTGTGCAAAAGTGGCTGCAATTCTCCACCCTTCCCTGTATCTGCATCCCTTTGCAATGTAACTGCAACTCCTTGCATCAAGAAATGAAGTCAATATCCTCACCTTCTAAATCTGGGCTAACTCCCTGGTGGCTCTGTGGTTAGAGGCGCTGGCTGACCTTGGGCGGCCCCAGATGGATGGCTCCTCTGGCTTCCTCCACATGGTCTCTTACCTTTCAGCTAACTAGCTCAGGCTGATAGCCAGCCAACTCACCTGGCTGATGGGCAGGGTCTAAGAGAAGAAAGATAAGGGCAAGGCCTTTTTAAGGTCTAGGTTCAGAAATGCCACGACAATACTTCTCCTACATGCTGTCAGACAAAGAAAGTCATAGTGGCCAACCGAGATTTGAGGGGTAAACAATAATCTACCTATTGATGGGAGCTGCCACAAAGTCACACTACAAAGGGCCTGAATACAGGAAGAGCCATTTTCCCCCATGGGTTTTAAATGACCATAAGAATCCACATTGCCATCATCTAGAACAGTAAAAAGTGAACTAATGATTAATACATTCAAACATCAGCTCTTCATTAAGTTGCTTTAGAAGTGAATACTGCACAATCTTGTAAATGATTGATCATGGTCTTTTCACATACGGCACCCAATAGTGACACTGTCTTTCAATTTTCCCCTTTATATCATTAGTTCCTTTACTTTTAAGGCAGACTTGGACAAAATTCATTGTTTATTATATAATAAGTATAGTGAGTATACCACTCCAAAGAGGACTGGACAAAGGAAGAAGACAAAAACCTGATGCAGTGCTTTTCAACAAGAAAGTACACATTAGAATTACCTGGGGAATGTTCTCGAACTTCTTTCCCTACCTGCATTCTGAGGCATATGTTTATTTCCAGGGGAAGGAAGATGAAGACAAGCACTTGTGTTTCAAACAAGCCCTTGGATAATTCTAATATGCATTTCCTTCTCTTCTCCTCCTCCGTTAAGAATGTCTGCCTAACAATTGGATGGAGTTGTTCGAGTACCTTTGATGAGGTGAAATTATTGTGGCAGTATAATTAGAACGATGTGTTTTCAGACACGCTCTTCTATGTTATAGCTGAGAAACCTTGAGAAAGTCACTGGTCCTCTGGGAGCCTCAGTCTCTTCATCTCTAAAACGGGGATCATAATAACTTGCCCATCTCAGAGGCTCAAATGAGATAATTAGGAGAAAAAAAGTGCTTTGCAAACTGTAAAACTCTAAAAAACTGAAAGGAATAGAAACGTTTAGTAACTTCTCTTAATTATACCAAAGCTCTGCAAGTTGGTCTAGAGTATTCTGTATGAAATATTCTAAAAGTGAATCCTGCCATTTCCTGACAGGCGTCAGTCATTTATCTTTCCCATGATCTCTCTGAATGAGACTTTCCAAATCTAGTTAATTCCTATCTTTTAATATACACCACTGTAGTGCTGGAATCCTGCCAGAGATTTGGAAACGGGCTCAGAGATGAAGTTAAGAGGTCATTTTGCTGTTACCGTGCCTCTGGGAATACAACATCACTTACCACAAAAATTTGGCTTTGTGGTTATTCGGCAAAAAGGTGTAATAATTGCTTGTGGTGACTGTATAGAAGCATGTTTGAAAAACAGAATTTTAGAGGAAGGAAAGTCAATAACTTACATGTGTGCTGTGAGGAGGGAAACAGAACTAGAAATAGTTTGGAGATGGTTGCTTTTCATAGAGGAGTGGGATCAGACAGATGGGGCAAGTTGAGGAGTAAGCTCTCTGAAGGTTAACAGCTTCTCAGTTTTGTGGACACACACACACACACACACACACACACACATATCTGAAATTTGATCCAGATTATAATATATATAAAAAGCAAGTTGTGAGACAGTGTATATCCTTAGATTTCACAAGCCATAGGTAGAAGAGGCCACCGCTGTGTTGGAACCCAGTATTCTTTCTCAGCGGTGGGAGCAGGACCACCATGTGTACCATTCTAGGGGAGCCATCTACACCACAGGCTGAGTGTCAGCCTTGGGTGGGAGAGACACTTATGTGTACATCATTTACACAAAACGATGGATAATTGCTGCATTTCAAGTTACCTATTCCATCTGAAGTTGTGAAAGGTAAATGTTTTCGCTTCTAAGAAAACTTTGCCTTTTTCTCTCATTTCAGAGGGAACAACACAGAGACTCAGAAAGGATAACCCACTCTCTCTGGTCCCATAGCAGTTGAACCCAGGTAGATAATCAGATCTGAATTGTTCTGTTTTTTTGTCAACATGTTTCAGAAAGTTATGGTAGCCACCAACTGAGCTATTTCCTAATCCCCTTCTGCTAGAAGTGCCCCTGTGTTTGCTCATTACGACGTTGACGGTTATTTCACTTCTATACTTAGGGGGCCTTCGGGGATTCTGCCGGCGACTTCTCAGAAGCCGTATTTATGCACTACCCAAGAAGGAAAGGCCTGCAGTGTCTAAAATAGTTATAAAATGTCTGTGAGATTTGAGTGGGGTCTCCTTTTTTCCTTTCTTTTCTTTTTTTCTCCCTCTGCCTTGTTTCATTTTATGACCACTCACTGGTAAACTGACGCTGGAACAGCAGGTTGAAATGCCTTTCAAGCGCTTTGATTGCCACCATGAAAACAAACTGCTTTTTGGCCTTGTGTAGACACGATGTCTGAGAATTATTATAGTCAGTCTTTGCTCATGATTCCACGAAGCTCTCCAATTCAGCAGCAAGCCCCATATTGCAGCTTTTCCAATTCACAGCCCAGCATACATGCAAGATTCCTTGGAGTATCTTTAAGATCTTGGGTTCTATAAAACAGCTCCTGCTCATAAAAGCACACACAAACTTACCATTGTTGAGTGTTTTTTAAATAGAATCAGGAACGAATCTGTGACCCTGTGGCCCTGAGGTGGGAACACTATCTATAAAGTTGCCCAGACATTCTGCCTGTCAGTAGGACATTTTCATTGAACATAAGTATAAAAAAAGAAGGAGCCAGAATAGGCCAAAATTTTTTACATGCCACAGCTCACTTTATGTATTTTAAACCTTGTTAACATTTGCTAACAAGAAAGTTAAGAACTTTGAGCTATAAAAATAGGAATGTCTTGCTAACTAAATAAATATATGTGTGGACTTTGAATTCTGCTCCTTGCTCTGGACCGGCTCATGATCATGCAAAAGGAAAAAGAAAAAATTAAAAGGAGCCTAGTTTGGGCTTGTAAAATCTCTAACAAGTCCTTAGAGTTTTCTTTCCTTGCATGTTTCTCAGAGTTTCTGTTGACTGCATCCTTTGCAGAATTGAAATTCACATGAGTCATTCAGTTGCTGATCATCAGTAGAATTGTGAAGATTCTGAAGTGTATAGATTTACCTTTTAAATATTAGCAAGATCACACTAAGAATGTAGAAACAACGGAGAGAACTAAGTACTGACCAGATGGAAGCTTTAACTTTTGGAAGCAGAGTTGCCTGGGGCATCCTTCTCCATCATCACTGTTCATCAATTTCCATCTGTATGTATTTTCTGGGGGCTTGTAAAGCATTTCCTCTTTTCAGTTTCCTGTTTCCCACTCTAGTCGTCTTCACTTCCTTGTGGTAAACAGCTTCCTTGCTGGGCAGTAAACAGCATTATTACTTTCTTTAGATTATACCAATTCATGGACTTTCCCTGAGAAACTGAAGCTTGCTTGAGAGTCCTCTCTCTCTGTCTCTGTCTTCATCTAATATGGAAGCTCAAAGAAATATTAAAAAAATAAACTATTGAAGGTAATAAGCTAGAGGATAAAAAATAAAAATAAAGTTATAGTGAAACCCAAGACAATTTAGGTGGATGCATCTTTGGTAGAAAATTCCTGTGGTGGCTATGAATTGATTCACTAATAAAATTTAATTTTTTCCAGTGTAAAGTATGTCTCTAAGACCTCACTTCTCTGAGCTGGGAAAACAGTTCAAGCCAGAGCATTGTCAGAGTTCTGGGAGCTTAAGCAGTGCAAAAGCCTTTAATTCACAGACTCTTCTATATACTTTATGTAGACAAAGCACTTGATGCTTATCATTCTAGAAGGTAGGTACTATTATGTCTATTCTACAGATGAGAAGACAGACTCAGAGATGTCAAAACTGACCTCCCCAAGGACAAACAGATAATAAATATCTGAGCTAATATTTGAACCCAGGCCTTAGGCTCCAGAGTCCTTGTTTTAAGGCCTCCTCAGGCACTGTGAGAGAGACGGGGGGCTGTCTGGTCTTCATTCATCAGCCCACGTTCTAAGCTTCTGTAATTCCCCTGGCCAGTGTCTCTGCTGTTTCTACAGTGTGCGTGGGGTTCCATCAACCCTTTGTGAGGCAGCACACAATTCCTCCTGAGACACACTCTATGGTTGCTTTTCTCTCTGTGGATCTGCCACCTCCCCACACTGCTGCCTATTGCATTTCACACACAATCTCATCTCTGCCTCCATCTCCTACTTCTCAAGCCAGGAGGGAAGTGGTTCCTAGGTGAGGTCCTTCTTCAGCACTCACTTGTGCTTTATGCTCATGAATCCTCTCACCTTCCAGGCCTTTGGAAATATAATCCAGCCTCCCTCAAAGGCTCTTGCCGGTTTTCATCTGCCTTTCTTATGAAGAGACTTTCTTTCAGCAATGCAGGAGTAGAAAGAAGTAGATGGGGGTCTGATGTTTGCATTCCAGCTTCTAGTACTTTCCTTACATAGATATCCTGGCTTTGTGGTTCCACAGTCTACCACCAGTGACTCCTACCCTCGAGATGTCATCTCCAATGATGATTTTGTCTAATGATGGGCCAGACCAGAGATTTACTATCTTAGGGCATTGCTGAGCCCTCATTTGCTTTGCCAGCCTTGGGTCTAGAGGGTTGCCACTTAGCATCCAAGCCCCATTTCCTGAATTTGTCACCAGAGTTAAAGGGTTCCCATACGTTTTTGAGGCAGTAGGTGGCTGCCTCCCTTTACTCCATGAAGCTTCCTGAATACGGAGAGGTTTAGAGAGTTATGAAGACTTTTAAAACCTGGGAATAGTCTCAGGCAGCAATGCCTGAATCCCAGGGAAGAGCTGTGTGGCTCTGGGATCTGAGCACAAGTTCCCTAGAAGCAGATCCAGAGAAGGGAATTTGGGTGTATATGATTCCCTGAGGGAAGTCTCTCAGAGAAAAGGGAGAGAGAGAGAAGCAGAGGAATGGAAGGAGCTAGGCAGCGATGTGGTCTCAGCTGAAGTCAAGCCTCAGCCTGATCACATGGGAGGCTCTGGGCCATGGATTGTACCAAGTCTGTCTCATATTGAGACAAGGTGTTGGCCTCAACTTCCCCTCATCATTAGCTATAGGATGCCCCAGGTTACAGAATAAACTTCTGGGAAAGTTGGCACTTTTGATCAAGAACCATCCTTCAGCTAAAGATGGGGACAAGCATGAGCAATTCAACACCCACAGTGGCTGGAGGAACCACGTACACTGGTTTGACAAAGAGGATTACATGTACACCAAGAGTACTCACTACACAATTCAAAAGACCAGAGCCATCCTTTCACATGAGAGGTCTTTTCCAGAGAGGAGCTTTTGTTGGATTGACTTTATTTCTAGGAAGCTCTAACTCTATTTCTGATAAGCCTGAGAATTGTGATTTTTTGGTCCTAGAGTGCCCATATTCCATATTGGAGTACTTAGAGAAAGTTAAGTGGTCTCAGTATCTTCCACAGAGTAGATATTTAATATGTAGATATTTAACTAAAATAGTAGAATGGAGAATAAAATAAATTAGTATCCTATGACTCTACCAACATTTTCACTTGAATTTGGATAGAAAGGGAAGAAATATGACATATTTACTATTATTTATGACTCTTGATTTTTAATCTTATTTTAAAAAAGAGATCACAGAACTTCAGAGCAGGTAGAAACCTTAGTGTCATCTAGTCTAACCCTCTTATTTCACAGGTAAGGAAACCAGGACCCCAGGAAGTCAAGGTCTTATGGACTGTGGTTTTGTGTGTCTTCCTTTCTCTGTGATGGTAACCATACTAATGACTAGGCCAAAGGGCTTTATTTAGTTCATTTACATGCATTTGAAAGAGCCCCTGCATCTGGAAGGCCTATCGGATGGGAACCAATTTCCCTGGGGTGGTAGCAACTTAACTAAATATCTTGCTATGATCAAAGCATCTTTGGGAGCCATTAGCTCTATACAGCAACATGCCTTTGAAATCTGCAGAAGAGTTGGATCAAATCAGTGGAAGATTCTTAATGGCTCCCCAATCCCTATGTCAGATTCTACTTTTATAAAACTCACCTTGGCCATGGCCTCATCATTCTCATGTGTAAAATGAAGCCACAGCTGCCCACCCTCTCAGAATGTCATGGTGGTTGTGAGGTTCCCATGAGCAACATAAATATATAGCCCTGTAAATCTAAGAAGAATAATCATGATTGACTCATTCAGTATCTCCAATTTACTTATTGGTAAATACATTGAGAATAGTTGAGAGAATTCTGCAGGTTTATAATGTGGAATGAGGCATAACCTCTAATATAAACCAGGTCTCTTCACCCCTTGCCTTTTAAATTAAACAAAGTTTCCTAAAATGTAAGATATAAGGGCAAAATTATATATAGTCAGCATTTCCACAAGCCTTAAATTTATTGTATTCCTAGTTCTGTGCATTCACTTTGAGAGACTCCACAGGAATAAATTCCAACAAAGTTAACAGCAGATACATCTACTTTGTTTATTCCAGAGACTGGAAAAATTTTTTTTATCATTCCTACCATGCACTAGAATATTATTCTATCTTAGAGTCAAATGCTAGATGGCTTCAGGACTAATGGTAAGCTCCAAGCTTCAGCCCAAGTAATACCAGGCTAGGCTGGAAGATGCACCAAGCCCACGTTCCCAGCAGACATTATATGAATCCCTGCCATGTCATTTATATCTAGTCATTGCAGACTTGGCCAGCTGCTCCCAACCGAAAAGCCACTTTTATATTTGGTTATTTATTCAAGGAAAAAAAAAATGAAGGCTAAATTGTACCTTGCCTTCTCACAGTAACTCACAATCATTAATTGTGTGTATTATTGAAGTGACTTATTTATATTACTCAATATAAGATGTACTTTAAGGAATATATGTGGAATGAATGGATGAATGAATGAGTGTTTTAGAGAAGAGACACTGTATGTGATAACAGCTGATTATAAGTTGAAGGAATCTGCTAAGCATTAAATCATTGTCCAGTGCAGGCCTAAACTCACGGCCACAAGGACAGTTGTTTTTGAAAATATTGGAGCAAATCTTTGTTATGTACAAATATTATGTCTCCAAGGTTTGAATATGATAACTTGCTTCTGCTGGGGAGTAAATAGAAGATATTTACTCAACACATCTTTAAAAAGATTATTTGTATAATTTTATGAGGTTCAGATGTAATTTTGTTGCATAGTGGTGAAGTCAGGGCTTTTAGAGTATTCATCACTGGATTAACATAGATAGTGCCCATTAAATAATTTATCATCTTCTACTCCCTTGCCACTCACCACCTTTCTAAGTATTCAGTGTCTATCATTCCATACTCTACAATCATGTGTACACATTATTAAGCTTCCTCTTACAATTTTTCAATGGTATTCTTTTGTGTCTGAATTGTTTCATTTAAAATAATGGCCTCTAGTTCCATCCGTGTTGCTGCAAAATACATTATTTCATTCTTGTTATGGCTGAATAGTGTTCTACTGTGTATATAAACCACATCTTCTTTATCCAATCATCCATTGATGAACACTTGGGTTGATTCCGTATCTGTGCTATTGTGAATAGTGTTGAAATAAACATACAAATGCAGGTATGCTTGATATCATAATTTCTTTTCCTTTGTGTAGATACCCAGTAGTGGGATTGCTGAATCAAATAGTAGTTCTATTTTTAGTCTTTTGAAAAATATTCATAATGTTTTCCATAAAGGTTGTATAATTTACTTTTCAACCAATGATGTATAAATATTCCATTTTCTCTGCACCTTCACCAATATCTGTTATATTTTTTGTCTTTTTAATTATAGCCATCCTGATTGGTATAAGATGATATCTGAATGTGGTTTTAATTTGCATTTCTCTGATAAGTTAGTGATGATGAGCATTTTTTTCATATGTTTGCTGGCCATTGGTATGTCTCCTTTCAAAAAATGTCTATTCATGTCACTTGCCCCACTCTTTAATGAGATTATTTGTTATTTTATGTGGTTAAATTGTTTGAGTTCCTTCTAAATTCTGGATATTAATTCCCTGTCAGATGTATAGTTTGCAAATATTTTCCTGTATTCTGCAGGTTGTCTGTTTACTCTGTCAGTTATTTCTTTTGCTGTGTAAAAGCTTTTTGAGTTTAATTAACACCCATTTGTCTCTTTTTGGTTTTGTTGTCTGAGACACTAAGATCTTAGTCATAAATTCTTTGCCTAGACCAGTATCTGGAAGAGTTTTCCTAGGTTTTCTTCTAAAAATTTTATAGTTTTATATCTTACGTTTAAGTCTTTAATTCATCTTGAGTTGATTTTTTTATATAGTGAGAAATAAGAGTCCAGTTTCATTCTTCTGCCTATGGCAATCCAATTTTCCCGTCACCTTTTATTGAAAAGAGAGTTTTTCCCCAGGGTATGTTCTTGTCAATTTTGTCAAAGATCAGTTGGCTGTAATTGTGTGGCTTTATTTCTGGGTTATCTATTCTGTTTCAGTGATCTATGTTTCTGTTTTGATACCAGTATCATCTGTTTTGATTACAACAGCCTTGTAGTACAATACGAAGTCAGGGAATGTCATGCCTCCAGCTTTGTTCTTTTTGCTAGGGAGGGCTTTGAGTATTCAGACTCTCCGCTGGTTCCATATGAATTTTAGAATATTTTTTGAAATTTATACAAAAATGACATTGGTATTTTGATAGAAATTGCACTGAATCTCTAAATTGCTTTGGGCACCATGGTCATTTTAATGATATTAATTATTCTAACCTATGAGCATGAGATGTTTTCTCATTTTTTTGTGTCATCTATATTTTCTTTCATCAGTGTTTTGTAGGTTTTTGTAATTGTAAATATCTCTCACTCCTGGATTAAATATATTCATATTATTTTATTATTATTTGTAGCTATTTTAAATGGGATTACCTTCTTGATTTTGTTATCAGCTACATGATTATTGGTGTACAGAAAGGCTATTGAGTTTTGTACATTGATTTTGTATCTTGAAACTGTACTGAATTCATTTAGCAAATCTAAGAGTTTTTTGGTGGAATCTTTAGGGTTTTCTAGATATAAGATCACATCATCGGTGAATAGAAGTAATTTGACTTCTTCTTTTCCAATTGGGATGCCTTTTATTTACTTTATCTTGCCTGATTGCTCTGACTAGAACTTCCAGTACTATGTGGAATAGGAGAGGTGAAAGTGGGCATTCTTGTATTGTTTCCGTTTTTAGAGGGAACACAATGAACTTTTCCCCACTCAACATGTTAGTTATGAGTTTGTTATACATGGCCTTTAATATTTTGAAATATATTCCTTCTGTGCCTAGTTTGTGGCAGGTTTTTATCATAAAGTGATGCTGAATTTTATCAGATGCTTTTTCTGCATTTATTGAGATAATCATATGGTTTTTGTCCTTAATTCTGTTTATGTGATGTGTCACATTTATAGATTTGTGTATGCTGAACCATTCTTGCATCTCTGGTAAAAAAACCATTTCATTGTGGCATATTATCATTTTGATGTGCTGTTGGATTCAATTTGCTAGTATTTTGTTGAGGATTTTTGCATCTATGTTCATCAGAAATATTGGTCTGTAGCTTTCTTTTTTTGTGGTGTTTTTGTCTGGCTGTGGTGACAGAGTGATACTGATCTCATAGAATGAGTTAGGGAAAATTTCTTCTCCTCAATTTTTTAGAACAGTTTTCGCAAACTTGGTATTAGTTTTTCATTCTGTTTGGTAGAATTTGGCTGTGAATTCAACTGGTCCTGGGCTTTTGTTTGAGATGTAGGTATTTTTTCTTACTGATTCAATCTTGCTACTTATTATTAGTCTCCAGCATTTCTATTTCTTTCTGGTTCAATTTTGGGAGGTTGTTTGCTTTCAGCAATTTATCCATTTCCTCTAGGTTTTTTAGAGTGAGAGTATATCATTGTTTGTAATAGTCTCTGATAATCTTTTGTATTTCTGCGGTATCAACTGTAATGTCTCCTTTATTATTTCTGCTTTTATTTATCTGGATCTTCTCTCTTCTTTTCTTGGTTAGTCTAGCTAGCAGTTTATCAATTTAATTTGTGTTTTCAAATAATCAACATTTGCTTCATTGATCTCTTGCATTTTTTTTTTTTTTTTTTTGCTTCTAGTTATCTCCACTCTGATCTTTGTTATGTCTTCTGCTTCCTTTGGGTTTGGTTTGTCCTTCGCTTTCTAGTTCTTTGAGGTGTGATGTTAGGTTGTTAATTTGTGAACTTTCTACTTTTTTATTGTAGGCATTTAATGCTACAAACTTCCTGTTAGCACTGCTTTTACTATATCCCAGAGGTTTTGCTATGTTGTGTTTCCATTTTCATTCATTTCCAAATTGTTTTTAGTTTCCATCTTAATTTTTTCATCAGTAAGATCATTCTGAAGCATGTTAATTCCCATATATTTGTATAGTTTTGGAAGCTCCTCTTGGTATTGCTTTCTAGTTTTATTCTGCTGTGATCTGAGAAGATTCTTGATATGATTTCAATTTTTGAAAATTTGTTGAGGCTTATTTAGTGGCCTCACATATGGTCTGTCTCAAAGAATGTGTTATATGCTGAGAAGAATGTATATTCTGTAGTTCTTGAGACAAATGTTCTGTAAATGTCTGATAGGTCCATTTGGTCTAAAGTACAAATTAAGTCCAGTGTTTTTTTGTTGATTTTCTGTCTCGAAGATCTATCTACTGCTGTAAGTGGGGTGTTGAAGTCCCCTACTATTATTGTTTTGTACTTTCTGTCTTTCTTCATGTCTAATATTTGTTTTATTAATCTGGGTGCTTTGGTGTTGGGTGCATATATATTTAGGACTGTTATATCCTCTTGCTGACATTATCCCTTTATCATTACCTAATGATCTTCATTTTTCTAACTACTTTTAATTGAAAATTTGCTTTATCTAATATAAATATAGCTACTCTTTTTTTTTTTTTTTTTTTTTTTTTGAGACAGTCTCGCTCTCGCCCAGGCTGGAGTGCAGTGGCACGATCTCGGCTCACTGCAGGCTCCGCCCCCTGGGGTTCATGCCATTCTCCTGCCTCAGCCTCCCGAGTAGCTGGGACTACAGGCGCCCGCCACCTCGCCCGGCTAATTTTTTGTATTTTTAGTAGAGACGGGATTTCACTGTGTTAGCCAGGATGGTCTCGATCTCCTGACCTCGTGATCTGCCCGCCTCGGCCTCCCAAAGTACTGGGATTACAGGCGTGAGCCACTGTGCCCGGCCTAAGTATAGCTACTCTTGCTCACTTTTGGCTTTCCATTTGCAAGACATATCTTTTTCTATCCCTTTACTTTCAGTCCATATGCCTTTACAGGTAAGGTAAGTTTCTTCTTAGTAGTATATAGTTGAATCATTTTTTATCCATTCCTCCAATCCATATCTTTTAGGTGAAGTATTTAATCTATTTATAGTCAAGGTTAATATTGATATATAAGGTTTTGTTCCTGTCATGTTGTTAATTGTTGTCTAGTGGTTTTAGACATTCTTTGTTTATTTTTCTGTTTGTCTTTGTGGTTTGGTGGAATTCTGCCATGTTGTCATTTGATTCCTTTCTCTTCCTTCTTTGTGTGATTGTTTTATAGGACCTCTGAGTTTTATGCTTTTGTGTGTTTCTATTATGGTAAATAACATGCTTTCATTTCCATGTTTAGGACTCCTTTGAGCATTTCTTGTAGGGCCAGTCTAGTGGTAAGAAATTTCCTCGATATTCTCCTGTCTGGGAAAGACTTTATTTTTCATTTATCTTAATATGGCTGGACAGAAAATTTTGGGCTGGCTATTTTTTGTTTTGTTTTGTTTTAATTTTAGTACTTTGCAAATACTATCCCATTCTCTTCTGGCTGGTAAGGTTCCTGCTGAGAAGTCCACTGTTAGTCTGATGGTGTTTCCTTTCCAGTGACTGGTTGCTTTTCTCTTGCTGATTTTAAAATTCTCTTTCAAACTGACTTTACACAATATAATGGCAATATTTCAGGCTGAGTTTCTTTTTGCAATGTATTTGCTGGGAGATCATTGGGCTTTCCGTCTTTGAATGTCTAAATGTCTTGCTAGAGTTGGGAAGTTTTTGTCAATTATTCTCTTAGATAAGTTTTCTAAACTTTTTGGTTTTCCTTCCTCCTCAGGAATACCAGTAATTCATTAGTTTGGTTGCTTTATATAGTTCCATATGTCTCGTAGACTCTAAGCCTCGTTCATTCCTTTTTGCCTTTTTTTTTAATTTTTAATTTTTTATTTTTTTGGTCTGGATTATTTCAAAAAACTTGTCTTCAAGTTCTGAGATTCTGTCTTCTGCTTGATCTAGTCTATTGTTGGGGCTTTTGACTTTATTCTGTAATGACTTCAATGAACTTTTCATTTCCAGAATTTCTTTTTTTTTTAAGATATCTATCTACTTGGTAAATTTCTTGTGCTTATCCTGAATTAATTTTCTGATTTACTTGAATTGGTTTCAGATTTCTCTTGCATCTCCTTGAGGTTCCTTAAAATCAATATTTTTAATTACCTGGCATTTTAAAGATTTCTTTTTGGTTAGGGCCTATTGGTAGAGATTTATTGTGATCATTTGAAGATGATGTTACCTTTTTTTTTTATCTTTTCTGTACCTTTACACTGATTTCTTCACATCTTGAGTAATAGTCACTTCTTATTTTTTAATTTACTTTTATAAATGTGAAGGGGGATCTTTTTTCACTTGAAGATATAACTATGAAGTATGTTAGGTAAGGCCATTTGGCTTTGTTTCTGGGTATATTCAGTGGCAAAGACTCTATATGGTTTCCTTGGCTGTAAATAGCCTAGTGTGGTGGATTTATCAAATGGCAGGTGTAGTAGCAGTGTGCCAAGTGTGTGAGCAGGCTCACAACCTCCTGAGCAGCCAGAATGGCAATGGTGATAGGGATAGCAGTGATCACTAGAAGCTTTTCTCATTCCAGAGTGCTGTGCTATTGTGTCAGCAGTTATAATGGGCTGTGTGGATGGATATCCAGGACAGGACAGTAGGGGGCACTTTCAGGTAAGAGCCAGCTGTGGTGGTGGCAGTAGGTTTTATGCCTACTCTCTGTTAGCCAGGAAAGGTACCCAGGTGTCCCAGGTGGTGAGTTGGGTTGTGGAATGCCCAGGGGCCTGGGTCCCACACTCCATTTTGGAGTCCTTGTGTGTGGAGTGGTGGGTGTGAAGCTGGGTAGAAATGGACTACGGAAGACTACATTCAGGCTTCCCAAGGATAGCTGCAAGCACCATCTATGACACGGGTGGTAGGGCAGTCCTCAGGCTCTTAGCAAAATGCTTGGGTGAGGGGTAATTGCAGCTGCACTAAGGTCTCAGCATGGGAGAGAGGGGCAGTCCCAGTGACAGAGCGTTGGCCAGTGGGAATGAATTCTATTCTCTCTCTCACACTCCAGACCTGGTTGAGCTTTCTCATTCATCGCAACTGTGGTAGGCACTTGGGATAGTCAGTTAGTCACTGCAATTTGCTTCTAGTCTGCCACAAGCCCTGGTCTTAGGAGTCACTGCCCAGGTCAATATTATACCTCCCCAACAACTCTCCTCCTGATCTAGTCCCAGGGGTTGGGGGAGCCTGATTCTGGTGCCAGTGGCAGGTCCCCACGTTATAATCTTATTTCACTTCTGGCTATGGGAGCTCCTCCCCTGCCTGAGCTCCAGTTCTTCATGCCCCAGACTAAGTCTCTCTAATGCCAAAAACTTATGCTGCCGCAAGCTCCAAGGACCCTACACAGCTTACTAAGAGCTAGGATCAAGAATGAAGTTCTACTCTTGGTGCCCAGGCATGATGGCATTCATGGGACACTTCCCAGAATAGTTCCTTCTCACAGTCTCCCAGACACTCCCCAAGCTAGTTTCAGTGGAGAGTCTAGCTGCTCTCTTATGGCCTGGATTGCACAATTCTCCAGTGGGAAAGTGAACCACAAAGAGACTCTCACTCACTGTCTCCCATATTGAGGATTCACATCCAGTCTTCAGTCAATCCCAGCCACGTGGGCTGCATGCCCTTCTCTTTCACAGACTCCGGATTTTCATTTTACTTTTCTGTTTAACTCTCATGTTCTTTCTTGGATTAATGTTCAAAGTGTGATTGTTTACACATTTTGACTCTTCTAAGTGGATGAGGCACACCGGAAAAGCCTCTAGTCAAGCATCTTGGAAAAAAACAGTACATCTTAACAGAAGCCAACATTATTCTATTTCCTCAGCCAAACTCTGATTCAATGCAACATGCTTAAGTCAAGCGTGAATCTGAAATAGACATTAGATCTTTCTATTTTCTACTTTATTCTTAGTGTTGAAAAAGAGGATGTAATTGTTTGCCAAATCTTCTTGATTTACCCCTGATTCTGATTAAGACCTTGAGATTAGATGCAAACAGAATGTCATTCAATGAAATCAGACTCTTTACAGTTTGTTGGTTGTTTTAGTCTCTGCTAAATTGACTCTAAAACTGGCCCCAATTCTCCAGCCCAGCCCCCCCCCCGCCCCGAATCCATGCCCTTGGCAATGTGATTTTGCAGCTACTTCCAATGTCAACTCCTATAAACAGGTGAACTCTATTTCTCCTATCCTGGAGTCTTGGCTGGCCTCATGACTTGCTCTAGCCAATAGAAAGTGGCAGAATAGATAGTGTGACACCTTTTAGCTGGACCTACTGAGGCCATGCCTGTTTTGATTTTTCAAAGAACTCTCTCCACCTCATGAACAAGCCTAAGCTAACCTGCTGGAGGGTGAAAGACCATGTAGAGGGTAGCCTAGTTGCCTCAGTCTAAGACCATCTTTGACCAGTCTACAGACAGTTGTATCCCAAATATATTGGACAGTTCATTCAAGTTCAGCTGAGCTGCCTGCTTCATTTTCAGCTGATCACAAATATATCAATGAACTCAGTAAAGACCAGAAGAACCTCCCAGCCAACGTTGTAAGCAATAATATGTGCTTACTGATTTTTAAGACATTAGGTTTTGCTTTTTTTAAAAAAATCATGGATCAATAGTTACTGATACTGTTTATGTGTATAGATAGTATAAATGAGGCAGGGAATGCAAAACTGGCTCATTGTATGAGGCAAGTTCTTGATGGCATTTGCTTTGGATACTGGAGATCTAACCTAAGAAGAATGAGGTAGGTATTTTACTGTAGAAAAGACTCAGGGGATACCTGATAGCTGAAAGAAGCACAAACTGTTCTATGCAGCCATAAAGTATAAAACTGATACCAACACCAGAAAGTTCAAGGAAGACAGATATATAAAACTTCCTATGAGCCCAAGCTATACAGAGATGGGCTAGGCTGCCTAGGAATATGTGGAACTCTTGTCTTTAGGGGAGACACCTGAAGGGTAAGCACTTCAAGGGGGATGTAATTACTCTGGAATGTGTTAATCACTATTTCTAACTGTTAAAAACATCCAGCTTTACTTTTTTACTTTCCTACTTGTTTGTCTTCTCTCCCTCATGTCTTCCTTTCTTTTTTGATTTTGAGCTTGGGGGTAGATGGTTGAGTTGATCATATTCTTAATTTCCTGGCATATTAACATCACCACCCCACATCTCTTATTTTTTAATTATTTGTTATATTGATAATCCCCCTTCTCCATCCTCATCCTTTTTGCTCCCATAGGCAACACAAGTGTCTTAAATAAATAGCTTTTTGTTGGTATATGTTTCTATAATAACTATTACAATAAGTGTATTTTTATATGTTGCATTTCTTAATTTTTATAAATTATGTAACATATTTTCATGTAATATGCTTATATATATTTGCTAATTATATTTTCTGTTACGTATATAACTGTGCATGTATTTATCAAGAAATGATAAAAACATTTCTTGCTTAAGCAAAGAAGACCTAAGATAGAGCTCACTCTCTTCCCCACCCTCACCCTCTCTACCCACGCCCTCTCCCTCCTTTATTTCTCAAACCTTATCTTTTTTCAGTATTGGCTAATTCTCAGGCAAGGTTTCTTCATACATGATGGCCCTAGATTCCCAAATTTATATTTTACTTTATAAATTCTCATAGAAGTGCAATTTTTATCAAATATTTTTCAAAAACAAATCCTAGAATTGAGCCCACATCATCCCAAACCACATCACATAACCACCCATGAACCCCAAATGCCCCACTTCCATGTTGGAGCCAAGGTTATGTTCCTGCCTCCAGAGATAATTGAGTTGCAGAAGTCAGCCTCATCTGAACTACATGGAATAAGAATGGAGTGAGGTGCTTCTCCAAACTAAATGTGAGAGCTATTATCAGAAAAAAAAGGATGAGTTCTTGCCAAACAAAAAGAGAATGTAGTCTCTACTAAGTGCAATTCGACTTTCTAAAATGTTATTCTGGCTTTTCTTCACGGAAAGAAAAAGGTCAGCCTAAAAGACATAAATTCAAGAATGCAGGGAAATAAATTCATCTTCTTGAGGTAATTCAATTCAATGCAGTTTAATTCAACAAATATTCATTGAGTGCTTAGTATGTGGTAGGCACTCTTGTAGGTGATTTGGCTCTGTCAGCCAGCCAGCCCCCAGGCAGCTCTTTACCTCCATCCAGGGCACTACCCAAAAAGGCTGTAACGGGTATGCAGAATTTCCTTTTTTACTTTCCTACTTGTTTGTCTTCTCTCCCTCATGTCTTCTTTTCTTTTTTGATTTTGATCTCAGGGGTAGATGGTTGAGTTGATCATATTCTTAATTTCCTGGCATATGAACATTACCACCCCATATCTCTTATTTTATAATTATTTGTTATATTGATAATCCCCCTTCTCCATCCTCATCCTTTTCGCTCCCATAGGCAACACAGGTGTCTTAAATAAATAGATTTTGTTTGTATATGTTTCTATAATAACTATTACAATAAGTGTTGCATTTCTTAATTTGTATAAATTATGTAACATATTTTCATGTAATATGCTTATGTATATTTGCTAATTATATTTTCTGTTACATATATAATTATGCATGTATTTATTCCTATATCTTAACATACAAATCGTTTAGTTTTCTACTGCCCCTTCCTGTTCTAGATTTTAAATCCACCCATGTCTCTTTGTTGTCATCTAGAACAGTTTCTTCTAAATGTTGCAGGTGAAATTTTTTACCTCATAATTGTTTAAGGAGCCATAAAATGTAAGTGTCCTTTAAAGAAAGGACTCACTGTTGTATGTAAATGACAGGCACTGGCCCTGAAAGAAGTCTTCCTAGGAGACCACACACTATGCAATGAGATGTGAAATGAGGGAAAATGGAGGGTCTCTTAAGTTTCTGTAGTCCACTGGATAATTTCTCTAAGATTCTAGGAAGAGCTGGATCATCTAGAGACCCCGACTGTGAGCAGCAATAACAGCCTGATTTTTCAGAGGGAGGAAAACAAACTATAATCTGTCTAGAACGAGGCCCAGAGCTCCAGACCCCAACCTGCCAAAACATACCAGGGAGAGCCCACTTCAATGAAACTGAAGCACCCCAACCAAATATTTTCAATAACCTTTCTCTGCCACCACATCTTGAGCCTCATCAATATTTTGGGGGCTTTCCTATGAATGGCAAAATGAAGACAAGGAAATACATTTTGAAAAAGAATAGTGTTTCAAAAATCTGTCCCTCAAGCCAAATACAAAATTTTTAATATCTCAGTAAGTGTGAGTTATTGAAATACCCACGCAGGAGAACCAGAGGTGTGCCAAATCTTCAGAAAGAAATCTCACCCCTGGCAGCCCTAGTTAGAAATAATTACATGAAACCCATTATAATTTAGTTTTACAAAGTTATTCACCATTGAAATCCAATTTTGAAAGAGATTAGATTACCTTGTTAGGATGATCTTAAATGTTGATATATATTTTATGGAAAGTATGCACTTATATACACATGTGACTATACTCCACTGCTAGGACTTTCTGCGGGCTTGCTTAGGTTATATGCTGTATTCAATTGCATTTTTGGCCTCAATTCTCTATCCCTCCCTGTACCCACACCCATTCTGTGACCTCATTATGAGTGGAATGTTCCCTACTCCTGCTTTGGGATTTGGCCATATGACTTTTATTGGCCAATGGAATGCAGGTAGAAGTAACAGCGAGACAATTCTCAGACTAGGTCTTATGAGGTACAGCTTGATTTTTAGCATCCTTGTACCATAAAGAGTTTCTCCCAGGTAGCCATTATCTTTCAATTCTGGACTCCAGAAGAAACACACATACAACAGGCTGGAGCCCACTGACCTCAGCCAACCTGCAGATGCTGGTGAGAACAAATGATTGTAGCTTGAAATATGGTGGTCTGCTTTCTGACATGTGAAAAATATCTCATCTGACTATAAGCTATTATCATTATCTACCAAAACATTTATGTTGGAGCCAGGGATGTATCTTCCCATTATGTTTATTTTTAAATATGCATTGTTGCCCCCAAAGAATGGCAGAACTGCTATGGAGAGATTTTATAAGGCAGAACACTTTCCAAACTGTTTCTTCTTTAGGTCCTTTGACTACAGGAATGTAAAACACCAGTATGTCTAGAGTAACTCTGCTCGAAAACTAGGAAACATAAACCATTTTTTCATCACTTAGATACAATTTACTGTAGCATGGAAAAAAATAAAGGAGAATACATGGATCTAGTGATCCCAGCTTGTTTGGGGATGTTTTTACTTCCTTATGGAGAAGAGTAGGAACAGGTTGAAAAGACACCTGGTTTCAGGCCTTAGAGGTAATGTAAGATCTCGTAAACCTGCATAAAGGTCATTTCTGATGGAACTATGCCCTTCCTCTGGTGATGTACATCTGATGTTTTCTCTCTGAACTTCTCTCAATTGCTTGGGACTCCTCTGCATCTTTTAGGGAATTTCTTTTTTTTTTTTAGACGGAGTCTCGCTCTGTCGCCCAGGCTGGAGTGCAGTGGCGTGATCTCAGCTCACTGTAATCTCCACCTCCTAGGTTCAAGCGATTCTCCTGCCTCAGCCTCCTGAGTAGCTGGGGTTGCTAATTTTTGTATTTTTAGTAGAGAAGGGGGTTTCACCATGTTGGCTGGGAAGGTCTCGATCTCTTGACCTCGTGCTCCCCCTGCCTCAATCTCCCAAAGTGCTGGGATTACAGGCGTGAGCCACCACAACCAGCCAAGTGTCTTTGTTTTTATGAAGCTTTGATATAGGAGTTAAGAAGAAATTACTTAGGCAGAGAGTGAGGGTACTGGAGTCCTTGGTAAGGTTTTCTTTTTTAATGAAAAGCAGCCCCAAATCACTTTCCTTTCTAACAAAGAGCAGCCTGTAAAATCAAGCGGCAGACATAGATGCCAGCAGTTGTGGCAATCATGTTCAAAATGGCGACTCTATCTTCCCTTTTCTTTGCCAGCCACATGTCCAGTAAGGAGCAGACAAGATGGCTCCAGCCAAGGGGAAAGCCCATCTGCATAATAAGATTAGTGTGTGTGGTCAGCCTTCCCCAAGTGCTATGTAAATGTCACACCTATTCCAACCAATCCGTGGACCCTATGTAAATCCCACAATGCCTCTTCAAGCCTGCTTATAAAATTTGGTGGACTCGGGCCAGGTGCAGTGGCTCAGGCCTGTAATCCCAGCACTTTGGGAGGACCAGGTGGGCGGATTGTCTGAGGTCAGACAGGGCACGGTCTCTACAAAAAAAAAAGACCCAGGCCCCTGGGCCAACACGGGTAGGAAACCACTGGTCTCTACTAAAAATACAAAAAATTAGTCCAGAGGCTGAGCAGGTGTGAACCCGGAGCTTGCAGTGGCGAGGCGCACTCCGCCTGGTAAAATCCCCAAGCTACTTGGGAGGCTGAGGCAGGAGAATCGCTTGAACCCAGCAGCGTTCACTAGAGAGAGGGGCTTTCTTCTGACTATTAAACCTCCACTCCTGAACTCCTCGTGTGTTTCTGTGTCCTAAATTTTCTTGATGTGAGATGATGAACCCTGGGTATTTACCCCAGACAATATAGTCACTTCAGCTTATTTCTAGTTGAGGAAGAGAAACTATAAATAAGTGGAATTTTGTGCAGTAGTTTCAAAAAGTGCTAAATGTAATAAAGCAAATAGAACAGGGTAATGAATAATGAGTTTCTGTGGTAGGGGAGGTAAAGCAAAATGGCCAAATAGAACCCTCTAGCAATCATCCCCACTCCCCACAAGAACACTAAATTGAACAACTACCCACACAAGAAAGCACATTCATAAGAAACAAAATCAAGTGAGTAATCACAGTTTGTGGTTTAACATTATATCCAGGAAAGGGGCACTGAAGAGGGAAAGAAAGACAGTCTTGAAATGCCAACAGCACCCCTCCTCAGTCTCCTGGCAGCAGTCACATGGTGCTGAGGAGAGAGATTTGTGTGACTGGGGGAGGGAGAACACAGTGATTGTGGGACTCAGTACTGCCTTGTCATAGCAGAAAGCAACGCAGACCAGAAATTGGCCAGTACCCACAGAGGGAGCATTTAGACCAGCCCTAGCCAGAGGCAAATTGCCCATCCCTGTGGTCAGAACCTAAGTTCTGGCAAGCCCCACCATCATAGGCTAAAAGGTTCTGGGGTTCTAAATATATTTGAAAGGCAGTCTAGGCCACAAGGATTTCAATGCCTAGACAAACCCTAGTGTTGTGCTGTGCTCAGAGCCAGTGGACTTGGGGTACAAGTGACCTACTGCAATACCGCTTAGGGCAGCCAATGGTGGGCTTACATCAACACCCCCCAGCGCCAGGTGGTGCAACGTGAGGAGCGGAGAGCAGTGAGTGAAGAGGATTTTGTCTTACAACTAGGATACCACCTCAACTACAGTGGAATAGAGCACCAGGTAGAGTCCTGATGCCTGAAACGGAGGTAGGGCCTCCATTTCAGGTCCTAGCTCCCAGACCACATTTCTGGACATGCCCTGTGCCAGAAGGGAACCCCCTGCCTTGAATGGAAAGACTGTGGAAGGATTAATTGCCTACTGATTAAAGAGCTTGTGGCCCTTAAATAAACATCGGCAGCACCCAGGCAGTACTCACCATGGACCTTAGGTGAGACCCAGGGCCATGCTGACTTCCAGTATAACCCATCACATTCGGAGCTGTGGTGGCCACAGGAAAAGACTCCTTCTCCTTGAGGAAAAGAGAGGGAAGAGTAGAGGGGACTTTGTCTTGCAGCTTGGGTACCAACTCAGCCACAGTGAGGTAGAACACCAAGAAGGCTCCTGGGCCCCCTAATTTCAGGCCTTGGCTCCTGGATGGCATTTTTGGACCTTCCCTGGGCCATAGCAGAGCCCACTGCCCTGAAGGGAGAGTTTCAGGCCTGGCAACATTCACCACAGCTGATTAAAGAGCCCTTGGTCCTTGAGTGAACATTAGCAGTAGCTAGGCAGTACTTGCTGTGGGCTGGGGGCAATGGTGGTCAAGGAGAGAGGTTTCTTCTGCTTGAGTAAAGGAGAAGAAAGAGTGATAAGAACTTTGTCTTGCATCTTGGGTGCCAGCTCAGCTGCAATAGAATAGAGCATGAAGTAGAATCCTGTTTCCCAACCCCAGGCCCTGGCTCCCAGATGGCATTTCTGGACCTGCTCTGGGCCAGGGCGTAGTTTACTGCCCTAAAGGGAAGGCCACAAGCCTGGTTGAATGTCTTGCCTGCTGATTGAAGAATTTCTCCCTTTGGCCTTGAGAGAACATCAGCAGTAATCAGGTAGTGGTTGCCATGGGCTTTGGGCAAGACCCAGTGCTGTGCTGGCCTCGACCCAGTGCAGTCCTAGAGGTGGTATCTCCTAGAGAGATGCTTGTGTCACCCTTCCTCAGTTCTAGGCCATTTAGCACAGACAAAAAGACTCTGTTTGTTTGGGGGAAAGTAAGGGGAAAGAACAAGAGTATTTGCCAGGTAATACAAAGAATTCTCCCAGATCTTAACTAAGACCACCAAGGTGGCACCTGGATTAGTTTGCAAGAGTCACAGAGTTACTGGTCTTAAGGTGCCCCCTAATGCAGATATGGCTGCAGTAACCAAAGACTTAAATCACAACACTCAATTCCCTTTGAATAAATTTGGAAAGCCTCTCTAAGAAGGATGGGTACAAACAAGGCCAGACTGTGAAGACTACAATAAATAAATAACTGTTTAATGTCCATACATTGATGAACATTCACAAGCATTAAGACCATTCAAGGAAACATGACCTCACCAAATGAACTAAATAAAGCACTAGTGACCTACCCTGGCGTGACAGAGATATGGGACCTTTCAGACAGGGCATTCAAAATAGCTGTTTTGAGGAAGGTTAATGAAATTAAAGATAACACAGAGAAGAAATTCAGAATTCTATCAGATAAAGAGATTTATCAAAGAGATTTACATGATTACAAAGAATCAAGCAGAAATTCTGGACCTTGGGCCGGGCGCGGTGGCTCACGCTTGTAATCCCAGCACTTTGGGAGGCCGAGGCGGGCGGATCATGAGGTCAGGAGATCGAGACCACGGTGAAACCCTGTCTCTACTAAAAATACAAAAATAGCCGGGTGTGGTGGCGGGCGCCTGTAGTCCCAGCTACTCGGAAGGCTGAGGCAGGAGAATGGCGTGAACCCGGGAGGCGGAGATTGCAGTGAGCCGAGATTGTGCCACTGCACTACAGCCTGGGTAACAGAGTGAGACTCCGTCTCAAAAAAAAAAAAGAAATTCTGGACCTCAAAAATTCAATTGACATACTCAGGAATGCATCAGAGTCTCTCAATTGATCAAGCAAAAGAAATAACTAGTGAGCTTGAATACAGGCTATTTGAAAATATACTGTCAGAGGAGACAAAAGAAAAAAGAATAAACAATGAAGAATACCTACTAGATCTAGAAAATAGCCTCAAAAGGGCAAATCTAAGAGTTACTGGCCTTAAAGATAAGAGAGAGAGAGAGATTTGGGTAGAAAGTTCATTCAAAGGGATAATAAGTGATAACTTCCAAACCTAGAGGAACATATCAACATTCAAGTACAAGAAGATTGTAGAACACCAAGCAGATTTAACCCAAATAAGACTATATCAAGACATTTAGTAATCAGAGCCCCAAAGGTCAAGAATAAAGAAAAAATCTTAAAATCAGCAAATGAAAATAAATAAATAACATAAAATGGAGCTCCAATACATCTGGCAGCAGACTTCTCAGCAGAAACTTCATGGGCCATAAAAGAGTGGCATGACATATTTAAAGTGTTGAAAGAAAAAGCTTCTCCTAGAGTACTATATACAGTGAAAATATACTTCAAATGTATAGGAGAAAATAAGGACTTTCTCAGAGAAACAAAAGCTGCAGGATTTCATCAATACCAGACCTGTCCTATAAGAAATGCTAAACGGAGTAGTACTTCAATCTGAAAGAAAAGGATATTAATGAGCAATAAAAAAACTATATGAATGTACAAAATTCACTGCCACTCATAAGTACACAAACACAGAATATTATAACACTGTAATTATGGTATGTAAACTACTTATATATTGAATAGAAAAACTGAAAGATGAACCTATCAAAAATAATAGTTACAACTTTTGAAAGCACAGTATGATAAGATATAAATAGAAATAATGAAAAGTTAAAAAGCAGATGTGATTAAGTTAAAGTGTAGAGCTTTTATTAGTTTTATTTTTACTTGTTTGTTTTTGTAGTCAGTGTTAAGTTGTTATGAGTTTAAAATAATGGATTTAAATATTATTTTCAAGTCTCATGGTAACCTCAAATAAGAAAAAAGCCTACAACAGATATGCAAATAAAAGATTAAAACATACCACCAGAAAAAAATAATTGAATTTTGATATCTTTTTCTAGGTTTGGAAAGTTCTCTGTTATCTCTTTGAATAAAATTTCTACCAGAAACTCTTTCCCTCTAGATCTTCTTTAAGGCCAATCACAGCAGAAATAAATGAATTTGAAATAAAAATATACAAAAGTTTCAAGAAAATGAAAAGTTGCTTGCAAAGATAAATAAAAATGGCAAACCTTTAGCCAGATTAAGAAAAAAGAGAGAAAATCCAAATAAATAAAATCAGAGAGAATATTGTCTTTACAAAATGGAAGACAGGAAGGAAGGAAAAGAAGGCTACAAAACAACCAGAAAACAAATAACAAAGTGGCAACAGTAAGTCCTTACCTATCAAGGATAACATTCAATGTAAATGGACTAAACTCTTCAATCAAAAGAAATAGGGTGGGTGAATGGATTAAAAAATAAAACCCCACGATCTGTTGCTGGTAAGAAACACACTTCACCTATAAAAGCATGCATAAACTGAAAATAAATAAATGGACAAAGATATTCCATACAAACAGAAACCATAAAAAAGCAGTATTAGCTGTATTTACATCAGATAAAATAAATTTTAAGATAAAAACTATAAAAAGAGACAAATAAGGTCATTATATAATGATAAAGGGTCAATTCAGCAAGAAGCTATAACAATTATAAATACATATGTACACAATTGTGTAGCACCTAGATAAATAAAGGAAATAGTATTAGAGCTAAAGAGAGAAATAGGCCTAGATAAAATAAAAGCTGGAAACTTCAAAACCCCTCTTTCAGCACTGGATAGACCACCAGCTAGAAAATCACCAAAGAAACATCAGATTTAATCTGCAACATAGACCAAAAGTACCTGATAGTTATTTACAGAAAATTTCATCCAATGGCTGCAGAATACACATTCTTCTCCTCAGTGCATGAATCACTCTAAAGGACAGACTATATGCTAGGCCAAGCAACAAGTCTTAAAACATTCAAAAAAACATAAAATCATATTGAGTATCTTCTCTGACCACAGTGGAGTAAAACCACATAATAAGAGGAACTTTGGAAACAATATAAACACATGGATATTAAACAACATGCTCCTGAAAGACCAGTAGATCAATGAAGAAATTAGAAAGAAAATTAAGAGATTTCCTGAAACAAATGAGAATTGAAATACAACATATCAAAATCTATGGGATACATTAAAAGCAGCACTAAGAAGGAAGTTTATAGCAATATACACCTATAGCAAAAAAGCAGAGAAACTTCACATAAACAATCTAACAATGAGTCTTAAAGAATTAGTAAACAAGAGCAAACCAACCCCAAAAATTGTAGAAGAAAAAAAAAAAGTAACAGCAGAAATAAGTGAAATTGAAATTTTTAAAAAGTACAAAAAACAACAACATGAAAAATCTTTTTGCAAAGGTAAACAAAAATACAAACCTTTAACCAGATTAAGAAAAAAGAGAGAATATCCAAATAAATAAAATCAAAGATGAAAAAGGAGACATTATAACTGCTACCAAAGAAATTCAAAGGATTATTAGACAGTGCTATGAGCAACTATATGCAATAAATTGGAAAAACTCTAAGAAATGGATAAATTTCTAGACACATACAAGATTGAACAATAAAGAAATCCAAAGGCTGCATAGTCCAAGAACAAATAATGAGATCAAAGCTAAAATAAAAATTCTCCCAGTAAAGAAAAGCTCAGACATGATGGCTTCATTGCTGAATTCTACCAAACATTTAAAGAAGAATTAATACCAGTTCTACTCAAGGTATATCAAGACATAGAGGAAGAGAAAATACTTACAAACTCATTCTATGAGGTCAGTATTATCCTGATACCAAAACTAGACAAAGATATATCAAAAAAGAAACCTATAGGCCAATATCCTTGATGAATATTGATGCAAAAATTCCTCAAAAAAATACTAGCAAACTGAAATCAACAACACATTAAAAAAACATTCATCATGACCAATTTGGATTTATCCCAGAGATGCAAGGATGGTTCAACATAGGCAAATCAATCAGTGTGATACATCATATCAACAGTGAAGGATAATGATCATTTAAATTGATGCTCTATAAGCATTTGATTTTCAACAATCCTTCATGATTAAAAAAAAAAACTAAAAAAACTTGGTATAGAAGGAACATATCTTGGCCGGGCGTGGTGGCTCACGACTGTAATCCCAGCACTTTGGGAGGCCGAGACGGGCGGATCACGAGGTCAGGAGATGGAGACCATCCTGGCTAACACGGTGAAACCCCGTCTCTACTAAAAATACAAAAAAAATTAGCCAGGCACAGTGGCAGGCGCCTGTAGTCCCAGCTACTCGGGAGGCTGAGGCAGGAGAATGGCGTGAACCCGGGAGGCGGAGCTTGCAGTGAGCCAAGGTCACACCACTGCACTCCAGCCTGGGCAACAGAGCGAGACTCCGTCTCAAAAAAAAAAAAAAAAAGAAGGAACATATCTCAACACAATAAAAGCTATATATGACGGACCCACAGCTAGTATCATAGTGAACTGGAAAAAATTGAAAGCCTTTCCTCTAGATATAAAACAAAACAAGGATGTCCACTTTCACCACTGTTATTCAAAATAGTGCTAGAGGTCCTAGTTAAAGCAATCAGACAAGAGAAAGAAATAAAGCGTGTCCAAATTAGAAAGGAAGAAGTCAAATTTCCCTTGTCTGCAGATGATATAATGTTACATTTGGAAAGACTTAAAGACTCCACTAAAAAAACCATTAGAACTGATAAACAAATTCAGTAAAGTTACAGGATATAAAGTCTGTAAAAATCAGTAGCATTTCTATATGCCAACAGTGAACAATCTAAAAAGAAATCAAGACAGTAATCACAATTACAATAGCTACCAATACAATAAAAGACCTAGTAATAAACTTAACCAAAGAAATGAAATATCTCTACAATAAAAAGTATAAAACATTGATGCAAGTAATTGAAGAGGACACAAAAAATGAAGCTAGCTCATGTTCATGAATTGAAAGAATCAATATTGTTATCGAAAGTAATTTACAGATTCAATGCAATCCCTATCAAAATATCAATGACATGCTTTACAGAAATTGAAATAATAATCCTAAAATCTATATGGAACCACAAAAGATCCAGAATAGCCAAAGACATCCTGAGCAAAAATAACAAAACTGGAAAAATTACAATACCTGGCTTCTAATAATACTAAAGACCTATAGTAACTAAGCAGCATAGTACTGGAATAAAAACAGACACATAGACCAATGGACAAAATAGAGAATCCATAAAGAAGTCCACACACCAACAGTGAACTCATTTTCAACAAAGGTGCCAAGAACATACACTGTGGAAAAACAGTCCCTTTAATAAATGGTGCTGGGAAAACTGGATATCCATAGGCAGAAGAATAAAACTAAACCCCTATATCTTGCCACGTACAAAAATCAAATTAAAATAAATCGAAAACTGAAATCTAAGAGCTCAAACTATGAAATTACTAAAACAAAGCATGTGGGGAAACTCTCCAGCACATTGGCCTGAGAAAATAATTTTTAAGAAATACCCTAAAAGCATAGGCAATGAAAACAAAAATGTACAAATTGGATTACTTTATTAAAAAGCTTCTGCACAACAGAAGAAATCATCAACAAATTTCAGAAACAACCCACAGAATGGGAGAAAATATTTGCAAACTATCCATCTGACAAGAGACCAATAACCAGAATATATAAGGTGGTCAAACAACTCAATGGGAAAAAAATCTTATAATCTAATTTAAAAATGAGTAAAAAAAATAAATAGAAATTTCTCAAAAGAAGACATACAAATGGCAAATCGGCATATGAAATGCTGCTCATCATCATTGATCATCAGAGAAATGCAAATCAAAACTAAATTGAGATATCCTCTCATTCCACTTAAAATGGCTTTTATCCAAACAGCTAACAACAAGTGTTGGCAACTATGTGGAGAAAAGGAATCCTCATAAACTGGTGGGAATTTAAGCTAGCACAACCACTATGGAGAAAAGTATGTCAGTTCTATGGAGAAAAGTATGTCAGTTCCTCAAAAAAACTAAAAATGAATTACTATATGATCCAGCAACCCACTGCTAGGTATGTACCCAAAATAAAGGAAACCAGTGTATTGAAAAGATATCTGTATTCTCATGTTTATTGTAGCACTATTCAAAATAGCCAAGATTTGGAAGCAACCTAAGTGTCCATCAACAGATGAATAGGTATACAAAGAAAATGTGGTATATATACACAGTGGAGTACTATTCAGCCATAAAAAAATGAGATCCTGTCATTTGCAACAACATGAATGGAGCTGAAGGACAGTTTGGTAAGTGGAATAAGCCAAGCACAGAAAGACAAACTTCACATGTTCTCATTCATTTCTGGGAGCTAAACATTAAAACAATTGAACTCAGAGATAGTGTGGTGGTTACCAGATGCCAGGCAAGATGGAGGAGAAGGGGAAAGAGTTAGCATGTACAAAAATTAGTTAGATAGAACGTATAAAATATAGTACTTCTTTTTGTTGTTGTTGTTTGTTTGTTTGTTTTTGAGATGTGGTCTTATTCCAATGCCCAGGCTGGAGTGCAGTGTGGTGTGATCATGGCTCACTGCGGCCTCGACTCCTGGGTTCTAACAGTTCTTCAACCTCAGCCTCCCAAAGTGTTGGGATTATAGACATGAGTCATAATGCCAGGCCAGATCTATTATTTGATGGCACAGCAGGGTAATTACAATCAACAAAAATTTGTTGTAAATTTTAAAATGACTAAAGCAGTACAATTGGAATGTTTGTAAAACAAATAAATGATAAATGTTCAAGGTGATCAATGCCCCATTTACCTGATGTGAATATTATGCACTGTATGCCTGTATCAAAATATCTCTTATACCTCATAAATATGTACAACTACTATGTACCCATTAAGATTAGAAAAAAATTATAAAAAGAGTTACTGGAATATGAAGTGTAGGTGGTCAGAGGAGGACTTTTGGAGGAAGTCTAGATCTGAAAGGTAAGATGGAGCCAGGAATAGTATGAGGGCAGGGGAGTCCCATGCAGCAAATAAACAAACACGAAGTATCTGAATCAGAAATACAGTTGGAAATTTTGAGAAATAAAATTGTCAGTGTGTATTGAGCATAGAAAACAAAGGTAGAGAAGTATCAGATGAGCTCAGAGTTAGACAGGTACCACATTATCTAAGATGTTATAGGCTGGAGTAAGAAATTGGAATTTTATTATAATGTCAATGGGTAGCATTGGCAGGTTTCAAGCAGGGAAGTGACATTACCTCATTGGCATGTTTTATATAAGATCACTTTAGCAGCTGCATAGAAAATGGGTTATGAGGATGTGATATGTAGAAGTAAGGAGAACAAAGTCATATCAAAATTTCGGAGGATGTTTGTAGACTGAAAACAGATGGATAAGTAAAAAGTGGAATGTTAGAGGAATCACAGAGTTTATGGCCTGGGACATGTGTACACCATGATTTTGTAACTGATGAGATAGAGGCAGGACAGTGGAGAAAGTTCTATGGGAAAATCAGTTCGTCTTTTGTGTATGTGTTATTTTTGAAATGCCAATTTGATATCCAAAACTCAACTGTGACAATTATAGGGAAACTTGGATTCAGGAGTTTAATGTGGGAAAACAAGTTATTTGCATTTTCAGTGCTAAGAGCTTTTCTCAGAAATATAATTACAATTTTAGTCATTCTCTTTTAAATTCTATTAGATTAATTATTTGCCACAATCAACGTATTCATTTAATAAGACTCTAAAAAGCATGTCATGCATCCAGTCACAACACATAACATGACCATAGGTTATTTTTAATACAGGCCCTACTAACTTTGTCCTAAACTACTAACTTTGGTGACTGAAAAATGTTTGTCCCACGAAGTGATCTCATGAGTAAATGATGGAGCAGAGTTGGAGAAATAGTAGCGAAGGCTCTGGTCCCTAATGCCCTAGCCATCTCGCCCACTGTCATCCCTGCTAAACACACAGCACAGATTTTGAACTCAAGATTGCTTCCTGTGACTTTATTTAAATATAAGGTCATATGGCTTTTTAAAAATTTGTATTCCTTACCCCCAAAGTCTTGCCTTGGTCTGGAATGCTGGATCTACTGCAATACTTAGCCTTGAGTAAATTTATTTATGCCTTTTTATTTCGTATCTTTAGTTCTGTCTTGAGGTAAGATGACTTCACAGATTATAAGAAATGAAATAGCCCTAGGTTCAGAGGCCTCAGACCAGCCTGCAGCTGAAGGAGAGTTAATAAAGAAAACCTGTTATTAAATGGAAGTGCGGTGGCAAGCATATCTGTCACTTTTCCCAATCAATATAGAAGCCGTGAGAATGAGCTCCTATTTCATACATGTTATGTTATAGGGCTGAAGATCTCTCTAGCATTCATAAAATGACAATGGGATAAGAGCATGCAGTGGCAATAAAAGAACAATTTCTCTGCAGAAGTGCCATAAGCCCTGAGCAGTATTTCCAGAAGCATGTCCTTAAACCTTCCAATAATTTATAAATATTTTGAAGTGACCCTGGATTTCATGTGTGTGTACATGTGTGTATTTGGTTTTCTGTTCCTGCATTAATTCACTTAGGATAGTGGCCTCCAGCTTCATCCATGTTGCTGAGAAGGCCACGTTGTCATTTTTTAATAGCTCCATTCTTTCTTGGTCAAGGGTTGAGCAAAAAACAAGTCTAAGTCATGGTGTATATATGATGTTTATATATCACATTTTCTTTATCCAGTGCACCATTGATGTGCGTCCTGGTTGACTCCATGTCTTTGCTATTATAAATGGTGCTGCTGTGAACATATGTGTGCATGCATCTTTATGGTAGAAGGATAATTGTTCCTTTGGGTATATAACCAGTACTGAAATTGAGGGATCAAATGGTAGTTCTATTTTAAGTTATTTGGGAAATCTTAGGACTGCTTTCCACAGTGGCTGAACTAATTTACATTCTCTCATGGGCTTTCTTGGGAATCCTCACGGCATAATGGCAGGAGACCCCAGAGCAAGTATCTAGGAGACTGAAGTGGATGATTTTTATGGCTTAGCCTCAGAAGTTATAGATAAAGGAAACAGAGATATGAGGAGGCTATTTTAAATTTTCTAATTAAAAATGGAAGAAAAAACTGTAATGAGATATTTTCACTTATATGTAATTTATGTCACATTCTATTGGTCAGCCCATGTGAGTTTTGATTCAATGAGGGAGGGTCTATACAAGGGTGTGATTACTAGGAGGCAAAGATTATTGGAGGTCATCTTGGAGCCTGATGACCACATAGGGTTAATTTCTGTTTCTTGCAACCACAGAAACCTAGCTGGTGCATCAGATTAAGTTGAAAAAGTGCAGGCTGCTTTTACATATTCTTAATAATTTTAAGAGGTCCTCTAGAAAAATTCAGCTTCTGAGAGAAAAGGTTCCAATAATTTGGCAGTATTCCCCAGAAAATACGTATTTCTATTAGTTCTGTGTTCCTGGCACTGGATTTTGATTATGATTATTATAAAATTTTCAATTGTAAATGTGTCCCCAAACCATGGGAACTTTTAAATAACAATACTGTACAAATCTTGATGATGGTGAGACTAGGCCCAAGACTACTTTCTTAACCATGGCATGTGTCCATAGTAACTAATCTCTCACATTTCCAAAAGATTAACCATTTATCTGAGCATTTGCAGTAATACTTAAGAGATATCAATGCAGATGGCCCCTGACTTACAATAACTCAGCTTATAATTTTTTATCTTTCCCATGGTGTGAAAGCCACATGCACATAGTACTTAAAGTACCCATACAACCATTCTGCTTTTCATTTTCAGTACAGTGTTCAGTAAATTACATGAGATATGGAACACTTTATTATAAGTAGGCTTTGCGTTAGACAATTTTCCCAATTGTAGGCAAATGTAAGTGTTCTGAGCATGTTGAAGGCAGGCTAGGCTAAGCTATGATGTTCCACAGGTTAGAGGTATTCAAAACATTCCCAATTTATGATGGGTTTATCAGAATGTAACCCATCAATACAGAGGAGCATCTGTATACTAATACAAGTGTTTTTTTTTTCCATTAGTCATAGTATAAGATTAAAATAACTTCCTTTAGTAAATTAGAACCAAAAAGAGTTGGGCCCTGTAATGCAACTTTCTTGTTTTAGAGATGAAGAAACTGAAGCCCATAGAAATTATGCAATGTTCCCATAGCCACCCAGTTGATTGGAAAGCCAGAACTTGAACCAAAGTATCCCAAATTCTGTACCAGTAGTTTTTTTTTCTATTACATGAGTCTAAACTGTGCTATTTGACTAGAAGCTTACAAATCAGTCCAGTTGTTCTATTTGGTATTTCATTGACAAATAAGAGCATTTCATACTTCCTTCTGGACTTTATCAAAAGTAATAGTACAATAAGTATATGAAGAAATTGTACGGTATAACTACTGAATCCCTCTTTAAGCAGGATTTGGAGATCTGGGCAGGCAATTCTTTAAGTTTCCAATTAAAACTGAAGAGAAAAAGCATAATGAGATGTTTAAAAGACAATTTATAGGGTATACAGACTTGTTGTACAGTTCCCTAAGTGAATTACAAAAGCACTTAACTTATACTTGGGATGTGATCTTCATCTCACAGGGAGTGCCCAGTGGTTTTCTGATTTTACAACCAATATACTTGAAGAATACTTGGGAGGCTGTCATTTGGAGTGGGGGAAGATTCTTAAGAGGCAAAAAGCCAAGAGAGTGAGATAGAAAAATAGGTTTTGGTTCTTACTGGTGAGTTCAGCAAATGATCTTGAAGATTGCATTTTCTCTAGAGTTCTTGGATAAGCTAAGTTATTTGTAACTGCTTTCCCCGGAACCCTTAAACTGGTAGTAATATTTGGGAGCATAAGGATTCTTTGCCATATATCCTCACCTAAAATTCTAGATCTGAGGATTTCAAGTCTAGCTCTAGTTGAAGGAAAACTAAAGTAGGCTTTCTCAATTCAGCATATTGACATTTGAGTCATATAATTTTTTGTTGTGGGTGTTGTCCTGTGCATTGTAAGATGTTCAGCAACATCCCTGGCTTTCACCCTCAAGACAGCAATAGTAGCCCTCCCCTAATTGTGGCAAAAATATCTTCAGACATTATCAAATGTCCCCTGGGGGACAAAATCTACCAAAGTTGGAAGTCACTATCTTAAGGGAAGATTCTGCATCATTCACTGAGACTTGAGACAGTCTGGACAAGTATTTTAAATAGCAATATTGTACAAATCTTGATGATGGTGAGACTAGGCCCGAGACCACTTTCTTAACCATGGCATGTGTCCATAGTAACTAATCTCTCACATTTCCAAAAGATCAACCATTTATCTGAGCATTTAATAAAGCACAGATTTATTTTCTTGGCTACATAACACTCTTCAGGATCACTGAAGTCACTTTCATCAAATGATTATTTGGTGCCTGTTATGCCCCAGGCATTGTGTTAGCCACAATGCCCAATCTATACAGTCCCTGTCCCTGAGGAGATTCCAACTAATTAATGGTCCTACTGTCACCCAGGATATAGTCAGACTTATTTACTTCTAGAATTTTTCAGTAATGTTTTTGTCAAACTTACAATCCTCCAAGTTTGGAGCCAAGTCCATAAAACAGAAGTATGTCAAGACAATGTCAATCAATTCATTGGTTCAGTGACAAGACTACCAGATGATGTTTTTGGCTAAAAATTAGCCCTCCAACTCATAAACAAATGGAAACAGTCTACACTATAAAACTAGTTCTGATTTTCTCCTAGATTTCTTGAGAGTTTTGTGAAGAGAGACTTTTCTAAAACTGGAATATGATTTTTGCTCAGATAAATTATGTTGTTTACTTTGCCAGCCTGAGTAGCTTTAAGGGTAGAAGCGGTAACACGTGAAGCTCCCTCAAAATTACTTTCAAGGAGATGAGAGAGATAATAAAAACAGGGATGGAACTGTTCAATTTTTGGATCTGTTGAGCTGGAGTCACGAATTTGCTAACAAGTGAAACGAAGGCATTTGTAAAAGGTTCATCTTCCAGGGAGTCGCATGGCAATTTTAAGGCAGATTTCCTATCAAGACCGTATGATGTCTATTTATGAAAATTGAACTGGATTCCTGAATCACTCTATAAATTTTAACTAAAACAATACTCCCATTTCAAGTATTTATGGCCTCTGCCTCTCTTGGCTTCAGATCGGCAGAAGAACATATTTGCAGGCATTCAGAAACTTACAAAAACAAAAGCATGCACTTAAGACTTCTTTTTTAAATCACCGACTCACCCTCTAGCTAGAGAAGAAAATCCCAACAAATCAACTTGAGACTTAGCAAGAAAAGAAGTACTGGAGGAGGTTTTAAAAGGGAGCAGGAAAACAGAGGTGAAAATAGCTTCTAAGTCATCAGAATAGATCTTTCTGCATGCAGTGAAAGAATTTAGGTGCAACACATATCCTCAAAACTTTGAAAAAAAATGTATTGATGGGAAAAGGGGTTTAGTTCAAATAATCTGGATTTTGAAAACACAGTAATTGTTCACATTTCAACTTGGCCATTTATTAGCTATGTAACTTTGGGCAAATTACTCAATCCTTTAAGTCTTGGTTCTTCCAATCGTAAAATGAAGTTTTAATCCACTACTTAGGGGTGCTTTAAGGACTAAATGTGATAATATATTTAAAATGTGTTTTGCATGACCTATGCCTCTTTACTGTAGCCACAAATTTAATTATTGGTTTGCTTGTTTGTTTGTTTTTTTCCATCTGGACTAAGTATGAGGATAAATTGTGGTAGACAAGAGTAAACTGAAATGTAGAGAGGAATGAAACTTCAAAATAAATATTGGATATATATACATAATAAATATCTATATATCGCAAGTATACACATACACATATATACACATATATTATATATACAATATACAGACATTATATATACATATATACATACACACTTATGTGTATGTATATATATTTGATGCTATGAATACACATATGTAAAGCAACAATACTGTGTAATCTCAGGAATATGAGCACTAGAATTAGATCATTTCTATCTGAGCTTTGAATCTACCACTAACTGTGTTATCTTGGTTAGGTTATATCACATCTCCAAGTCTCAGTTTCCTCATCCTTAAACTAGGGAAATCATATTTGCTACTACATAAAATTGTGATGAGGGCTCTCAAAGATAATGAGAGTCAAGTAGTTAGCACCTAAAAAGCTCTCAGTAAACAATATATATTGTTTTAGAGACAATGTTGTCCACAGCTCATGATGGCAGTACACGTACAACATTTGGTTTCTGCGTATACATGTGTACATCATGTTTTTCGGTATCATCCTAATAAATTTAAAAGTCTCTGTTTATCAAATTATAATAAAATTTGATACGATAATTTCTTCTGTCTGTTATCAAAGTCAGAATTTGTCTTTATGCTGTATTGTTCAGACTCTAGCTTTAAGAAAAGCTAAGAAATTGAGCCCAAAAGGATTCCTCTCCAGCATTAGCCCTTAAATGTATCATTTCTGTAGCTGGCTGCTGTTTTGTTGTTTCTTGCTGTACATTATCTAGCCTAATGACAAAGCTGAATTAACACATTTTATTCTATTAAAGTGCTTTGTCTTGCAAATACATTTGGAGGGATTTTTGTCTTTTGCATAAAGAACTCACATTTATTGTGTATTCTTCCCCCTACAATACACACCCTAAAATTTGAATCAAAAACAAGAAAAACAAGGAGAAAGGCGACTGCCACAGACATTTTATGCAAGCAGAACTGGTTTTGTGTCTGATATGTTGAGTAAAGCAAAGCAAGTAAAAGTGAGGGACAGTGTCCATTGGAGATATGTTTATAGCTTTGGGGATGGGGTGGAGAAAGGTCAAGGGGGTTTATATAATCCAGGACAGGAAGAAAGGAATATACTATTACATGAGCAAAAAAAATGAGGAGCACTATTTATCAGCCCAGACCTTGAATTTTATATGTTTTATTTCATTTAATCTCAAATGAATTTTGTAAGGTAGGAATTATTATTATGACCAATTTATAGCTCAGGAAACTAGATCGTGAAAAGATGAAATACTTGGCCAAGGTCACAGAACTGATTCAATGCAGAATTCGGACTAAAAACATCGTCCGCTGAGGTTAGACTCAGCTCCTCTTCTTAATTTTTTTTTTTTTTTTGACAATGGCACTGCAAAGTTAATGTCATTTTGTCCATTTTCCTGAGAAGAAAACTATGTTTAGATAACATAAGTGACTTTCCCCACACTGACAACTGGGAAAAGCCAAAGTTTTGATCCAAATGTGTATCTGGGTTCATACTGAGTCATAGAAAACTACTTGCTATTTTTCTAGCTATGGAGTATCAATATGGTGTGTTGGATTTCCCTTCAAAGGAGTACACTCAATGAACTGCATTCAACTTGGGAAAAAAAGAAAAGACTAATAGCCAGAACTGAGTGCAAAAAAGTGACATGAGGAAGTTTGTGATAAGACTACTTTTCTCATAGGTGCTTGCCTTCCCTTCAGTTGACTGGTCTCCATCTGTCCATATCAGTTAGTGATTGCCAGGTAACAAAATAGCATAAAATTCAGTGGGCTTAAGTTGATAACCCTTTAGTGTTGCTCAAGAGTCAAGGAGTCATCTGGCCACGTCTTCTGGTCTTGATTGAGCTGGCTCACACATCTGTGGTCAGCTGTGGGTCAGGCACAGCTGTGCTGGTGCACACTATGCATTCTCTATGCTTGGGAAAGTCAGCTGTTGGCTGGGATACTTTGTTGCACCTCCAATTGGCCTCTATCTACCAGCTAGCCTGAGCTTGTACATAATGGTGGCAGAGTTCTGAGAAAGCAAGCAGATACCACAAAAACTCTTGAGGCCTACATTCGGAGCTAGCACACTATGCCTTATCCGCATTTCATTGACTAAAGCAAGTTGTGAGGATATCCCAGATTCAAAATGATGACAAAGGGAATCCACTGCTGCATATGAGGAGCTGTAATGTCACACTGCAAAGGAGTAGAAAATTTTTCCTCTTCGAAGTTAACCTACCACACTGCTCTCATAAAAATGATGAGCCAAATGTGTTCTCACTAAGGTATAAATGGATTATGGCACTTGTCGCATGACCACCTTGTGAATGTTTGCATTTTTTATGTAAAGGTATTATAGAAAGACTTCTACCATTATTTGATCGCTTCTAGCAGCGCCAAAAGACATTTTTGAGATTAACAAATAACTCTTTTTAAAAATATATGCCTAAAAAATATCTATAGATAAATCTCAAAATCTGAGAATGAGGCATAGTTTCCTCTCTCTCAAGGCCTACAATTAAATGGGAAAAACACAACATTTATAAAAGGGTTAAATAAGCTGGTAGGTTTTTCTACACATAAGGTAAATACATGTTTACCCTTTCCATCCTTTTAATTATACCACCTTACTGAGAACAGAACAGAATAACCAACTCTGTGAAATCCTAAAATAACACTTGAAAAGGAGGCAACAGAGATGAAAAATGGCCACCTAATTTCTTGTTTATGTCTTAAAGAATAAAAACCATGTGAAGGACTGGTCCGCTTATTGAAAGGAAGCATCTTGTGGTGTCAGAGGAAAAAAAGCCGAACTGGTAGGAGACGGCTGTGTTGATTAGGGCTGCTTCAGAACACATGTTAGACTGATTAGGTCTAGAAAGAGCTGGGAGCTTGTGCTAAGAGTTCCCACTTCCATTTCCCCTAAGAAAAAAAAAAAATGCTAGCATATATATATGCATATATATAGCTAGTTTTATATATCAAAAGCTATATATCACTTTCTAATATATAAAAAGTATGTCTATGTAGATATAGATATCTTTTTATTCAAAGGATAACCATGTTACAAGGAAAAAGACTGGTAATACCAAAACTTGGAGGATATATGGAGCCATTGCAAGTCATACACTGCTAATGGAAGTATAAATTGGTACAACTACTTTGGAAAACTGCTTAATAGTATCTACTAAAATTGAGCATATGCCTTCCTCTTGACACCAAAACTTCTCTTCTGAAAATATGCCTAATAAAAATGTGCACATATGTTCACCAGTAGACATGTACTAGCATGCAAATAGCAGCAATATTTGTAATAGCCCTAAGTAGGAACCAAACCACACCTGTGCAGGTAGAAATCAGGATAATGGTTACCTTTGGTGGGGAATGTCTGGGAGGGAGCCTGTGGGGGCTTCTGAGTGTTGACAATACTCTATTTCTTGATTTTGGAAAAGGTGTGTTCATTTTATGAAAATACATCTAGCTGTTCAATTATGATATGTGTGCTTTTCTGTATGTATATTATATTGCATTTTTTAAAAATAGCCATGTTGTAAAGAAGTTAAAAGTCTAATTGAGTAAAAGTAAAATGAAAACCCACAGTGCTAAATAAAGCAGAGGCTAGCACATTGCCAGCCTTCAATATCAGAAGCAGACAGAGGCATCCAAGAGTTGAATTTCTGTGAGTCAACCGGGATGAAACGCCCTTCATAAGTAGCAGAGTACCACAGGCTCACCAACCGAACCTCATAAAACTGGAGAGGGCTGGGTGGGATTTCACTGTTCATGAGGGGAGGCTGAAGAAGGCTGAAATTCTTGCCTGAAATGGTGACTGTGGATAGTTGACTGGTTGACAGAGTGACATACAGCAGCCATGCACAGAACTTGTGGAAGCCTAAGACTGGCTCACTGACGGAATCACTACTCCCCTAATCACTATGGAGCAGAAGTTCTGAGACCCAATATAAGTTCTGCTTCTGGACTGAGAATCCATGGGGACCCTGGTGGGGCAACTGCAAAACCACCAGGGAGAAATGAGCAAGAGAAAGACAGAGGGAAATTTTAAAAGACCTTTAAGATAAATATACAAAATAAAATTTCAAAACAAAGGACAAAAATTAACAAAAGAAAGTGAATAACAGCAAACAAGTAAGAGATGAAATGACTCTTGAGAGAATGAAATGGTAGCCTTCTCAACATAATTTTTAAAACGACCTTTATGTCTCAGAGATAGAATAAGAAACAACATCTGTAAAATATATTAAAAGTTTTAAAACAAATATATTAAGAGTGAATATGAAGGAAGATAAGAATTGAGAACAGATGAATATAAAACAGGACAAAGGACTAGCTGATAAAAATGTACAAAATACATGCAACACTTTATAATATCCCCAAACTGGAAAAATAAGTATTTATCAATCAACTGATGGATACGTTGCTTATCCATCAAATGGAATTTCAGCAATAAAAGTGAACACTTTACTGTTATGAAAAGATAATTACTACAACATGAAGAGCCCTTAAAGCTATTATGCTAAGTGAAAGGAGCAAGACATGAAAGCCTACTTATCATACGATTCTATTTGCTATGGTTTGACTGTTACATTCCCTGAAAATTCATGTATTGAAACCTAGTCAAAAATATGATGTTAGGAGGTGGTGGCTTTGGGAGGTGATTAAATAATAAGGACAGAGCCCTCATGAGCCCTCATGAATGGAATTGTTACCCGTGTGAAAGAGGCCCAAGAGAAACCTCTCACCACTTCCATAATGGGAGGACTCAGTGAGAAGGTGCCATCTATGAACCAGGAAACAGGCCCTCACCAGATACTGCATCTGACAGTACCTTAATCTTGGAGGTGCTTTCCTGGCTTCCAGAACTATGAGAAATAAATTTCTGTTGTTTATATGCTACCACGTTTATGATATTTTATTATAGTTTATATATATGCGTGTATATATATAAATATATGTATGGTTTTATATAAATGGTGTCTAAATCTGTTTATATATATATTGTTGTTTCTATATACACTCTTTATGCATACATGTACATACTGTTCATATATGTGTATATATATATACTCAGTATATATATATCTACACAGTAAATATATGTACATACACACTGTGTATGTATACTGTGTATATATGCATATACATACTGTATATAGGTATAAATACTGTATATATGTGTGTGTATATATACCATATATGTGTGTGCCTATACTGTATATATATATGTGTGTGTGTATATATATATAAATATATATATGGACTTAGACACCATTCATATACAACATCTAGATAAAAGCAAATTTATAGAGAGACAGAAACTGTTTCACCAGGATTTCTGATTCTCTTATTATCTCTTTGCAAGTACTTTTGAAAGTCTTCTAAAAGTCTTCTTAGAACATTTTGATATATAAATAAGCAAGAACAAAAATTGGTGTGTATGTACGATTTGTGAGTGACAGAAAGACAGAGACAAATAGAGGGTGAGAGACAGAGGGAGGAAGGAAGGGAGATATTTGTTATTATTTATCTGATAATATTCAATAGGAACTCTGTTGTTCAAAATGCCTCCCATTTAGATACATGGGGCAAAACGTGGTTTAGCCTATTAAGACCCACATGAGCAGGCTTACTGCCTTCACTAATGCCAATAGTTTATTGGAAAAGAGGAGGTTTCATCTGAAAGAGGCCAATAGTTTGCCTGCCTGCATTTTTTCTTTATCTGTTTTGTATAGACAACATCTTAAAATGTTAGATTTGCTCCACTTTGAATAGTTTCATCTGGAACAAATATATAGTCCCTTGGCTTTAAAGAATGGGACATTCAGAGCTGATCACACCCTTGGATTCAATAATCAAAATAGCCAAATTTATCTGAATATGATTAGAGACATTGTGTGTCTGCATCCCACATAAGTCTATCAAGGACTGAGCTTAAGGCATACAACCTAGAGGTTTCTTCCAGTGATTTTCAGTCTTAGAGTTTAGGAGTTGAACCAAATAGATTTCTATGCAATGTCAATAGATGGAGAATTCACTTTCTGTCCAAGTCCAAATAAGTCCACTATGTTGATATCTGGGACTAGGACCAGAAACTTGCATGCACTTAATAGTTGAAAACAGAACTCCTTATTTTTTTTAAAAAATGAGACCAAGGAAAAGGTTTTTCTTTGAAGTTTTGTATAAAACCTCATGGGGTAGTTATAAGGATTTGTGAAATATTAAATATCTTTGAGTTTGGAGAATTGGCATTGTAGCAGTGCAAAATTGTGTTCCTTTCTTTCTCCTTTTCTTAATAAGCCCACTACATGACCTTCTAAAGTCTTTGTTCCCTTAGGAAACATAAGATGATTTGCAATATTCTGTAATAAAACTTGGAAAAGATAGTCATAGCACTGCTTCAACAATTATGAACATTGCTTTTAGCTGCAATTTTCCAACAAACCATTCATACAGTAATTGTGAATCCTGGAATAATGCTTTGGCCTAGAGTACAAATGTCCCCTCATGTTGTTTGTGGTATGGGCTCAGCATTCCTGCTCCTTGGGTATCTTGAAGCTTTGTCACTCGGTACATGAATGATCTTATCTCTAAACTGGATCATGAATACAAACAAGAATTACGGCCTTATTCCTGGAAGTACAGATCTCTTCCTGGCTAGGGCTTCTCCTTCAGCTCCAAGAATCATCCCACCCTCTCCCAACCGGCACAGGATCAGCTTGTTTGCTCACTGAAGACTCATGCTTCAGTGAATACTGCGATTGAAGTTCCCGGTTGGCGCAGTCAACATTCCAGTGTTATGTGATGATTGTGAGCCAGTATCTGTCTGCTGATGGCAACCTCTATGTGGCTTTCTCACAGCTCTACCTTCCCCTCCACTCACATACATTCCCCCAACACCAGGGCTCCAAGAGATGTGTTTCTCCAAAGTGACCCGTGCATCTACCTGTCATAGAGATAGATTGTTTTCTTGTTAAGAGATGGTCACCTGGTTGAGTCCTCAGATTTCTGGAAGGAAGAATATTTCTCCTCCTTTTTGCTGAGCCAACGGACTTCTCATTAAGATTTTTCTCTTCTGTTGAGTTTTCATTGTCCTCTTGGCAATCAGACAGAACATTGCCTGTCCACTTAGGTAACTTTACAGAGAATAAATGAAAGCTGGACAGTTTATGAAAAACTAAGAAAAGCTGAGCTGCTTGAGGGATTTCTAAAGAAGAGCTGCTTTCATGAAGCAGGAAAAAAAGTACAGATATTTGTAATGAAACCAGGAACTTTAGGGCCATTCAGCTAGAGGCTACAGACCCCCATGACGGTACTAATTTTGGAGACAGCACAATTAATTTCAATTCTACAAATACTGCATAGAGAAACAAAGAGTGAAAAGAGCAAGAAAAAGAGAGCAAGAGAGAGAAAGAAAGAAGGGAGAGAAGGAGGAGGAAAAAAGAATGAGAGTAAGAAAAGAGGGGTAAAGGAAGATGAGGATTTCTTTTCTCCAATTTGCTTATAGCAGGTGTTAAAAACAGTCCAGGGTATCTAAAGAGGGTCAACAAAATTGTATTCAGGATGCTGAGATAGGAGCATCATTTGAGCCTGGGAGGTAGAAGCTGCTGTGAACAATGATAGTGCCGCTGAACTCCAGCCTGGGAAACAGAGGGAGACCCTGTCTCAAAGGGAAAAAAGAAAAAAAAACACCTCAAAAACTTATTAAGATGAGATTTGGTGCATACTTGGTGCATGGAGTGTTCCTGTTTGTTAATCTATGCTCAGAGACTTGCAAATTTCAAGGACAGCATCTATACACTCATGAGGGTTTGCACCCTAGGCAAATAGCTCTCACATCACCCTAGTCTTCTGCCACTTTTGGCCAGGCTGATGACTGAAATGTCATTTTACTTTGGTCTTAGTCCTGATCTGGGTGAAAGCCATGAGGACCCTCTTTCCGATGATGTCAGCACAATTTCCAAATATTTTCCCAGCTTAACTCTGGCATTTTTGTCTATCTTTTTGATGGGCTTTATGAGTCAAGAAAATGAAGAAGCTTTTAATGATTATGTTCTCCTTGGATTGGACTGGGTTGCCATTGTGATTCCTCCACACTTGGTGGCAGCTCTGGTGAACAAAAACAATGGGCTTTTTTTCTAGGCTTCTTTAAGAACGCCTTAATAGGAAACACATTCTGCATTCCCCATGTGCATGTTTTCAGTGAAAATCTTTATTTAATTTTAGTAGAGAATTCAGTCCAAGGGTTCTTCCATGTAACAAAGGGTAGTACTGATGGGAACACATCCCTGGAGGAACTTTTAGATGCAGATTCCTCAGGGGGCATCTAGGAAAGGAACAATGCTTAGGTCCCCAAATCATGTTGGTGTTTCTGAAAAGTGTTCTGCTCCCCTTGGGTATGGATTTTTTTTTTCTAACCAAAACAGATAAAGAAGAAAGCAAAGAAAGAAGACAGGAAGGAAGAAAAGAGGGAAAAAAGGAAGGACGAAAGAGAGGGAGGAAAAGAGAGAGGAAGGCAGGGTGGAAGGGAGAGAGGGATGAGAAAGGGATGGAGGGAGGAACGAAGAGAATGAAATTCTTTAAACTAATCGTTAATCTTTAGGAATTCATTTGCATTCTTACCTTCACTTTCCAAACAATAAGTTCCATTCTGTTCCAATTGATAATTTGAACAGAAGACTCTGCCAGCTGAGCATAAACAAAGGGTAGGGGGTGTTGAGAAAAACTTCTTAAATGTTTTGTTGCAGCCAGCACTGGTGCCTTCTGGATACTAGGGATACCAGGGTCATTCAGGGATATATTACTTTCTGTTCACTTCTGAGAAACAAACTTCCCCTGGATTCCTTCTTTCTCTTTGGCTTCACCTAATTCTCCTCACCTGTTCTCAGCAGTGAGGAAGCTCTTTATTTTACCCAGAGTCACTGTTTCCCCCAGCCCTTTTTGTAACAGAGAATCTGGATACCTCCACCTGCAGCCTGCCACCCTGCATACTCTGATACTATGTGTCTTGGAAGCTTTGCCCTGAGGAACCATCCAGAGAAAGTTCAGCCATCCTTTTAGTGGGTTTATGCCCCATTAAAACTGGGATTGGAAGCATGTTTCCATGTTTCCATCTGTTAATTACCAATACACAGCTTGACATGCCTGTGGGAAGCCAGGAGCCACTTGGAAAAGTGTGGGCAGAGGATTTATCTCATCCAAACAGCCCCCTAACACATGACTGCTGCTACATGTCATTGTATATAGTTAGATGGATGTGGGCATAAAGGAGCAAAGGAGAAGCCCAATCCCTACTGTCTAAGGAAAGCACGGGTGCTATTAAGCTACTTGAACTTTCCCTATCACAGCCTAAAAAGCACTCAGACATTTTATCAACAATTCAAGGCAAAGATTCATTGGATAGAGTATTTTTTTTCCCAATGTAATCCAGATCTCCCTTTAGAAGACGCTGGGAATTTACATGAGAAATGGGGCAGGCCATGAGCAAAACAAAAAAATGACTGATATTCTTCTTTGGCTTTCATGCATTTTTCTTTTAGCTTTGGCTCCCACACCTACTGCTGATCAAAATTCCAGAGTTTATAAAGTGCTGGTGCTCAGTTAGGATTAGGTGAGGATAACAGAAAGTTGAGTCACTACAGGAAGACGTTGAAGTTGGTTTAAAGGCTTATCTCCACCCAGACCTACATTTATGAATAAAAAGCTATCAAGCTAGGTAAATCTTTAACAGCAGCATGGCAGGCTGTGCCAGACAAAGAATCTTAAGTCATGTAAATCCAATTATAAAGAAGATTTCTGCCTTGATATTTCCAGAAGACCAGTCTTGATCAAAATCTCAGGTGTCCAATTTTGGAGCTTCCCATGTGGTGAAATATTTGACAACCAGCTTTGAAGGCTCATTGCTTATCTTTGAAAACACCACAGACCTGTGGGATTTGAAGAGCTATTATTTGAGTCTTAGAGATGGGGGTGACATCCTTTTCCCACTATTGACCCAGTCTCTAATAATTGGCTCCATATAGACTGAAAAATTTCTTAACCATACTTCTCTTTCAGGTTCCTGTCTCATTTCATCTTGAAATCAGAGCATTAGAAAAATCCAAAGTTACCCAATGTTTCCTGACTAAGGAAACTTCACAATTTCTAAAAGTCAAAAAAATTCAAATATTCCCCCATCAACAAGCACATTTGCCAGTGGTATTTCAAAATTAAAATGAAAAACAGTAATGATAGAAATGCTGCAACCTCACTCCTGGCATGAACAAAATGCTAACAAAATCTCTTCTTTCTGCTTATCTTCAGATGGAGGGTACATGCTAATGTGTATTTCAGGGCAAACTAATGTCAAGGGAGGGAAGGCAGTTCCTGTCTTTTTGTTATTTTTTTAAGCAATCTTCTCCAATAGGGCTGCTTCTGAAAATAAGTTTCTAATTAAACTTCCCATACTATATTGCAGTTAAATAGGGTAAAATTTGCTGTTTGATGTATTGAGAAAGCATGCAAACATTAGAAGGCAATGTGGAGGTTGCCAGAAGCAATGTGAAACCACAATTTCCTAGGCATTACAGGTAATTATTAGCAGGCAAGTTGTTGAGTTCAACCAGAAAATGCTTTAATTATATCTTGTTGTGTATCAGGAACAGCCTAGGTTTGCATTCCATGTAAAAGGAGAAGAGACCACTTTCCAGTTGGTTTTCCAAATAGAAGTGAAGAAACCATGAAGATGTCCCTATATCCAGTCCCTTAGCCAGGACCAGTTCAATTGGAATATGGACAGTCAAGGAGGCTGGAGTTCTCCCAGTAAAGGACAGTGTAAGGTTTGGACAGTGTGCCTTTTTACTAATTTTAGCAAGAACATCTTCCAGTAACAGAAAAGATATTATACATATGGCAAGTAGATGGTTAAAATCCAGTCCTGACTCTGCCTTGTCCTTTTTTGAATGGGTCACTGTGTCAATTATTCCCTTCTAATGCCTTCTGGGTTTGGGAAGTGTTCAAACTATCTTTCCTTCCTGCTGCAATTAGATTTTTATAATGAACACATGTAAAGACCTGCCTGATGATTCAAAGATATTCTATTTTCCCTTGGCCTCCCCTGACTTACACGTCCTAATGATACCCCTGCCCTAGTATCTCTTTAGCCTTGATTCCCCATGTGTTTCCTTTTCTGGAGATGGCAGGAAGGCTCCTCATTCTGCTTCCAAACCTTGAGCCTGGAAGACATTCTCCCAGGTCAAATCTCTGAGGAAGAACTACCCTACCACTCTAAAGAACAGAGTCACTTTTCTTCCAGCTCTTCCTAGCGTTTCCTTAAATCCTCTATATCTATGGCTGTCAGGCAAAGGACTTAAATAAATGAAATTTATATACTACCACTCTTGCTCCTTTAGCCCAACATGACCATGCCTTTTGGCCTTAAAAGGATTAAAAGGTAATATTCTGTTCCTTGACTCTGGGATACAGACCTATTTTAATAGTGACATGTGCCTTCTTATCCCTTGTTCCAGCCTTTTTGTTTTTCCTTATATATTATTGTTACTAAACATACTATTAATTCCACTTGTTTATTTTGTTTTTGTCTGCCCCCACTAAGTTGTAAACTCTGTGAAGGTAAGGATTTTTATCTGTTTTATTCACAGTTGTATATTTAGTACTTAGAACACGGGTGTGGCACATAGTATGCCCCGAATACATGTTTGTTGAAGAAGTGAATTCCATAATGTGAAGTATTAGATGTGATATCAAGTAAACAGCAATCATCCACTGTATTTACACCACCAGGTCGAGTGCTCAAATACACCAAAGGAATGTGTGACTCCCAGTGTCAGCCTAAGGCACCTACTTTTCAGAGATAAGAATGGAACCAACTCTTACTCCTTGCTTAAAGGAGGCCCATCATCATCTCTCCTAGATCCTAGGGAGAAAGAGGATCTATTCTCATGGTTGCCTCTCACTCTGAACATCTGCTTCTCCCTTGGTCTTGGGTCATCTTGCCATATCCCCATTCTGAATCAGAAGGATCCAGATTTTGCATTCATCTACAGTCATCTACAGGGTGCTAATGGAAGATTAAGGAGATAATTCAGGACACACACGCAATCCCAAGTTAAATTTTAGAGATAACTACTCTAAACAAATTCTTTGGCAAATTTGCCCTATGGCCAGATAATCTTCCTATTTTTCCTGTTTTGCTCTCTGGTTCCTGATCCCAATTGCAGCTTAACGATAGAACTGGAACAATCTGAGAAGTCAAGTAAAATGCATTTCAAATATGTCCATCTCAAGAACAGAAAATGGGAGCATATAGGCACTAGATTCCACTGCTCTGTTGGTCAAGTATTACCCCGTGGGATATTAAACTCCCTTCCATTCCAGGCTTGCGCAGGCTGAGCAGATTGCCACTGGCCTGCCATGCATAAAGAAGCCCTAGGGCGGACAGCAAGAGAAACTGATCTTGTAGCTAAAAGGAAGTTCTGCCAAGTTACACGTGTGCAAGGTATTTAGCCATGGCAGTGGCTAAAATAAAATATGGTCTAGGGAACTAAGAGGGAAGGTATAAGAGGTATCCTTTACAAGGGGAAACTGTAATGGCACTTCCCACACCAGAAGAATTAAGACAATAAGAAAAGAACAATTTTTTTCAACCGTGATATATATTTATATTTATATACATATGCATATAAATGTGTATGTGTGTGTGTATATATATATATGTATTTTTATACATCTTTTTTAAAAAAGAATGCTAAACTTTCAGTTCCAGTAATAGTAGAATAGGTTCATATAAATCTCTTGCTGAGGACCACCACAAAAGCTGGTTGAATTACTAAAACAAACAAAAATGTCTTGAAAGCATCAAAGAACTCAAAAGATAGGAGAAAAAAATAAAATAAAATAAAAACCTGCAATTTTTGGAGAAGACAAAACCCAGAGATGTAAGCACAGTTAATCAAAGTTCCCTTGGCCTTGAGCACAATTTTCTAATCCCAAGAAAGAAGTCATAAACCTAAGCTGAGCTTTTCATAGCTTCACAGGGATAGGGGCAGAAATCAAAGCCCAGACCCTTCCGAGGCTGGGAAACCTGAAAAATCACCCCTCCTTGAGCAAAATTCATAAGGCTTATTTCCTTCAATAGAATAACACAGTAATAATGGCCTTCCCTAGAGTATTTCCTTTCACCTGGTGATTTAGGGCACATTAGGCCTTAAGCCTAAATTCAGGTTATCTGGGGCTGGTGAACCTCTGGGGCCCATCTCTCCTTCCTTCCTCCCTCCTTCCTTCTCTCCCTTCCTCCTTCTCTCCCTCCCTTCCTTCCTTTCTGCTTTCCTTCCATCTATGGAGAAATTGTCATTATTCTAGGCCTCAAACTATTCCTGTAAGTAATACCTTAAATAAATGTCCATCATTTGAAAACTACCAGGAAACAACAGAAATGTGGCTCACGGAGCAAGCAGAAATAACATACAACAGACACCAATTCACAGGGACTCCAGTCATGGATAATATCACAAATAGTCACAGAATAGTAACTGATGACTAATCAGCAACACATAAAATGGTCAAAGAAATTAACAGTGCACTTATAAACTTCAGTAGGAAAATCGGAAACTGTAAAAAAAGATTGGTAGATTCCAAGTGTTTAAAAATTTCTTATCATAGAAATTACTTAAAAGTGTGTTTATAAATGAAGAAAACAATACAAAAGATCAATGAAAAAAAGGTTTTTTTAGAAGATAAACAAAATGGACAAACCTCTAGCCAGACTAATGAAAAAGAAAGGAAGAAACCCAAATAAATAAAATCAGAGATGAGAAAGGAGATATTAGTGTAGTTGCTTTAAAGTCTGTTTTGTCTGATATAAGAATAGCTGCTCCTGCTCACTTTTGGTTTCCATTTGCAAGGAATATCTTTTTTCATCCTTTTACCTTGAATTTATATGAATCCCTATGTCTTAGGTGAGTCTCTTTAAGACAGCAGATATTTGGAAAAGAAGGTCATTATGTAATGATAAAAGGCTCAATCCAAGAAGAAGATATTACAATCCTAAATTTATAGGTACCTAACACTGGAGCTTTCAGATTTATAAAACAATTACCACTAAACCTAAGAAATGAGATAGACAGCAATACAATAATAGTGAGGGACTTCAATACTCCACTGACAGCACCAGACAGATCATTGAGATAGAACGCCCATAAAGAAACAATAGACTTTGGCCAGGCGCGGTGGCTCACGCCTGTAATCCCAGCACTTTGGGAGGCCGAGGCGGGTGGATCACCAGGTCAGGAGATCGAGACCATCCTGGCTAACATGGTGAAACCTGGTCTCTAGTAAAAAAACAAAAAATTAGCTGGGCGTGGTGGCAGGCACCTGTAGTCCCAGCTAAGTGGGGGGTTGAGGCGGGAGAATGGCATAAACCTGGGAGGCGGAGCTTGTGGTGAGCCAAGATCGCGCCACTGCACCCCAGCCTGGGCGACAGAGTGAGACTCCGTCTCAAAAAAAAGAAACAATGGACTTAAACTATACACTAGAAGAAACGGATTCAACATATATTTACAGAACATTCTACTTAACAACTGCAGAATATACATTCTTCTCATCAGCACATGGAACATTCTCCAAGACAGACCATGTAATAGGTCACAAAAGAAGTCTCAATAAATTTAAGAAAATCGAAATTATATCAAGTATCTTCTCAGACTACAGTGGAATAAAACTAGAAATCAGCTCCAAAAGGAAGCCTCGAAACTATACAAACACATGGAAATTAAATAATCTGCTCTTGAATGATTTTGGGGTTAGCAATTACATAAATAGTAGTAGTGACACAGTTATCAAAACCTCTAGAATACAGCAAAAGTAGTGCTGAGAGGAAAGTTTATATTGTTAAATGCCAACATCAAAAACTCTGAAAGAGCACAAATTGACAACCTAATGTCACACCTTAAAAAATTGGAGAAGAAGTGCATCCAAACTGGAAAAGAGGAAGTCAAGCTATCACTGTTCACTGGTGATATCATTGTTACCTAGAAAACCTTGAAAACTTATCCAAAAGACCTTATATCTGATTTTTAAAAATTCAGTAAAGTCTCAGGTTACAAAATCAATGTACACAAATTAGCAGCACTGCTATACACCAACAAGGACCAAGCTGAGAATAAAATCAAGAACTCAATTTATTTTGCAACAGCTGCTCTCTCTCTTTCTCTCTCTCTCTCTCTCTATATATATATATATATGTATATATATACACACACACACATATGAATATACTTAACCAAGAAGGTAAAAGATCTCTACAAGGAAAACTAAAAAACACTGCTGAAAGAAATTATAGATGACACAAACAAATGGAAACACATCCCATGCTCATAGATAGGAAGAATCAATACTTTGAAAATTACTATACTACCCAAAGAAACCTACAGATTCAATGCAATTTCCATCAAAATACCATCATCATTTTTCACAGAACTAGAAAAAATAATCCTAAAATTCACATGGAACCAAAAAAGACCCCTAATATCCAAAGCAGTTGCTATTGTTTGGCTCTGTGTCCCCACCCAAATGTCATCTAGAATTGTAATCACCACGTGTTGGGGGAGGGGCTTGGTGGGAAGTGATTGGATCATGGGGGCAGTTTCCCCATGCTGTTCAAGTGATAGTGAGTGAGTTCTCATGAGATCTGATAGTTTAAAAGTGTGGCACTTCCCCCCTCACCTTCTCTCTCTCTCTTGCCACCATGTAAGACGTGTCTTGCTTCCCCTTCACCTTCTGCCGTAATTGTAAGTTTCCTGAGGCCTCCCCAGCCATGTGGAACCGTGAGTCAATTAAATCTCTTTTCTTTATAAACTACCGAGTCTCAGGTAGTTCTTTACAGAAGTGTGAAAACAGACTAATACAGCACTACTAAGCAAAAAGAACAAATCTGAAGGCATCACATTACTAGACTTCAAATTATACTATAAGGTTATAGTTACCAAAACAGCAAGCAGTACTGGTATGAAAATAGGTACTTAGACCAACGGAACAGAATAGAGAACCGAGCAATAAAGCCAAATATTTACAGCCAACTGATTGTCAACAAAGTATACAAAAATATAAACTAGGGAAAGGACACCATATTCAATAAATGGTGCTGGGACATGTAGAAGAATGAAACTGGATCCCCATCTCTCACATTATACAAAAATCAACTCAAGATGGATCACAGACTTAAATCTAAGATCTGAAACCATAACAATTCTCAAAGATTGACAAATTCTTCTTAACATTGGCCCAGATAAAGAATTCATGATTAAGACCCCAAAAGCAATGCATCAGAAATAAAAATAAATAAATGAGACTAAATTAAACTAAGAAGCTTCTGCACAGCAAAATAATAATAATAATAATCAGCAGAGTAAACAGACAAACCACAGAATGGGAGGAAATATTTGTAAACTATGTATCTGACAAAAAACTAGCATCCAGAATCTACAAGGAACTCAAACAAATCAGCAAGAAAAAGAAAACAATACCATCAAAAAGTGGGCAAAGGACATAGACATTTCTCAAAAGATACACAAAGACCAACAAACATATGAAAAAATGCCCTACATCACTAATCATCAGGGAAATGCACATTAAAACCACAATGTGATACCACCTTATTCTTGCAAGAATGGCTATAATTAAAAAGTCAAAAAACAATAGATGTTGCTGTGGATGTGGTGAATACGAAACACGTTTACACTGCTGGTGGAAATGTAAATTAGTAAAATCTCTATGGAAAATAGTATAGAGACTCCTTAAAGAACTAAATATAGATCTACTATTTGATCCAGAAATTCCACTACAGGGTATCTACCCAAAGGAAAAGAGCCATTATATGAAAAAGACACATACATATGCATATTTATAGTAGTACAATTCACAATTGCAAATATATGGAACAAACCTAAGTGTCCATTGACCAGTAAGTGCATGAAGAAAATGGTATATATATGTATACACACACACACACACACCATGGAATACTACTCAGCCATAAAAAGGAACAAAATAATGTCTTTTGCAGGAGCTTGAATGGAGCTAGAGGCCATTATTCTAGGTGAAGTAATGCAAGAATGAAAAACCAAATACCTTTGGTTCTCACTTATAATAGTGGGAACTAAGCTGTGAGGACGCAAAGACTTACAGAGTGATATAATAGACTTAGGGGACTCAGGGAGAGGAGAATGGGAAAGCAGTGAATGATAAAAGACTACGTATTGAGTACAGTGCACAGTGCTCGAATGACAGGTGCACTAAAATCCCAGAGTTCACTACTATAGAATTCATCCATATAACCAAAAGCCACTTGTACCCCAAAAGCTATATAACTTTTTTAAAAAGCAAAAAAGGAGACATCACAACTGATACAGAAATTCAAAGGATCATTAATTGCTACTTTGAGCAACTGTATACCAAGAAGTTTGAAAATATAGAGAAAGTGGGACAAATTCCTAGAGACAGACAACCTACCAAGATTGAACCATGAAGAAATCGAAAACCTGAACAGATCAATAACAAATAATGAGATCAAAGCTGTAATAGTAAGTCTCCCAGTAAAGAAAAGCCGGGAACCTGATGCCTTCACTGCTGAATTCTACACTACATTTAAAGAACTAATATTAATCCTACTGAAACTATTCTGCAAAATAGAGGAGGAGGGAATGCTTCCAAACTCATTCCACAAGGCCAATATTACCCTGATATGAAAACCAAACAAAGACACATCAAAAATAGCAACTACAGGCCAATATCCATGATAAATACTGATGCAAAAATCCATAACAAAATAGCGGCAAAGCGAATTCAACAATACATTAGAAAGATCATTCATCATGTCTAAGTGGGACTTATCCTAAGGATGCAAGGATGGTTGAACATATGCCTCAATGTGATATATCGTATTAACAGAATGAAGGGCAAAAATATATGATCATTTCAACTGATGCTGAAAAAGCATTTGAGAAAACTCAACATCCCTTTATGATGAAAACATTTTAGAAACTGGGTATACAAGAAATATCCCTTAACATAATAAAAGCCACATATGACAGAGCCACAGCTAGTATCATACTGAGTGAAGAAAGATTGAAAGCCTTTCCTCTAGGATCTGGAACATGACAAGGATGCTCACTCCATGAAAAAAAAAAAAAAACTATTAGAACTGATTTTAAAAATTCAGTAAAGTTGCAAGATATAAAGTCAACATACAAAAATTAGTAGCATTTCTATAATATATACCAATAATTAACAATCTGAAAAAGAAATTTAAAAGGTGATCCCATTCCCAATAGCCACAAATAGAATTAAGTACCAAGTAATAAACTTAACCAATGAGGTGAAAGATCTGTACAATGAAAACTATGAAAGACTGATGAAAGAAATTAAAGAGGACACAGAAAAAGAGAAATATATTTCATGTTCATGGGTTGGAAGAATCAATATTGTTAAAATGTCCATACTATCCAAAGCAATCTACAGACTGAATGCAATTCCTATCAAAATATCAATGACCTTCTTCACAGAAATAGAAAAAATAATTTCAAAATTTATATGGAAAATTAAAGAAAACAAAAGACCAGAGTTGCCAAACTTCTCCTGAGCAAGAAGAACAAAACTGGAGGAATCACATTACATGACTTGAAATTATATTATAGAGCTATAGAACCAAAACAGCATGGCACTGGCATAAAAACAGACACACAGACCAATGGAACATAATAGAGAACCCAGAAACAAATCCACACACCTATAGTGAACTTATTTCTGACAAAGGTGCTGAGAACATACACTGGGAAAAAGACAGTCCCTTCAATAAATGCTGCTAGGAAAACTGGATACCCACATTCAGAAGAATGAAACTTGACCACCATCTCTTGTCATATATAAAAGTCAAATCAAAATAGATTAAAGACTGAAATTTAAGACCTCAAATTATAAAACTACTCAATGAAAACATTGGGGAAACACTCCAGGACATTGCTCTGGAAAAAATTTCTTGAGCAATACCCTACAAGCCCAGGCAACCGAAGCAATGGACAAATGAGATCACACCAAGTTAATATGCTTCTGCACAGCAAAGGAAATAATCAACAAAGTGAAAAGACAACCCACAGAATGGGAGAGAATATTTGCAAACTATTCATCTGACAGGGGATTAACAACCAGAATATATAAGGAGCTCGAACAACTTTATAGGAAAAAATCGAATACTCTGATTTAAAAATTAGCAAAAGATTTGAATAGACATTTCTCAAAAGAAGACACCCAAATGGCAAACAGGCACACCAGAAGGTGCTCAACATCATTGATTATCAGAGAAATGCAAATCAAAACTACAATGAGTCATCACCTCACTCCAGTTAAAATGGCTTTTATCCAAAAGACAAGCAATACCAAATGTGGGTGAAGATGTTGAGAAAAGGAAGTCCTCATACACTGTTGGTAGGAATGTAAATTAGTAGAACTACTCTGTAGAATAGAGTTTCTTCCAAAAAAAAAAAAAACCAAAAAAAACAAAAAAACTAAACTAAAAGTAGAGCTACCATACATTCCAGCAATCCCACTGCTGGGTATATACCCAAAAGAAAGGAAATCCGTACATCGAAGGCATATCTGCACTTCCACGTTTGCTGCAGCTCTGTTCATAACAGCCAAAACTTGGAAGCAACCTGAATGTCCACCAACAAATGAATGTATAAAGAAAATGTGGTACATCGTGTACTGTATACACAATGCAGTACTATCCCAACATAGGAAAAAATAAGATTCTGTCATCTGCAACAACAAGGATGGAACTGGAGGTTATTATGTTAAGTGAAATGAGCCAGACACAGAGAGACAAATATCGCATGTTCTCAATTATTTGTGGAATCTAAAAATCAAAACAATTGAACTCATGGAGATAGATAGTAGAAGGATGGTTACTAGAGCCTGGGAAGGGCAGCAGGAGTATGTGGGAGAAATGGGGATGGTTAATGGCACTAAAAATAAATAGTAAGAATGAATAAGACCCAGTAATAGCACAACAGGGTGACTAGAGTCAATAATTATTTAATTGTACATTCAAAAATAACTAAAAGAGTGTAATTGGATTGCTTGTAACACAAAAGGTAAATGCTTGAGGGGACGGAAACACCATTTTCCATGATGTGATTATGACGCATTGCATGGCTCTATTAAAAAAAAAACTGATGTGCTCCTTAAATATATACACCTACTATGTACCCACAAAAACTTAAAAATTAAAGAAGAAAATTTATAGTGTGTTTTTTATAACTTAAAATATATAAAAATATTTGGTTTATATTTCCATTGTTGATTTCTATTTTAATTACATCATGATTAAATATGGGGATCAGTATAAAGCAAAGCCTTTGAAATTTATTACTTGAATTATGACCAAGCACTTGGTCATTTTTTAAAGATATTTATTTCCTAATTTTTTAGCACAAAATTACATATTTACATATATATGGGAAGAAAACTCCAGTTGATTTTATTGCTCAGTTCTTTGATTTGCACTGTTAATTTTGTTTGCTTCATTAGATCTACTTGTGATCAATTTTCTTTTTCTTCCTAGCTCTCTCAATCTAAAAGTGTTTTTACTTTGTGTTTCTTACTTAAAGATCTTTTTTTCTATGTTGAAGTTATTTTCTCTGAGCAGTTTGAAGATATTAGTATATCTTTTGGTTTTCAGGGCTGCTAATGAATAATAGTCATTATCAGTATAATTTGCATTCCTTTGTTGGTGACTTTTCTGTCTGGCTGCTTTTTGAAGTGTTCAATTCCTGTATTTGTATATGTTTGCCTTTCATTGATTCTGAAAATTTTCAGCATCTTATTTTGCAGTTTTACCCTTTCCCCTATTCTTTATTTTTGTTCTTGTACGACAGATCAGACTTACTCATTAACATCAGGTGTTTTTATTTCATCATCCATCCGTGACTCTAATGAAACTTTGAATCACCTAGGAAGTGTATTAGACTACAGATGCTCAGCCCGAGCTACTGAGATTCAGAGTTTTCAGGAGGCAGGGCCCTGGCCACCAGCACATAAATGACTCTCCAGGTGACTGTAATGAACCACAGAGTTTGAGAACCACTGTAACTAGGCAACTAGGAACGTAGGAACCAAGATAAGATTGTGCCTCGTGTAGTGAAAGAATGAAAATGTTGGGGAAAACAGTTTGGCACATAGGACAGAGTACACAGGCAGAGAGAATCATATGAATGCTAAAGCAAGGGCTGCTTGTTCCATTTGCAAGCTCAAAGCCAAGGCTACCCCACTTCATCCTAGTACAACTTTGTCATGTGGGGGTTTCAGCTGTAGCCTTTCACTTTACCATGAATTTTCTCAGAAATTGACTTGGAAGAAGCGCATGCCTGTGTCCCTGAGACATGTATTATGTTTAATATATATATATAGAGAGAGAGAGTTCAATTCACAAATCATAGCCAAAGGTTTCCCCAAAAGTACAAGGTGCTATTCTTTTTCCTAAAGCACCACTCAGATAATATGCAGGAGGCTGAGTCTACTAAAGGATCCAGCAAAAACTCCATTATTTTACAGGTACTCTTGGCCTAAATCTTTAAAAGATTTGGGAAAATAAATAAAAATTTTCTCACACAAATTATTTCTTTGGTTTTTGTGATTCATCAATAGGCTATTAAGTGATTTTTCAAATCAGCTAAAAAATGAACACTTATACATACCCACACTCACACACCCTTTTAAATTCTAAACCAACATAGCCACTTCTGCTATATTTAGCTTTTTTTTTTAGGCAGCTGGTCCTATTGTTATATGGATTTGTTTCATAAGAGATGTTGGTGGGGCAACCCGAAAAGAGATTAAGAAACTAGAGCTGCCTGTCATTAGTTCCTGACATCCTAGACCTTAGTGATCTTATCTCGGGCAGAAAAGAGCAGAGTAGACATAAGGATTACACAGAAATCGTTAAGTGTAGCATTAGTAAAACAATCACCTGGGAAGAGAACGTACCCCTCTCTGTCACAGTGTGATTCTATAGGAAATCAACACACTAAAAGGAACACGCACTTCAGGCAACATCAGTATTGAAGGAAAAACTTTTCCAAAACTGAGTTTGTCATGTGAGATCTAGAAGACTGCATGGAGATTTTCAGTTGCTTATCTGTATGTGGTCATATTGAGCTGGGAAAAGCTCAGCCCAGGCTCACTGAGCTGGAGTGTAACAGCCCCTTCATGCCTGTTGCCCCTGGTAGGTGTGGGGCTGCCTGATTACCACGAAAGATCAGCCTGACTGGCCTGTGCCTTTGTCCTGCTTGCAGGGGAATTTGCTTCTACCTTGTGGATATCAGCATTTATAACCATTCCCTGCTTGACCCGTATTCAGGATGTGTGGCTTCTGTGACATTTTAGGAACTATTTTTCTGAATTGCTGTCCTGGATCTAAGATATTTGTACACAATCTGTTTGGCAAGCTAACTACTGCTACTGTTACTTCCACACTTGAATGACTAAGTAGAACAGATGTCGTACACTAATTTTATGAGCTCTGGACTGATACTTCCTTAAACTTTATTTTAATCTGCATTAGCTCATTTTTTGCTTCCAAAACATTTATTCTTCTGAGAAGCAATTCTTGCCCACAGCCTTAATAATGTGCAGATTAGGTTTTGTGAGATCTCCTCCTTTCTTCTGTCTCTACCTCTGCTCTCTCTAGGTGATTATTTACCTTTTAACTGTAAAATAACTTTGGTTTTTCTTAATTCTGAATTTTTAATAAAGGAAAATGTACAAATTACATAGAAGCATGACAAAGAAAAATTGACTCCAGATCTTTGCATAAATACTGACCTTATATTTTAATTAAAATGCATAAACCAAATTTTTTTAGGCTATTTTGGTAGCACAGATGATGGAAAATTGTATCAATATCAGCCATTAGATGGCAGAAAGAAGCAAGCAAATATACTATTACTCTAGGGTTGCCAGGTGAGATTCATTTAATATTTGAGGCATACTTATATTTAAATATGTATTTATTTTATATGTAGAATTCAAATTGAACTTGGTGTCCAGTATTTTTATTTGCTAAATCTGGCAACCCTATATTACTAGGATGTACTGGATTTGATATTAAAACCATTCTCAAAGCTTACTTTGTTATCACTCACAACAAAACATTAAGGGCTTTTTTCTTTCTTTCTTTGCATATTTCCACATATGCAAAAATGTCTAATGCCTGTGTTGCTCATTCCTGGGTTCCATAAATTTCTCCGCTGCCTAAGACCAGCAACCTCAAATGTTGGAGAACTTTTAAATCAGTTATTTTCCAATGAAAAGTATTTCAGATTCAAATTCCCATTCAAGTGTTTCCTGTAGCTCTATACTAAAGCTTAATTGTTTTCAGCTCTAGGTTTTTGGAAGTGGAAAGCATGGTTTTGCCAAATACAGAAAAGAGTTTCTGAGGACACTGGGAATTCTAGACCTGAAGAAATGTAGTATCTTCATTGACCAGTGTGCAGGGGAGCCGCAGGAGTGGCAGGATCCCAGACTTTGATGTCAGATGAGCCTTGCTAGGTTCTTGGCAATGGCAACAATTAATCAAGGGAACTATGGCAGTTTGTTTATCTGTCATAGGGTTCTTCATTCATTAAAAATTAGAGATAGAGAGATGGATGCATGTTAGTATGCACTCTCAATAAGGCACCAAATGAAAAGTAGTTGTTGTGGGATAAGATTTTGGCGTATTCTCCAATATGTTGTTTGTTCCCAGTCAAGTTACCTATCTTGGCCACGACAGCTGAGGCAGCCATTGTCTTAGGAAGAAGGCAGATCCCCAGCAGAAACAAAAACAGTATTGCCTCCATTGCTCAGGTCTGAGCTTCAAAATAGACAATGGTATGCTGTGCTAATAAGTGTTTAGCTAACAAGCAACTCTTTAAAAAGAAAAAAGGCCGTGATTTGTAGCACTTATGATTTCTGTGTTGTAAATATTCCCATCATGTCTGATTTCAGCCTACCAATGTGACATCACTGAACTCAAAGTTGACAGGACATGCACACAGGCCATTGGGCTCGGAGAGTGTTATTTTGGAACTCCCGGAGTTGGATTTTATTTTTTAGCCTTGGAAGAAGAAAGATTCAGGATATAATGTGATACAGTTTCCTGCTACCCAGTAAGTGCATACAAATTTTTCATATGCTGATAGGAGAATTGTGGAGTGATTCAGAGGGGATCAAACTAATAAGTGGCCCAGTCTATATGCCCTTATGATCTGGGTGTGGTGAGATAATGGAAACCTAGGTAGAAAGAAAACTCCAAACATCTTATCGTGTTTCCTCTTTGAAATTCCTTAGATTAGAATAACTGTGTGCCACTGTTAGACGGACAACAGGCCTAAGGTGAGACTTCTGACTCTCCAAGATCTTCTGGTAGCATAGAGAGGAGCTACAAGAACTTTAAGCCTCCATAGCTAAAGATGCAATATTGACTGGCATGTGGATACAACTCTGGAAGGCCCAGAGACCTCTCTTTTTGTATCTCTTTCTAAGGATCTTGCTAATTTTTTCAGTCCTTTCCTCTGTGTCATGGGAGCTACAGTCCTGAAAACAGCGCTTCCTAGCCTGCTGTGCCTGCAGAGTTCCCACTTGTATTCCACCAATGAGAAGTGCTTGGTGAGGTTTGATAGGTAGAACAGAAGAATATTTCATTATGGTTCTGTGCCTTTGGGCAGAGTGTATGCCTCAGCAGACAGCAGACATGAGACAGCCCCTTGAGAATCACCCATCTCAGTGCTGCAGGTAGATCCCAACTATGGCCAGATTCTACTTTCAGACCTTCTGATAGACACCCTTGTCCAGCAACTGCCTATACACTTCCAGTGATCAGAAAGTCAATAGAACTAGAGACAGCCTCTTCCACACTGGACAAATCTAGCTCTTTTTGAAAGAAAATGAAACTTTTGAAAATATTTAATTATTTCTAAATATGTCTTTAAAGGTCACTTTATGCCCACATACTCTGTGCACTGCTTGTATTTAGTTCTGGGTAAGTTGGAAAGGCCTATTGTGATTTATTCATTGTCATTGAGTTATAGCATAAGTTATTATCAAGGTTTAAGAGGAGTCATCCAAAGGTTTAGAATTGAAGTGGCGTTGCTGTGTAGGATAAATACCTGAGTTTCATCATCTCACACCAGGAAAATAGAGGATGCAGACACACAAGAAGTGAGTTTAAGAGCAGAAGCGTAATAGGCAAAAGAATGAAAAAGGAGAATAGCTTCCTCTCCTGCAGAGTGAGACATATGGCGGGGATGTGAAGCGGGGGGTCTTCTGGTTCCGTGGTGAAATGCCTGGGGTTTTATAGATGAGCTTGAAGGGGCAGTGTCTGATTTACATAGGACCCAAAGATTGGTTGGACCAGGCGTGCCATTTACATAGTGTGCAAAGCTGGTCACCCCACTCTAATCTTTTATTATGCAGATGGGGTCTCTACCTGGCCGGCGCCATGTTGTCTGTTCCTTACTGTACACGTGGTTGTCAAGGAAAAGGAAAGATGGAGCCACTATGTTGAACATGCCTAGTCCCCAGGTAGCCTTTTCCTATTGACACAGCTGCTGGCATTCACCCCTGCAAGGCTTATCTATGTCTGCAGCTCGATTTCACAGGCTGCTTTTTGTTAGAAAAAAAATGATTTAGGGGCTGCTTTTTATTAAAAGGAGAAACTTACCAATGACTCTCTTACCCTCACTATCTGCCTAAATAATTTCTTTTTAACTCCTAGATCAGAATCACCCTCCAATATTTTAGACTGATCCCATCATTTACTCCTTCTTTCCTATATTTAGTTATGCAATGCTTATTAAGGGGTTGTGCTTACACTGGTGAACCAGTAGTCTCAGGCATTCAAACAACTTACAGTCTAACAAGGAGACATACAGGTCAACTAGGACCTGAAATACAGAGAATTACTGTATTTACTACAAAGCTAACACAGGTGTATTGGTAACACATAGAAAAGGCTCTCAACTTAGTCTTAAGGGAACATAGAAAGCTTCCTTCTGTGGTTTTCCAGAAGTATGGGATATGAGAGAAGTGAATAGAAGTTGAATGTAGGGTGGGATGTCGGAGCTCTCACTGTTGAAAGCACTTGTTAGAAAACGGTATGAGCCAAAAAGAGTGTAGAACGCTGAGTGAAAAACAGCGTACCCAGCGTGGAAAGCCCCTCAGTCTCTGAAGAGGCCAGAGGAGCCACTTCACCAGTTCATAACTCACCACCCAAGGCCCAGTTGACTGACCAAGGAAAACAAGCGAGCAGGAAATAGAAGATAGGCCTTGGACTACACAGAGTAGTTAGAGGAGAAGTGAAATTTGTTGAAGAGCTGAAAAACTACAATTGACTAGAAAAAGAGCGCATAGACTACCAGTAAGTTTAAATTGTGGGTCAACACAGAGTAAGGTAAAGTAGCAGAAAACAATTCTAGGTAATCTGAGAGCAAAATTTTTTTCTCAAGGTCTCCCAGGTGTTAAAGAGGTCAAATTTTATTAGAGGGACGGATATTTTATGTTGATTAATTATAAATGAATTGAGAACAAAAAATATTGTTATTTTTTTCAGCCATATCCTGTAATATTTTAAATCAATCACCCAACAATAAAGAATATCATTGTTCTTCAGCTTTCTTTGACTGCCAAGAAACTCAGATTTGGGCAATTCATTAGGAAAGAAAAGAAAGAAAAACAAAGGAAAGGAAAGGAAGGAAAGAAAAAGAAATATACATATATATATATTTTTGAAGTTCCTATTAAGTCATTTGTTTACATATTTCGTTAGCCAGAGCTGTACCTCTTTCTTTATAGAGCCTGGGGCCAGCAAGGAAGGCGCCAACTTTCCAACATTAAGGGAGGAGAGCTGTAATTCCTGGGTAACAATCCAACTGATTAGTTCAAGAAGATTACCGGAATTCTAAGAACTGAAGAAATGTAGGTTTTCTAACCATAAAATTATTTTCAACACCAGCCTAATACACCCTGTAAAGGGCATTCCTCCATGGCTAGACAAACTGACCAAGCAAGGGAAGGACGTAGTATGCGACACTTTCATCTATGTTAACATAGAGTGAGTGTATCATATGCATTTGGCTTGCTCACAAACTGAAACATATATATATATGTATATATGTATGTGTATATATATGTATATACACAAATCTCTAGTGTTCACACTGTAAAAAGACATCCAAAAAGGGAGTTTATCATGGCTAATTCAAAATTATGAATATATGACACACTGCGTAACAAACTCAAGAACTTTAAGTGTAAAAATATCACCCTGATGCCATTTGTTCCAAAGACAGCTTGGAGAAAGTTTGCTTTAGCAGACAGGACAACCACAAGGGGCACACTGGAGAGGTAGGAGAAGAGTATCCCCTCTACACTGCTGAGCCCACAGCCTGATAGATGGGAAGAGCAATGAAGCGCTCTGAAAAGCACAAGGTGATTTTGGTGGATTAGGCTTATATGCCCAAAGTGCAAATAAATATAAGAGTTTTCCATTTTCTCAGAAGAGTCTGCTATATGCAGGACTAAACAAGTGAGATGATCCATATAGGCTGACCTGAAGACCCTTTCCAATAACACCTCCTTCAACTTTCTTCCACAGAGCCCGGGCTCCATTCCCAGGTCACCCCTTTGTATTAACACATTCCACCATGAAGTTCCTTCTTTAACATGCTGACATGTCTTGTGAACATTATTTTTTTCTACAAGAACAAAAATATATAGGATACCCGATTTATGTTCCATTTTTAAAATAACGTTCTCTTGAAAGTTAGAAGTTCATTCAAAGCATTATCAGCAAGATTTTCTTAGATATTTTGGACAAGTATCCGATAGTACTTGATGGATTCATTGCATTCCTTGGCCAGAAGCTCTCCAGTGGAGCACCTGTGCTGGGACTCTTTTTGGTGCTGTCCAATTCAGCAGTGAGGCCAGGTGAAGTAGAAGTAAGGTCTGCAGGCTGGAGTTTCATCCAGAGAAATCTTCTTGGCTGTGAATCAGTACAGGAGCATAAGGTGGGGACAGTGAGGGATAGCAGTAGGAATGGCAACAGAAACAAAAAGAGGAGAAAGCATAGCTTCTAGGAATTGCTTAAAGAGCACAAGAGTGCAGAAGTTAATAAAAGGAAACTATTGGTGGTGACAGAAGCCAACGATGTTGGAGGCTCTTGTTAATGGAAAGCTACCTTGAGAATTGAGTATAAGCCCTAAGCTTTGCATTTTTAAAAAATAGAAAGCAGCCATTTCATATTTCAAGAGTGCTCTCCCTTAAGAAAATGAATGGTATACGAGCTATTTCTATTGTGGTCTGTGAGCCACAGCTTCCTAACTGTGTAAAAACAACACTTGGCTGAACAGTGACTACAAGAAGAAAAAAAACTATCACTTTTACAGCACAATGAAAAGAATGAAAAAAAGGAAAATTTCCTTTGCCATGGAATTTCCTGCTGGATAGAATTAATCCTGCATCCTTTTCTTCTAGCTGTCATGTCTAGTTAGGGTGTAGAACAGGTACCACCTCTCTTTGGTATAATGCCACATTGAATTAACCCAACTTGGAGTCATGGATCATGGGAGCCCAGAACCTTTAAGCCTGATCTGTCTGCAAACTTCCAAAACAAGTAGTTTTTCTTCCCTTATTTCTGGTAATATACAGAGTATTTTAAGACATTATGCCCACATTTCTCTGATATGCTTCACTTTTGAAGAGAAAGCAGAAGGAGTTCCCTCCTCAAATATAATCTTAAAGCTGCTAATTCATTAGCCACCCAGAGGTTGGTAAAAGGAATGTCCACTTAATTGTTTTTAAACCTGTAGACCGTAGACCATACTGAAAGCAACGGCCAGCAGAAGTAACAAATGTCATGAAAATAATCAGTGAAACGTTAAGTGAAAGTAGCAATTACTTTAAGTAGCTTCAAAATCTTTATTTTCCTAGCATCACATAGAGAGTTTTTCTAATTTTATATCCAAACACTGGTATACAATATCTAAAGAAAAGAAATGTTTAAAAACCCCTATTAACAGAACCCAACCAGATATTGCTTAAATCTTAATATTTTGACTAGGAGAATATGTTTAAATCCCAAAGAATGGAAAATAGCATGCCTCAGTCTGAAGAATGCTAGTGTTCTTTCCACGGCAGGCTCACTTGGGTCAAGTGAGTGTAATTACTTCTATGGAGCCAGTCTTTGTTCAAAGGCTTGATACTTCTCCATTGCCTCTTGGAATTGCTGAAAGCTACAATGATTCACTTGGGTACAATTATAAGCATTGCTTTTCAGAAAGTCTTATATAAATATTACTTGGAAGAAAGAAGGAGAAGGAAGCTGAAAGGATAAATCAGTAATCGGAAAAACTTTCTGATTTTTTTTCCATCATTTGTAATTACTTGATTATGGAATTATAGGTAAAAAGTCGTGTCCTTCTGTCACCATTGTCCACAGCAAAAACCACACAAAAATATAATGATCCTAGAGAAACACTTGCATGTGCAAACACACACACACACACACACACACATACATACAACCATGTTTTTGCAAGAAAAAGGGAAGTGAGACAAACATGATCATTCCCTTGGCTGGATCTGATCCCCCTGTAGGAACATAGATATTTTCCCATGTGCAGATTTTGGGGAAGGATGTTGGAGGGACTCTCTTTGCTCCCAACAGCAAGGTGACATCCTGATTTGTGTATTTCCATATACCCTGGTGATAATCATTCTGACTTATGAAAGACTACTCTTGGAAGACTATCAGGGCCACACAAGTCAGGTTCTGGGGCCAGCAGTCAATTGTTGGCTGGGAAACAGCCAGGTTTTGAGAAAAAGAGAAATTCGTTCTGGATTTTCCTGCTTTTCTCTGTGGCCAGAATCTATTCTTGGAGGAAAAATCATGCAGATACTTCAGCCTACTTTCTGTAGTTCTTAAAACAAATTTCCACCCCTTTCTCTTTTATTCCAATATGCTGTGTGGCAAGGCAAAATTCCACTGGTGCCATTTAAACATAAAAGCAAAGCCACAAAAATTTGCTGCCTCAATTTGAATTTCAGAACATAAAAGAGATTCTCAGGTTGCCTTCAGATCTGTGCTGTATGTGAACTTTGTGCTATTCGATTGCTGGTTATGGCCAGGCCCTGGAACTCTCTTTTCCACAGCTGAGATGTTTCCTGCTGTCCCCACCTCCTTTTCTCTAGTCAGTGTTCCTGGTTAGGTGCAGTTGGAAGCTCAGCTGAGCTAGAAGTATTCCACTGGACTCTCTAAGAGTAAACTGGAGGGATCCTCTAGAGAAGTGGTTCTCAAACTTTAGTGTTCATTAGAACCACCTGGAAGGCTTATTAAAACACACATTCTTGTGTGCTTCACTACTAGAGGTTCTTGTTGAGTGGAGGCAGGTGGGGGGAGGTGGGGAACTGGGAATTAGCATTTTTAAAAAGTTCCCAGGTGCTGATGCTGCTCAGAAGGCAACACTTTGAGCAGCATCTGTCTAGTGTTATTCATAGACACAAACCTAGGCAATAGGAGAACTCACTGGTTCATGTATTCATTCATCTAACATTAGTGTCATGTCCCAAGCCTTCTGCCAGGCTCTGTGATGCACACCTAAATAAAGCTCAGAGCAGTAGGGAGGGTGCATAAGCTTAATAATATGTTATGGGAAGTATACATAGAAATACGCACAGAGAAGAGTGGGGTGCAAAAGAGGGGAGGCCCAAATCTCTCTGGATGTGTGAGTGGGGTCAGGAGCTAGCATGAAAAGTTTGAAGAGAAGATCGATGCTGGGCTACATCTTGAAAGAGAAGTCCAGAGCCACAGCAGGGCAGCACCATAAAGAGTGGCCTGAGATTGTAGTAGAGAACATTGCATGGAGATCTGTAGTGGCATATAGCCTCGGAAATAGGAAGAGAGGAATGGAAACCAGATATAAGACTTGAATAGTCTTTGATAGTCAAGGCTTGGTTAAAACATGAATCCTAAAAGAAGCAATAGAATAGAAGATAGAAAGAATACAATAGTGCTAGTAGGATTAAGAACAGATTGAATAAGAGGAGTGAAGGAAGGGAGATGATCAATGATGAAGATCAGGATTAGTGGGGGAATAAAATGAGTTTGTTTCTGAACACATCAAATTAAGGTGCCTATGGAGCATGAAGTTAGACCTCTCTATTGCCTAATTCCATCTTTCTAGATGGACATGCAAGCTCTGGAGCCCAGGAGAGAGATTTGGGCTGGGATTACTCAACTTTGACCTATAAGCAGTTGAATTCTCAGAAGTGAATGAAGCTGCCCATTTGTTTATCCATTCATTAAATGTTTACTGAACACTTAGTACATGTCAGGCACATGTGAGGAGTATATTAGTATTCTGTGATGACAAATTATGACAAATTTAGTGGCTTAAAACAACACAGATTGAGCATCTGCCCACTGTCTAAGTCAGAAATCCAGGTTGGCTGGGCTGGTTTATCTCCTGTGGAGTTAGCAAGGCTGACATCAAAGTGTTGGCAAGGCTGCATTCCTTTCTGGAGTCTCTAGGATGTGTCTGTTTCCAAGCTCATTTAGGTTTTGGCAGAATTCAGTTCCTTGAGGTTGTAGGACTGAAGGTCCTTGGCTGTCAGCCAAGCTGTAGTTTCCACCTAGAGGCTGCCTGAAGTCTTTCTCACTCGTTCCTGAAGACTCCCTTCAGCAAGCCTGAGTCCTCAGAAAGGAAGATTCCCTATGGGCTGGGTCCCTCTCATGCTTCAAGTCTCTCTGACTTCCTTTCTGCTATACCTCTCTGCCGCTTCCTCCTCTGAGACACCACTCAGTGAATTTTCTCTGCTTTTAAAAAGTCATGTGATTAAATTCAGCCCACTCATGTAATTCAGGATAACCTCTCCATCTTAGGCCCATAATTTTAACCAAATCTGCAGAGTCGCTTTTGCTACATAAAGTAACATACTCAAAGATCCACCAATTAAGGCACAGGCATCTTTGAAGGTCATTCTTACTGTCACGATGAACTGGAAATTCTGCATTTAACAAAACAGACACAATCCTTGTCTTCATTTTTATTTTATTTTATTTTATTTTATTTTGTTTCTATTTTGCTAACTTTCATTTTACATTCAGGGGCTACATGTATTGGTCTGTTACATGGATAAATTGCATATTGCTGAGGTTTGGCGTATGAATGATCCCTCACCCAGGTACCCAATAGGTAGTTTTTCAACCCTTGCCCTCCTCCCAGCCTCCCCCTCTAGTAGTCCCGAGGGCCCAGTGTTTACTGTTCCCATAAAATTTACGGAGTAGGAAGATGTTCAGATAGATATGAAATGACAACCTAAAGAATTATATAATTATTAAATATGTTGAAATCTCTAAAGATTGCACCAGACTGTAAAAGGTACAGTGAAAAAAAATGGCAGCTTATCTGTTCTGTAAAGAGAAGGAATGCTTCCCCAAGAACATGAAAAGTGATTTGAGCTCTGAATGATGGATCAGCACTACATCCATGAAGAAGATTGAGAGAAGAGCATTTCAGAAGGAAGAAACAGCATGTACAAATGCCTTAAGGCAAACGTGGTACAAATAACTGAAAGAAGGCAAGACAGCTGAAGCAGAGGGAATAAGGGATGTGGATAGGAGAGAGAGGCTGGGCATGCAGAACAACATGGAGACACAGAAAGGCTTTCAGCAAGGAAATGCCATGTTCAGATTTTAATTTTTAGATGACTATTTAGAGTGCAGTATGAATAAGGTATTGTAGGTGCCAAAAGAGCTACAGTGTTAGGGGTGTCGTTCTGTGTTCCCAGAATGAAATGATAAGAGCTTTAGGCTAAGCATATAGTGAAAAGGGAGGAAAGTGAATAAATTTAAGAGCTGTTTAAGTGGTCTATTTTGTCAAGATTCCTTGGTTACATGTAACTCAAACTTTCAAATGAGTGAAATGTGAGGTGAGAACAGTATTACTAGCTCACAATTTCCAACCACAGAAAGATCAGGGATGGCAGTGACAAGTCAGGGACACAAGGGCCCAGGGCCCTCTCACCGTCTCTCTGTGCAGTGGGTTCCTTCCCTCTGAATGCAGTAGACCAGTCCAGTGTGACGACTGGGGCAGGGGTGGAGAGCATGTCCTGCCAGCAATCCCAGAGTCCCATCTTTACGCCAGAGGAGAAAGAATCTTTTAAATTTTAACTCCATCTAGTGATAAGCAAGTGATGAAGTCTGACTAATTCCCTGATTAGTCTCATTAGTCAAGTTTGACTAATTCCCTGGATCATTTGTTTATTCCTAGAAAAACATTAGGTTAGAGGTAAGGTCCTAATCTGGGAGATCTAGATATTTTTTAAGGATATTTTTCAGAAAAAAATATGTTCTGAGAAAACAGAACAATAAGTTCTCAGTACAAAAAGCAAAGGCATAGGTAAGATATGGTACATTATAGACAGGGGGCAGTCCAACATACTTTTTATGGCTTGATCATCTAAATCAGTGATTACCAAATTATGCTTGTTTTCTGTTTTCATCAATACAATTTTATTGGGACACAACCATGCCCATTTGTTTATGTACTGTCTATGCCTGCTTTCACACTGTGATAGAATAGATGAGGGCTGGGCATGGTGGCTCATGCCTGTAATCCCAGCACTTTGGGAGGCCAAGGTGGGCAGATCACGAGGTCAGGAGATTGAGACCATCCTGGCTAACACGGTGAAACCCCATCTTTACTAAAAATACAAAAAAATTAGCTGGGCTCGGTGGCGGGCGCCTGTAGTCCCAGATACTCGGGAGGCTGAGGCAGGAGAATGGCGTGAACCTGGAAGGCAGAGCTTGCAGTGAGACGAGATCGCGCCACTGCACTCCAGCCTGGGCGACGGAGCAAGACTCCATCTCAAAAAAAAAAAAATTAGCCGGGGGTGGGGTCACGCACCTGTATTCCCAGCAACTCGGGAGGCTGAGGCACTAGAACCACTTGAACCCAGGAGGCGGAGGTTGCAGTGAGCTGAGATCATGCCACTACACTCCAGCCTGAGTGACAGAAGAGGTGAGCAGTCTCAGCCAAGATCGTGTATTCCACAAAGCCTAAACTTTTTATCTGCCCTTTTACAGAAAAATTTGCCAGTTCTTGATCTAGATGAATAGTTGTGTCTTTCAAGAGAAGGATCAAATTTGAACAGAAAAGCATACATTTGGTTTTGGACATGTTGAGTTCAAGTGCTTTTGAGATATCAAGTTGAAACAGTGAATACATGGTTGGATATTTGAAGCTGAATTTATTTAAAAAAGAAACAGCTTTATGAGGACTTTAACACTTTCTCACGCTCCTCAGAAGCAACTTATTGTTTTGTAGCCACAGTTACAGTTACCATCACAACCAGTTTTAAGCCCACTTAGTCAATTCATGATAACTTGCTCAGAGCAAGTTTTTGAAAGCTAACCAATGAGTAATAGTGTTCCTCTTTGGAAGGACAACCAGTTGGCAAGAGCTTGACTCCAGTGAACATACTGGAAAGGCAACCAATCCACAAGAGTCTTCTCCCAAGAAATCATGCTTCTATAGCTGACATCAACCCCTTCTCTGAACTATTTATTTTCTAAAATTTCCATGTATAACCAATAGTCTGCTTTGTTTGGAAAGACTGTCTAAAAATCATAACTCTCCCTTGCTTCAGTAATAAATTTAACTTTGTATTTCAGTTAATAAGTGGTGGTTTCTTCCTTAACCTTAGCCTGAGATATTTTTTTTAAGTACCTTAAGTGGGCCGAGCGTGGTGGCTCATGCCTGTAATCCCAGCACTTTGGGAGTCCGAGGCAGGAGGATCACCTGAGCTCAGGAGTTCAAGAGCAGCCTGGCTAACATGGTGAAACCCTGTTTCTACTAAAAATACAAAACATTAGCCAGGCGTGGTGGCATGCACCTGTAATCCCAGCTACTCAGGAAGCTGAGGCAGGAGAATCGTTTGAACCCGGTGGGGGCGGAGGTTGCAGTGAGCCAAGATGGCACCATTGTACTCTAGCTTGGGCAACAAGAGCGAAACTCCATCAAAAAAAAAAAAAAAATGTACCTTAACGCATAGGCAGTTGCGGCCGTGGGAGAAGTGAGTTCTAAGGGAAAGCATACCGAGAAGTCAAGAGGAGCTAGAGTGTAGTCATACGAATACTAACATTTAACGACTATGTAGAGAAGGATAAGACTACAAAGGAAAGAGTGAAGGAGGAGCCACAGAGATAGAAAGAAAATGAAGTACATATGTTGGCATAGAAACTGAGGCCAGAAACTGTTTTAAGAGTTAAGGAACAGTCAACAAAGTAAAATGTCACTAAGGCCCTAGTTGGGATAGGAAATGAAATATGTCTACTGCATTTGGTGAACAAGCAGAAATTTGTGACTTTTGTGAGATCTGTTTGTGTGCACCAATGAGAATGAAATTAAGATCAGAAGTTGAGATGTGAGTAGAGATGAGAAAATGGGAACAAAATGTATAAACAGTTCTTTTGCAGATAGAGAAACAGATGGCTTAGTGTCAATTTGATTTTTCTAAGATTAAAAAAAAGATGGAAGAGGTTCAGTAAAAAAGAGATTGAAAATACAAGAGAGAAAAGATATAATCAACAGTATGGTGCATACGTAGGCAGTGAGTAGAAGAGAACGGAGTGGGCAGGGAAGGAGTTTGGTTCAAATAAAAGCATATGTGCCTATAAAACAAAACATAACAAAAATATGGAGCAAGAATGGGTGGAAATGTAGAATGGGTTATACATTGGGTAGCGTAACATTGGAGGAGGACAAATTTCCTCGTTTCTTTCATTTCTTTGGAGGAAGAAAGCAAAATTATCTCCTGAGGGTGAAAAACCCAATGAATGAGGTGGTTGAAGTCTGAGAAAAATTAGGACATTTAGAGAGAGAAGAGACAGAGAGTCAAAAATATAACATTGAGAAAAGAGGTGGGGAACAGAAGAAGAACAAGAAAGCTAGCTGAAAATGATTAAAAAAAACGAAAGAGAAAAACTAGAAGAGTGGAATAATAAAAGCGAAGGGACATTGTACAAAAAAACATTAGATGCTAGTTGCAGAGGACAAGGAAGATAAAAACTGAAAATAGTCTTATTTGACTTAAGACATAGGAAATTGTTGGATTTTCCATAGAGTGAAACCATAAATCTACTTATAATATGTTAAAAGGTGAATTAGAAGATTTCAAATTAAACATCATCATTTGAACATATTTGTTTCTGCCCCTCTAATAATTAATTTATTAAAATTATAGTAAATAACTTAATATCTACATTATACTTAATATAATGAGAGCAAAGAAGTTAAAAATAATCTACTTATCTATTATAAGAGCAAATAACAGAAAAGACACAACAAGAGATAACAGTTGCTGAGAAATTTTAGGAAGATGGAAAGCAATGAAGGAGTAAGCAGAGATGAGCACAGTAAATAGCAACTGCCTGCAAGTGCCCAAGAGAAAAAGCCATTTCAATAGAGAACCACAAAAATATTCAGAATTTGGAATCAACAAGTCAAGATCTGGGCAAAAAGCCCATATATGGAACAGGCGGTTGACGCAAAAGTCACTATACTAAGTGATGAAGTCTCCAAATCCTTTTGACCACTTGGTTCCTAGAATAATAGGGCCTAGACATTTATACAGGTTGAAGAATGAGACATTTTCTTTCAATAAAATGTCAGATACTGACATTTCAAACTGCTCTTCACTCCAAAGGGGCAGGTCCCTTCCCAATCAATTACCAGTAAACACATGTCTGGCCATGCCACAGAGTTGAGCTGACTGGTAACTCATTTCTTTCTTTTTTTTTTTTCCCTTGAGATGGAGTCTCACTCGGTCACCAGGCTGGAGTGCAGTGGCGTGATCTCAGCTCACTGCAACTTCTACCTCCCAGGTTCATTTGATTCTCCTGCCTCAGCCTCCTGAGTAGCTGGGATTACAGGCACCTGCCACCATGCCCGGCTAATTTTTGTATTTTTTAGTAAAGATGGGGTTTCACCATGTTGGCCAGGATGGTCTCAATCTCTTGACCTAATGATCTGCCCTCCTAGTCCTCCCAAAGTGCTGGGATTACAGGCACGAGCCACCGTGTCCAGCCTGGTGACCCATTTCTAAATGTAAGTGAATAACACAAGACCACCAGTCATTTAAAGAAACACTAACACGGCAGAAAGAGGCCAAAACAAAGAGAAAAAGAACACACAAAAACTAGAAGCAGAAATCCTTCCCATTACCACAAACAACATCACTAGAATTAATATTCCCAGAGAGTTAAAAAAATGAAATTGATAGATATAGATGTGTGTTATGCCCAGAAAGAACAACAGAATTATGAAAGGAGGGCTGATGAAGCACAGTTTTGGAGCTGAGTAGCTGAACAAATAGAAGCATTTGAGAACAGAGTCTCAAGGATGGGAAGGTGGGAATTAAGAGAATCTTATTTTACATGATTAAGCATGTATTGCTATTTGACTTTTAAATGTTTGTGCATGCATTAACTTTTCATGAATGGGAAATAATAATAATAAGTGTATTAGACATGAGATATGTGAACAAAGATTATAAATAATCTTTCCAAGATCTTTGTTCTAGTCTCAAAACCACATGATTATATAGAAACTAAACAACTTACTCCTGAATGACTTTTCAGTAAGCAAAACAACTAAGGCAGAAATCAAAAAAAATTATTTGAAACAAATGAAACTAAAGACAGAATGTATTAAAACCTCTAGAATGGGGCAAAAGCAGTGTTAAGAGGAAAGTTTATAGTGCTAAATGCCTACTTCAAAACGTTAGAAAGATCTTAAATAAATAAACTAATGCTGCATCTAAAGGAACTAGAATTAAAGGGCAAATGAATCCCAAAGCTAATAAAGAAAATAAATAACTAAAATCGGAGCAGAACTAAATGAAATCATGACCCAAAAACATATAAAGGGTGAGTAAAATGAAAACTTTGTTTTTTTAAAGGATAAATAGGAATAATAGACCAGACCGCTTGCTAGATTAACAAAGAAAAAGAGAGAGATGATCCAAATATGTATAATCAGAAGAAACAAAGGTGACATTACAACCAATCTTACAAAAATATAAAATATCCTCAGAGACTACTATGAACATCTCTATGCACACACGTGAAATCTAGAAAAAACTGGTAAATTCCTAGAAACACACAACCTCCCAATATTAAACCAGGAAGAAATAGAAACCCTAAAAACACCATTAATGAGTTACCAAATTGAATTAGTAATAAAAAATCTCCCAGCCATAAAAAGCCCTAAACCAGCTAGGTTCACATCCAAATTCTATCAAATGTAAAAAGAAGAGCTGGTACGAATTCTACTAAAAATATTCCAAAAACTTAAGGAGGAAGGATTCCTCCCTAACTAATTCTACAAAACCAGTATCATCTTGATACCATAATCTGGCAAAGACACAACTAAAAAGAAAACTACAGGCCAATATCCCTGAAGAACATAGACACAAAAATCTTCAACAAAATATTAGCAAATCAAATTCAGCTGCACATCAAAAAGATAATCCACTGTGATCAAGTAAGCTTTATTCCAGAATGCAAGGATGGTTCAACATATGCAAATCAATAAATGTGATTTACCTCATTAATAGAATTAAAAACAAAAATTGTATTATCATCTCAGTAGATGCAGAAAAATAATTCAATAAAATCCAACATCTCTTCATGTTAAAAACCCTCAAGAAAGTATGAATCAAAAGGAACTCTTAAAATATTAAGAGTCATCTATGACAAACCCACAGGCAATATCATACTGAATAGGCAAAATGTGAAGCATTCCTCTTAAGAACTGGAATAAGACAAGGATATCCACTCTCATCACTCCTATTCAGCATAGTACTGGAAGTCCTAGCCAGAGCAATCAGGCAAGAGAAAGAAATAAAAGGCATCCAAATAAGAAAAAGAGGAAATCAAATCATCTCACTTTGTTGAAGGTATGATTCTTTATCTAGAAAACCCAAAAGATTCTGCCAAAAGACTCTTAGGCTTGATAAACAACATCAGTAAAGTTGCAGGATACAAAATCAATATACAAAACCATACACCAATAACATTCAAGCTGATAACCAAATCGATAATACAATAAAATTTACAATAGCCACAAAAAATAAAATACATAGAAATACATCTAACCAAGGAGATGAAAGACCTCTATAAGAGAACTATAAAACACTGCTGAAAGAAAACATAGATCACACAAACAAGTGGAAAAATATCTCCTGCTCATAAATTGGAAGAATAAAAAATTATTAAAATGTCTATACTGTTCAAAAGTGATCTATAGACTCAATGCAATTCTATCAAATTACCAACATTTTTCTTCACAGAATTAGAAAAAAACTATTCTAAAATTTGTATGAAACTGAAAAGAGCCCAAATAGCCAAAACAAACCTAAGCAAAACGAACAAAGCCAGAGACACCACATTACCTGACTTCAAGCTGTACTATAAGGCTACAGTAACCAAAATAGCATAGTACTTGTACAAAAATAAACAAAAAGACCAATGAAACAGAAAAGAGAACCCAGAAATAAAGCCACATATTTACAACCAACTAACTTTTGACAAAGTCAACAAAAGTAAACAATGGGAAAGAATACCCTATTCAAAAAATGGTGCTGCTGAACCTGGCTAACCATATGCAGAAGAATGAAACTCTATCCCTACCTCTTGTCATATACAAATATTAACTCAAGGTAGATTAAAGACTTAAATCTAAGACCTGAAACAATCAAACTTCTAGGAGAAAAACTAGAAAACATTCTTCTGGACATTGGCCTAGGCAAATAACTTAAGTCTTTAAAAGCAAAAGCAACAAAAGCAAAAATTGGCAGTTGAGACCTAATTAAACTAAAGAGCTTCTGCACATCAAAATAAACTATCAATATAGTAGACAGACAACCTACAGAATGGGAGAAAACATTTCCAGACTATGAATCTGACAAAGGACTAATATTCAGAATCTGCAAGAAACTTAAACAAATCAACAAGAAAAAAAAAGTCCATTAAAAAGTGGGCAAAGGACATGAACAGACACTTCTTAAAAAGAAGACATACAAGCAGCCAACAAACATAAAAAAATGCTTATCATCACTAATCATCAGAAAAAAGGCAAATCAAAACCACAATGAGATATCATCTCACAACAGTCAGAATGGTTATTACTAAAAAGTCAAAAAATAACAGATATTAACAAGGTAGCAAAGAAAAGGTAATGCCATACCACTATTACATACCACTATTGGTAGGTATGTAAATTAGTTGAGCCACTGTAGAAAGCAGTTGGAGAGTTCTCAAAGAACTAAAAATAGATTTATCATTCAACTCAGCAATCCTATTACTGGATACATACCCAAAGGAAAATAAATCATTCTATCTAGAAAACACCTGCAGTCATATATTTATCACAGCACTATTCACAATAGCAAAGACATGGGAACCAAGCTAGTGTCTGTCAGTGGTGGATTAGATAATTAAAGGTGGTGCATATACATCATGGAATACTATGTAGCCATAAGAGGAATGAAATCATATACTTTACAGCAACATGGATGCAGCTTGTGGCCATTATCCTAAGTAAGTTTATGAAAAAACAGAAAACCAAATACTGCATGTTCTCACTTACAAGTGAAAGCTAAACATTAGTACATACAGACATGAAGATAGAAACAACAGACACTGGGGACTCCAAAAATAGGGGAGAAAGGGAGGGGGCAAGGGTTGAAGAACTATTTATTGAGTGCTATATTCCCTATTTGGGCAATGAGATCAATAGAAGCCCAAACTTCAGCAACATGCAATATACCCAGATAACAAACCTGCACATGTACCCCTGAATCTAAATTATTTTTTAGAAAAGTTGAACATAAACTAACTATATAGCCCAGAAACTTCACTCCTCAGTAGCTCCCCAAGAGAAACAATGACTCATCGTCATTCAAATACTAAAATATAAAGACATTAATCAAAGACTTAAAGGTGAAGACACCAATGTTTGTAGCAATTTTATTCACATTAGTTAAAAACGGGGGAAGTCCATCAACTGGGGATTGGACAAACACCTTGTGGCAAACCCTTCAATGTAATACCATACAGCAATTTAAAGGAAAAGACTACCGATGCATGCGTAACATAAATGAATCTCAAAGCTCTTATGCCAAGTGGAAACATTTAGGCACAAAAGTCATATGTGATTAATCCCCAGAACTGGCAAAACTATAGAGACCTAAAACAGATCAGTGGTGGCCTAGGGCTGGGAATGGGTGATAAGGTTGACTGCTACGGAGCAGGAAGAATGTTTCGGGGTGAGTGAAGGAACCGAAAACCAGATTGCAGGGATGGTGGCTGTGTGACTAAAACTCATGGGACTACACACTTAAAATGAAAAAAAAATTATGCTATGTAAATTATCCCTCAAAATAGATGCTTTACAAAGTTAAAAAAAAAGACCTTTGTTCTAAAGGAAAAAAGAGAATATGATTCTGGTAATAACAAAGATACAGGATGGTGGAGGGTTTTCTTTTTTACTATTTTTAATAGGATATATTTGAGTGTACTTATAGGTTAGGAAGAAGAAGAAGAAAGAGGATCAAAATGCAGACAACAGGGCAAATAATGGAGAAAACGTGGGGTGGGAACAGGACCCACAAGGCAAATTATAGAGGTGGAGCTTTAGCACAAGATGCTCCCTCCTCTGCACTGAAAGGGATAACATTGATAAAGTTTCTGTTGTCTTTTCAGTAAAAAAGAAGCAAGGCCACCTACTGCAAGTGACATCAGTGAAAAGCCGGTAGATAGGTGAGAATGATATTTGAAATATCCTTGTGGGTTATTGAGAAAGCAAGCAGGCTAGTTGTGTAAAATAACATCCAAACCAAAATGAAGACACATTGGAGATTGGAAACCACAATCTGTAGCAACAATGGTTTACAGAGTTAAAAGATTTTCTCCAGGGGCATTTATCAGCTACTTTTTTTGTAAGGGTATAATGAATGGCTAGATTGATGCTAATTTGCAAGGCCATGAGGATGTTGAAGCAACCAAAAACAGAACATAAACACTGCACTCCAGAGAGGTGGGCTATCAAAGGAAGGAAAGAGCGTACTGAAGAAAAAGAGAAGGGTTGAGGAATTGAATTCTCAGGGTATCCAGAAAACCTATGTATAGGGAGCAAGGGAAAAAAAGAAAAAAAAACATGCAGGGATAATTACGGTCAGAAATTGAAAATTTAGAGTTTAGAGTTTCCCAACAAGGGCCCAGGTCTGGAGTATGATCCTGAGAGAGAGTGGCTCAAGGGGTTGAATGGAGATTGTTGGAGTATAACAAGTCAGGAAGCTTTCCACATGGATAACAAAGACAACCAGGATGATTGTTCAGCCTAAACGGAGTGAAAGGAAAGACAGTGAGGTACCAGTGCTTGAGCAACAATGGAGTACAACAGCTACATGGAGGACCTCAAGGAAGAAATGCTTCCTAAAGGTAGAAGCAAAAGGATCTATAGGTAATAAAAGGCATCAAGACCTTTGTAAACATTTCTCAATCACCCCTTGTCTCTTGACTCTGCTAGTTATGGTTACCTGGCCAGATCAGCAAAAGAATCAGGTGTCACTAAAAAGCAAGTTGAACAAGATTAAGAATTGCTGCTAAAGGAAATTATCATGAGAAATACACTGGAGATGGTGCAATAAAAGAGAATTCAAGTCAGCCACAAAAATGTACCTGCCCAAATGCCTAGAGCCAAGACAAAAATCAGGATGGGCACGACAGAAAGCAATCAAGATACCAGGGCCAAATCAAAGAGAGTAGCTCCTTTTAATTCCAATTTTTATGTACATGTATACTTAGGGGAGCTACCTATTGAATTGGCTGTGTACTACAAGCTTAATGGCGTGATAAATAGAAAGATGCAAACAGGCAAGAATGGATGAGCAGGGGTCATTCTGGGCGATGTAAAGGGACCAGTTCAAAGCCTGTTCCAGAATGACTTGGCCCACTATCTTTGGTAGAGAAGACCATTTGGAGTGGTCAAAGCACTGGCCATTGACTGCTTTGTGTTTGCCTGTGAGCACAGCATAGAAGTCTTTGCAATAGATGGCTCATCCTCATTCTCAGAATGTTTCCTGCCTTACTTGCTTCTCTAATACCAAATGTTTAATGTTTTCCAGCCCCTGTTGTGTGTTACATTAGGGCACCATGAAGATGCTTCTTGTTTATTATCTCCCTCCTCTGTCTTCCTGCTCCTTGTTCCCCTTTCTTTAAAGGCAGACTCTTTCTTGGGAATTTTTTTATCTCCAGGCTTGGAGCCCCTCCCTATTTCCTCTGCCTCTTTACTCCTCAGATGTACTTTTAACAAATCTATAGGGTGCCTGCAAACTAAGATACTTTAAAAAATAATTGCTACATTCCTCTAATCTTCCTGAGCACAAATTCTAGGCATCAGCTGCCTGACTATATACAGAAAGTTATTTTAGGGTGCAAATTTGGGACAATTGTGAAATTCCAGTGGGTATGGACAGGTTTCCTCACAGCTTTCTGATATTTAAGATTTTTAGGAAGGATTGTCTGAAGCTGTGTAGCTTAAGGGCCTTTGAGTAATAATTATCATCATGGCATTACCTCTAATGCCCACTGTAAGAGCAAGATCATCTGAATCTTTCTTTCTATAGAATAGAGAGCACAAAAATAATCAAACTTGAAGAGCTGTGATCGTAAAAGCTAACAAAATACTGCCATGAAACAGCTAGGATTTGGATGCAGAAACAGAGTGCCAGAGAAACACTAAACAAAATGACATACCACAGTCAAGATCTCAGGAATTGAGAACATGGACCTGTCTGGCAGCTGAAAACATTGATGTCCATCATTAATGCAGAGTCAGGACTTCCCAGAGACGAAATTCTTCTGTAGGAAAAAGGGTGCAACCATCAGCCTCTGCCCTCCCTCCATGTGAGATCACTTTCTCGGTCTCCAGGGAAGCAATGTCCTTTTGCTTCCTACGAAATACCTAGACCTCTCCATCCCTATATTACCCACTCCAGAGCAATTTGCACAGTGCTCCACACTTTCCCCTAATTCCTTCTCTTCAAATTCTATTTGTCCTACGTGCAAACTTCCAGGATTTAGCTGTCTGCTGGATGACGATGGATAGTGACTGGATTAATAAAAGCTATACTCCTAGCAAAATGTTTTGTTAGATCTAAGGAGCAATGCCTCAACTGTACAAATGTGCAGACTTTCATAATTGCCCTTAAGTATTCACTAATCCTGGAAATTTCAAGCAAAGTAGCTGTCTCTCTGTGTGGAGAAAAGATGTTAAGTTATTTGAGGTTTTCAGCATGCTGAAGTTTACATAATAAAAGGAATTGCTAATTCCACCTACACCCTTGAAGGAGGGCCATCCATTAACAAGAGAAAGCAATACCTTAGGGCAAAGTTTCTGCCTATCTGCAACGGAATATACCAATTACTAAGACAACTTTATCCCCTACATCCAACTAAGCCGTTTTTGATCTTGATCCAACTCCTTAATATTTTAGGTAATGCAGATAAAGTCAATTTTCAACTATCCATGGATGGATTATCTGCAAATCTGGGTTTTATCTTCTTGTGTTGATCTTGTCATCTGTTTTATTTATCTAAGCCCTTTAAAAGCATTACTGTTGCTTCTGTTTACTTTTATTTCCTGCATGCAGTAATGATAATTCCCTATATTTGTTTGGCATTTTATGGTTTGTGAAATATTTTCACATGCATTCTCTCATTTTGATGTAGCCTCTGTTATTCCAAAGTAGGAAGGAGAGTCTTTGAAATCATAACATTTTGTCCTCAAATTATTTTCTTGGGAAGGTATATGCTAACATGTTGGAAGTTGATTAAGAAACAAAACAAAACAAAACATATCTGAGATCATGTTGGTCGTTTGCACAGGCCTACATGGTGCCAGTGATTATACCAACATCAAATGGGGTAAAAGGAGGAGATAACCAGATAGAAGATCACCAACTGCCAGTTGCTCATAGCACTGTTCTACTGTAAGGCTCAAATCCTAGAATATCAGCCACATTCAAAGGCAAGGCCAAACTCACATTTAAGAGTGAGTTTATACCTCTACATTGATGATCAATTGATTTTTAACACAAATAACTAAGCAAGTCAATAGGAACAGCAAATTTTTTTTCTACTATGGTGCTGAGACATCTGGATATTCACATACCCAAACATGAACTTAGACCCTTACCTCCTATCACAAACAAAAATTACCTCAGAATAGATCAGAGACCTAAATGCATGAGCCAAAGCTATAAAACTTTTAGAATTAAACACAGAATAAAATATTTAAGACCTTGAATTAGATAACAATTTCTTAGATGTGATGTCAAAACCATAATACATAAAAAACTTGATAAATTGGATTTCACTGAAATTCAAAAGTTTTCTGTTTTAAAAGACACTCTTAAGAAAATAAAAACACAAGCCATAGACTGAGAAAAAAAATTTATATATCATATATCTGACAAAAATTTATCTTCAAAATATAAAATGAACTCTTATAACCCAGTATATAAGGTAAACAACCAATTATGAAATGGGCAGAAGACTTTAATAAACACTTTACCAAAGAAGATATACAAATGACTAATAGCACCTGAAAAGATGCTCAACATTATTAATTATTAGGGAGATGCACATTAAGCCCATTATGAGATGCCATTTCACCTCCACAAGAATGGCTATGATTTTTTAAAAAGATAAATAATAACAAATGTTAGTAGGATGTAGAGAAACAGGAGCTTTATATATTACTGATATTATGTAACATAAAATGGAACAGCCACTTTGAAAAACTATTTAGCAGCTGCTTTTTTTTTTTTTTTTTTTTTTTTTTTGACAAAGTCTCACTTGGTGGTCCAGGCTGGAGTGCAGTGGTGCAATCTCCAGCTCATTGCAACCTCCACCTCTCGGGTTCAAGTGATTCTCCTTCTCAGCCTCCAGAGTAACTGGAATTACAAGCATGGGCCACCACACCAGGCTAACTCTTGTATTTTTAGTAGAGACAGGGTTTCACCATGTTGGCCGGGCTGGTTTCGAACTCCTGGCCTCAAGTGATCCACTCGCCTCAGCCTCCCAAAGTGCTGGGATTATACGTATGAACCACTGCACTTGGCCCAGCAGCTTCTTAATGTGTTAAATTTTAATGTGGCCCAGCAATTCCATTTCTAGGTATCTACCTAAGAGTAAAAGATATGTCCACACAAAGACTTGTATGTGAATTGTTCATAATAGGATTATCATAACACACAAAGAGTGGAATCAAAGCAAATGTCCACCAACTGGTGAACTGACTGAACAAAATGTGGTATATCCAGAGGATGGAATATTATTCAGCAATGAAAGGAACTGAGTTCTGATAAATTCTACAATACGAAAAACATCAAAAACATTACACTAAGTGAAAAAAGACATACAAAAGACCACATATTGTATGGTTCCATTGACATGAAATGTTGAGAACAGGCAAATCTATAAAAACAGAAAGTGGATTAGTGGGTGCCTGGGGCTGAGGTAGGGGAGGAATACAGAAGTGGATTGGGAATTAACTGCAAATTAATATGAAGCATCTTAATGGAGTGATTAAAAAAAGTTTTAAAAGTGAGTTAGGTGATGGCTGTGGAACTCAAGAAATTTACTGAAAATCACAATATAGATGAATTTTATGGTAATATAAATTATATCTTAATTTATTCTTAATTTTTTTAATTTCTAATTTCTGTGGGTACATAGTAAGCATATATATTTATGGGGTACATGAGATATTTTGACGCAGACATGCAATGTGTAACAATAACATCAGGGTAAATGGGGTGTCCACCATCTCAAGCATTTATCCCTTCTTTGTGTTACAAAGAATCCAATTATACTCTTTAAATTATTTTAAAATGCACAATTAAATTATTGACTATAGTCACCCTGTTGTGCTATGAAACACTAGATTTTATGCAACTTTTCTATTTTTTGTACATATTAACCATCCTCTTAATTATATCTTAATTTATTATGTCTCCTAAATTCACCTACAAACACTGGGAAGGTTTATAGATACAGTTAGGATTTATAATCAGTCTCTATTGTCCACCTTAATTTAAGAGAACAGCCATATGCAAAATCCCAAACTCTAAATTAACATAAGGGATTTATCATTGCATTTGTTATAAAGCATGGTTTCTGACTTACTACTGAATGTGAATTTTTTCTAGATTCAGTTAATTCACTTCTAACCAAATTGCTATGAAAGAAAGGCCTTATTCAAGAGGACTTAGAATTAACCCAGTTTCTTTTTCTTTTTCTGTTTTGCCCACTCAATTGTTCTTTTCTCCTATTGGTGGTTCAAATGTAAGCAGCATGACTGTCCAAAGTTTTACAGGGCTGGCAAATCTTTATTCTACTTTCAGTTCTTTCATGAACTTTAGGGGTATGATATAACTCACCTATCTAGTTTTCCTTACATTTTTATTTCATGATACATGCCTCATCTGTAAACTAGAGAAGATCAACTTATTTTTTCTAGGCAAGTATAGATTTATTGCTTGAGATATAAAAAGTTTTGTGTTCTAAGGACTGTTAATGGAGGGAACAAATTATACACAGAGACACTCACGCATGTATCTCACTACTGTTAAATGTCTATGGATTTTATTAATAAATATGAGATATTATAATGTTATTGAAGTATTAATAAATATACTTTTTTCAATAAATAGACATTTGTGAGTGTGAATGATTATATAATTGGGATTATCAGAATATCTATATGTATGTAATAAATATATAATAAATGCATTAAATATATTCTGACACTCCCAAATTTGAAACCAGAGTAATAAATATATTCTGATACTCCCAAATTTGAAACCAGAATAATAAATATATTCTGATACTCCCAAATTTGGAACCAGTAAACTAAATATCTCTAAAGCCATCTTCATCTCTAATTCATTCCTTTAGGCTTCTCTGCAATATACAAGTTAAATTGACTAAAGGTGATGTGGTATTTTAGATACTTACAATTAAGCCTAGAGTTACATTTATTCTCAGTGAATGTGAAATTATCCCAATTCAGATCATTAGAGTTTGAGGTGTTTATAGTTTGAACTTCTATCATTATTGGGGAGAGAGAGAAAAGCTTATAATGCCTGGTTAGGATAGCCAAACCAAAATGATAATCAGCTGGTTAGAACATTACAAGTTAAATTGGAAGTAAAGGAAATGTTCTTAACTAGTGTAGCAGACATAATTCTTCCAAGAGCCCACTCTGGGGTACATTCTTTGCACAATCCCCTCCCCTAGAGTATGCACCTGTGAATGTGAGGGGAAATCATACTGTGATTAATTATGTTACATGGAAAAAGTGAAGGAATTTTGTAGATGTAATCAATGTTCCTAATTAGTTGACTCTAAATTAATCTTAGGGGCGATTATCTTTAATGAGCCTGACCTAATCAGGTAAACCCTTTAAAAGACGATCTACAGGTCAGACAAGGAAGAAGTCAAGAAAGACCACTCCCCTCTTGGCTTTAAGCAAACTGCCTTTTTGTGAAGAGGGCTACCTGGCAGGAGCTGAGGGCTTCAGTCCTCCAACCTCGAGGACCCGAATTCTGCCAACAACCAATGAACTTGAAAGAGAACCTTAGATGAGGTGCAAAATGCAGCCCTGGCTACATTTTGATTTCATCCACATAAGATTCTAAGCAGAGAACCTAGCTAATCTGTGCCTGGATTCCTGACCAACAGAAACTGAGATAATGAATTTGAGATTTTTAAACTACCAAATTTATGGTAATTTGTTACGCAGTGATACAAAAGGACCACAATCAGATCGAAGTAGGATAAATAACAGTGTTCCTGAAGAAGGCCCAGATCAGTTCCACTTCCCTCAAATCCACTGTTTATAATTCAATGTTATAGTTCGAGTTTGACCAAGGCATACTGCAGTGTCCTCAAAGGCCAACCAGGGGTCTTAGCCCTCTATGTTACAGCTCTTACTGACACGTGATAGAAGGCTGGAGGTAGAGAGGAGAGACTGGAAATAAAAGGTATCCTGTCCTCCCTGTGACAGAGGCTATAAGAGAGGGATGATAGGACTCATCTGTCTATGCTCACTTGGAATTCCCCAAATAAACTCCCTTTACACAACCACCTAGAGGAATGGGTACCCTTTAGTCTTTATTTGCATAGCTTAAGGGAACAAATTTGGTGGCTGTTCCTGGAAAAGTTGAGTTTTTTTCAACTACATTGACTTGGCAACTTTACTCTAGAAATACCATTTGACCCAGCCATCCCATTACTGGGTATATACCCAAAGGACTATAAATCATGCTGCTGTAAAGACACATGCACACGTATGTTTATTGCGGCACTATTCACAATAGCAAAGAATTGGAACCAACTCAAATGTCCAACAACGATAGACTGGATTAAGAAAATGTGGCACATATACACCATGGAATACTATGCAGCCATAAAAAATGATGAGTTCATATCCTTTGTAGGGACATGGATGAAACTGGAAAACATCATTCTTAGTAAACTATCTCAAGGACAAAAAACCAAACACCACATGTTCTCACTCATAGGTGGGAATTGAACAATGAGAACTCATGGACACAGGAAGGGGAACATCACACTCCGGGGACTGTTGTGGGGTGGGGAGAGGGGGAGGGGGAGGGACAGCATTAGGAGATATACCTAATGCTAAATGACGAGTTAATGGGTGCAGCAAAACAACATGGCACATGGATACATATGCAACAAACCTGCACATTGTGCACATGTACCCTAAAACCTAAAGTATAATAATAAAAAAAAGAGAAAAAAAAAAAAAAGAAAGCAATTTATATACCTGGTGGCTTAACAGCAAATATTATAATCAATGCAATAATAGTGACCCAGCAGAAATATACTGTGAGTTGAAATAAAATGTTAACAAGAGTTTGTGGGGAAGGATAAGACACAAAATTCCTGATAATGTCTCAATATGCAGGGTTTGGACTTCTGAAGCAGGTCACTCCTAAGCCTTCAAGCTTAGGGAAAAGTGAGAGGACAGAGGATAGATGGGAGGACAATGGGGTGGGGAGTCGGGGAGTGGGTAGAGGGAACAACAACAGGTGGATGTCCACCGAGGTTTCACTTATCAAAGAACTGAAAATTTATCAGCTAATTGGAAGCTCAAATTCATGTCACCTGGACTGAACTGCACTTTTGTTATGTTATAATGCAATATGGTATAAATCAATTGGCTTGGATTTTAAAATTAGAGCCCAATTACCAGTGTAAGGGAATCATAAATCCAACTTGTATTTTTCTAACAGGGTTAACAACTCATGATGCCAGCTTAAACTCAGGAAAATCAATGGCCTGGGCTTAAGAACAATTGTGCGTGGTACTTTATCTCCCTGGTCTAGTGTAGCAGGTGGGCAGTCTAGGAGTTGGGGGTGAAGGATTTGGGGGAGGATAGAAGCCTGAAGCAAAGGAAACAAACAGAAAACATTGAATACTGCTAAAAAAACACCACATGCTAGGTAAATAGGAATGGGGGCACTTACATATAGTAGACAGTGAAAATCTGGACACCTGTTGCTTGGTGAAGCATCGCAGGAGCAAAGGCAAAACACTCCTGTTGCTTTTCTTGTTCTGCAAAACTCTCCAGGGCTTACAGAGCTAACGTGAGATGAAAAGCTAAAAAAGGAGTGAGGCAGAACTCCCACTGACAACTCTCAAACCGGACATCCCTAAAGGCGTTTGCGCCTGCGTTAAGCTAGAGACTCCCTTCTCAGGTGCAATTTGTTGACTCCCTCTTCAACTGGAAACACCTGAGGTTCACTCAGTGCTAAGGGGCACGTGGAGGAATAAAGCTGTGGCAGTGGTGGAAGAATTAATAGTCCAACTTTTATGAAGGGCAGTTAACATTGCGTGTGCGTGTGTTTATGTAAGTATATATACCTACATATACACACATATATGTTATACATTATTAACATAGAAATTCCATTTTCATAAAATTCTCCTTGAGAGATGGTTGAAGAACAGTGCAAAGATATACATACAAAATTCTTCACTGCAGCCGGGCGTGGTGGCTCACGCCTGTAATCCCAGCACTTTGGGAGGCAGAGGCGGGTGGATCATGAGGTCAGGAGATCAAGACCATCCTGGCTAACACGGTGAAACCCCGTCTCTGCTAAAAATACAAAAAGAAATTAGCCAGGCGTGGTGGCGGGCGCCTGTAGTCCCAGCTACTCGGGAGGCTGAGGCAGGAGAATGGCGTGAACCCAGGAGGCGGAGCTTGCAGTGAGCCGAGATCAGGCCACCGCACTCCAGCCTGGGCGACAGAGCGAGAGTCAGTTTCAAAAAAGAAAAAAAAAATTCTTCATTGCAGCATTGCTTCTAAGAACCAAAGTTGCACACAAACTAGAAGTCATTCAAAGGGGGTGATCCAAGCCAAGTGTATTATATTTCACTCATACAATGTAATACTATACTGAAATTATAAGTGATGATATAAAATTCTATGGACATGATACGTGGTAAAATAAAACAACAAAATAGTAAAAAAAAAAAAAAAAAAAAAAGAAAGAGTATCCTCTAACAACCTTAAATAATTAAAAATACAATGCAAAATAAAATCTCTGCTTGACTGAACATTCTGATTCTATGATAGTATCTCTACCTCCTTAGCTTCACTCCAAGACTTTGTTTCCTGAAGTTCATAGGCGAGGCTTATTCTTGTAGCTTTACAGAAACTAAGCCCAAATGAAGAGCTTCTGAACCATTCCCTACTTTAAACAGCCATTCCTGCCTGTTTGTTCAGAGGAGCTTACAGCCAGATTGGCCAGAGCATCCACGCAGGGAAGGGAGCTATCAGCATGAAGGATGGATGCTGTGTCCTGGCTACAGGCCGGCTTCAGCATAATTATCCTGCCTGGGACTTTGCCCATTATATTATAATGAATGCTTTGGAGGAAAAGATCAAATGGTGGAGAAATCCTCAAGAGGAAGAATACATCTGTTAAAAACTCCCACCAAAAATGTTATAAAGTGTTTTTGTTTACTAAATCTTTCAAGTCTGAAACTGGTTCGAGGATAACTTAGCAGCTTGTTGTGAGAAAAGAGACAAAGGAAGACCAAATAATCCACCAAAACTAATTAAAAATAATACGCACACATAGAATGGAATTATAGATGATTTTGTGCAGCATAAATGTCTAAAACATGTTTATAAATGTTGATACAATGTTAAGATTGTCTCTGTGTATGCATTTAAGACAAAAAGATTCCAACAATGCATAGAAGTGTTTTATACATGAGCACATGTGATCCCAATTTAGGGTTGTTTCTAAAAGGTTTTAATTCTTGGCTTTATACTTGATTGCAAGAGATTCAAATGAACAAATTTGGTGGAAGTCCTAGGAATTCTCTCTGCTCTTCAGCAACTACTCTCTAATTTTCAGCAATTACATTTTTATCACCCATTGTGATCCTATAACATTAAATATGCATTAGAAAAGGAGAGGGAAAAGCCTGTAATTTCACAAGCTTTGGGGATCACAGGTTGGGCACCTGCTTTATTACACATACAAGGTATTGATGCTAAATTTTATTCCTCGAAATCATTCTGATTACAGGTAGAATGTAATAGAATTTTCTATCCTGTGACTACTCACAGGATAAAAAATACACATATAATACTTACCATGAAACACCAAATGTGTATTTGCTGGAATGGACATGCAGAATACACATACAGCACTTAGCGTGAAACACCAAATGCACATTTGCTGGAGTTGTGAAATCGGGCTGGAATTTGTAGGACGTAGAACAATTGCTCTACAAACCCATGACCAAGATGACTGATCCTAAACACGTTCTCAAGAAGCCACAAGAGCCTTCCTTTCTCCTCCTGTGTCTTATCCCTTTCCTCCTCTTGCCCCCTTCCCCACTATGCAAAAAGACAAATAGTTCTTTAGATCTCCCACAAAAGCCCAGGAAACTGGACAAAGGGTGACAGGCTTGGGGCAGGAAGGGGGAAGCCCCTGCCACAGAGTTGCAAATAGGTCTCTTTTTCTTGGGTTTGCATAGAAAGTCCTCTGAATGAGCTTGCTGTGGCCTGCCCCTTACCTTCTCATAGATTGTTAATATAGGCAGTAGGAAAAGTACACACAGAAGGGTTTAGAGGGAGAAGGGAGGACTCTGGGAAATTTACTAAAAAATTAATGGATCTCCGTCTGGTGCAGTAAAGGCAATTCTTGATTGTTTGCACCAATGCAGTGAGCAGATTATCAAGGCACAGACAAGGTTTCCTTAGTCCCAAATATAGAGAGCTCCGGAGACCCTTATCAAAACCATTTCCCTCCTGTTCTAGCGACTGATTATGGCTTTAACTGCATCATCTCCATCAGCAATGGCAGGCCAAGCTGCTGCTAGGAGCAAAAGCCAAGGCTGGCTTTCCTGCAAAGCAGAAATACTCACAGGGGCCTGGTATCTGAGTCTCATTCAGCCATCCTGTTTCCTCTGAGGCCCAGGCTGTATGGACCCGGGCTTATTACTGGGCTTGTGTTTTGGTTTGAGAACAGGATTGAGTGTGTGGTGATCAGATGACGCTCTCTGCAAACCGCCTGGGGCAGAGCAGCTAGAGTTCTGAGGGAAGCCTCCAGCTTCATCCTTCGGGAACTTCCCTTAAGCCCCGTAGCTCCCTCCCTGCTCTTACCTTTGGTCTGAGAATTCTCATGCTGCTCCTTAGAATTCTAAAGACTCATGATGTCTGGCACTCTGCTAGGCTAGACCTTCACTTTCGAGACGGATTCAAAGGCAAATTTTGCTTTGTTTTGTTTTGTTTTGTTTTTTGATATGGAGTCTCGCTCTGTCGCCCAGGCTGGATGCAGTGGCGCAGTCTCGGCTCACGGCAAGCTCCGCCTCCCAGGTTCGCGCCATTCTCCTGCCTCAGCCTCTTCGAGTAGCTGGGACTACAGGCGCCCGCCACCACGCCCGGCTAACTTTTGTATTTTTAGTGGAGACGGGGTTTCACCTTGTTAGCCAGGATGGTCTCGATCTCCTGACCTCGTGATCCGCCTGCCTCGGACTCCCAAAGTGCTGGGATAAAGGCAAATGTTTTGTTTTTTTGTTTTTTTTCTGAGGGGGAGTCTCGCTCTGTCGCCCAGGCTGGAGTGCAGTGGCGCAATCTCGGCTCACTGCAAGCTCCGCCTCCCGGGTTCGCGCCATTCTCCTGCCTCAGCCTCTCCGAGTAGCTGGGACTACAGGCGCCCGCCACCACGCCCGGCTAAGTTTTTGTATTTTTCAGTAGAGACGGGGTTTCACCGTGGTCTCGATCTCCTGACCTCGTGATCCGCCCGCCTCAGCCTCCCAAAGTGCTGGGATTACAAGCGTGAGCCACCGCGCCCGGCCGATAAAGGCAAATGTTTTAACCAAAAGGAGTAACTCTGTAGGGGTTCCATGTCAGACACTGTGGTATCTTGTAGGTGGAGAAAACTTTATGATATGAGAAGAATAAGCTGCGAATTATTCTTCTTTTCACATTACCAAAGATACATGCTTTCTCTCTTATTTTAATAAGAGTTTTATTTTAATAATAAAATTGTAATTGCAAGCCACCTCTAAAGTCTGTACATCTCTTATTAGTCTTTTTATTTATTTATTTTTTTAATGCTCAAGGGGTTGTTTTGATACAGACCCACGGGATACCAGAATGCCTTTATTTTGCAGAAGAACAAACTGAGGCTGGAAACAGAACTAGGCAAAATGGTGATTTAAAACATGCATACCTACATGTTTATACGTGTCTTTTTAATAGAAAATATATAGCCATTAAAATCTAGGGAAAAATTACAGAGAAATTCAGAAATAAATGAACCAGGACATCACCCCCAGGTGTTTCTGCTATGGACATATCGATGAATTTTCTTCCAGTCATATTGTCTATGAATTTGTCTTAATTTGTGGTGTTTTGCATTCATACTATTTGCACAATTTTGTATCTTTATGTTTTTAAGCAATGTTAAGAACATAAACACATCAATTACTTGTTTTCACAACAAAGTATTTCCATGAATGAACATGCCTTTGTATGCTAGACAGTTTCCTTGATTTTTAATCTTCAGATGTTTTCTGGTGTCACATTAATATAATACTGTGTCCAAAATCTTTGTACCTTTTTTGCTTTAAAAAAAACCAGTTAAATTCAGTCAACCAATGTTCTGAAGAATATTGTTAGATTCAAATTTTTAAAGTATGTTTGGAAGTTAGTTTTAGATGAGTTGCTTCAAAAATATCTACGTTTTACCTTGCTTTAGTTTTTCCTTATGTAAGCACATCTAGTTTACATTTTCACAAACAGATACTAAAGGTGTGTGGTTTTATTAACTATTTAAAACTCTGTCCAGTATGTTCAGTGAAGACATCAATCAGAATAAAATTACAAGCTAAAAATAATTCTGAAAGCTTTCTTTATAAAGTGGTTATCATGTGTGTCATCTATGTTGTTGTGTTTGTAAATACCTATGCTGAGTGGATGGGCGTAGCTCACCCAATAACTGAAAAGATGTTTTGTGGGTACACAAGGACCCTTCTTTTAGGTACAGAAACTACAACAAGCTGTATAGTGGAGGTAAACTTGGACGACAGCCTTTCCAAGAATTTGTGGCACAAAGCAGACAGGAATATTCTACACACACACACACACACACACACACACATCATTCTGCTTCCTGTCTCTGACTTTCTAACTTGACCTTACTTACTTGCAAACTTGGAAATATAGGCATTCTCTCTCTCTCTCTCTCTCATAGAGTCATGATTCTCAAGCATTAAAATAGCTTAAAAATTAACTTATCTTAACGTCATCTTAAAGAGTGAGGAAATACTTAGTGATCCCGAGGACAATTTTTATTTTCTGTAAACTTCCCCAATCCTGACATTTACCTTCCTATGTAACTATATGCTTGACTTATTTATTTTTTCTGCATTCTTTGTAGCCCCTTTTTTCCCCCCACCGACAACTGTGTGTCCCAGCATTACAATACATGTGTGGACAAAGAAGCTTTCTGTCCAGAGAGAAATTAAACATTCCAGTGGCTTTTCTCACCAAGTCCTGACACAGAGTGACCCTTGGCATCTCATTTGTGGGCGAGCGTTGAAGATGGTAGAGAGATAACCTGAAGCAAATCTCAGCCTGTTGTTCAGGCTGCCTTGGGCAGTCCTGAGAAGAACATTTAGAACATTTATGACCTGTAAAATTTATCCTCTAGGGCTGAGCCCACAATTTTTGGCCAATAATTATATGTGAGAGTAAAATACAAGGGACATATCTTGGAAGCAGTATTGCTGAGTACTTCAGAAATGAATGGCTATTTTAATCAAACTACCTACATTTGGGCAATTGTCCAGACTATTTGGCTTTTTACTCCTCTCCCCTTCCAAACTTACCCTCTTAAAAAATGTTTGAGAGTTAATAAAACAATGATGTATTTAGAGCCATTAAGCCCTAGTTCGCCTTGGTATTTTTTTTTCTTAGTTACCTTCGTGATTACTTCTAATTCTGCCCTGAGGTGAAAACTTGATTCCATTCAAAGGAAAAGGAAACCAAAACAAACAACAAATAAAAAGTAACTGAGGAGTGTCTCCAAAAACGACTACTGAAAACCTAGTTTACCTACAGTTCAAATATGATCCACTCTCGCCATCTGCTGGCTGTATTTTTGATTTTTTAAAAGGGAAGTATTGGCACGGACACATGCGCTAACGTTACTGTGTTTTGATGTGTTGTGAGTATGTGTGGGGAAGCTGGGCACTAAACCGTCCAACATTCAAATTCAGTATGGTTTTGAGCACCTATATTTAGCTGAGTCTCCCTAGTTTATAAATTGGTGGAGGGTTTTATACGTAGAGAATCGTCACAGTCAAGATGAAGTAGAGACTGGGACCAACGGCTGCATCCATCAGGGAGAACTTCTGTCAAAGAATAACGCACAGACACTGGGTCTCAGAAAGCGGCTGTCTCTGAGGACTTAGCGTGTTTCTTCTCTTTGATGAAACTAATGATGACTCAACTCCATGGATCTAATTGTCTCCCTCTAGAATTACCTTTTCTGAGTGTTCGGGGCTCCCTGATGGTTTTTCGTTTGCTGTTTGTTTGTTTGTTTTTTGAGATGAAGTTTTGTTCTTGTTGCCTAGGCTAGAGTGCAATGGCGCGATCTCGGCTCACCGCAACCTCTGCCTCCCAGGTTCAAGTGATTCTCCTGCTTCAGCCTCCCGAGTAGCTGGGATTACAGGCACAAGCCACCAAGCCTGGCTAATTTTTGTATTTTTAGTTGAGACTGGGTTTCACCACGTTGGCCAGGCTGGTCTCGAACTCCTAACCTCAGGTGGTCTGCCCACCTTGGTCTCCCAAAGTGCTGGGATTACAGGCGTGAGCAACCGAGCCCGGCTTACCCAGTGGTTTTTTGTTGTTGTTGTTTTTTTTTAGACGGAGTCTTGCTCTTGTCACCCAGGCCGGAGTGCCCTGGCACAGTCTTGGCCCACTGCAACCTCCACCTCCCCGGTTCAAGCGATTCTCCTGCCTCAACCTCCCAAGGAGCTGGGATTACAGGCTCTGGCCACCACCCCTGGCTAATTTTTTTTGTATTTTTTTAGTAGAGATGGGGTTTCACCATGTTCACCAATATATACCTCCTCCAAAAGGCGTGCCTCAGCTGACCGATCAAGGTTTCCCCAAATATAACATTAACCAACCTATTTGGAGTGTTTTACCCAAACATATTGTATTTAAGCCACATAATAACCCTACGAGGTAGCCATTATTAATCGTGTTTTATAGATGAGGAAATTCAAATCCAGAGATAATGATGACAGAACGGCTAAGTGATAGAGTCAGCACAATACCTGGATGGAAAGTCACTTCCAGAACCACACCTTCACCGCAAACGCTGCTGTCAGGGCTCTCCAGGTAACGTTTGTGCCTGTGCAGTGTGCAGCTAACAGAATTCCCTTTTCTTAGCTGGGAAACAGGAGTGATGGAATCATTTCCCACTCCCAAGTCATCGCCACAAAACTTCTCCTTCAAAATTTGTCTCCAGAATGCCTTGTTCAAAAAGCCCTTCTGAATTTCTCTTTCCCTCTGAGTACTCAGAATATGCCCGTCCTATAAAATTTCATTTGGTGGCTTGTTTTCTTCATGTCCCTCTAATATTCACCAAGATTTTTTTTTTTTTTTTTTTTTTTTTTTGAGACGGAGTCTCGCCCTGTCGCCCAGGCTGGAGTGAAGTGGCACCATCTTGGCTCACTGCAAGCTCCGCCTCCCGGGTTCACGCCATTCTCCTGCCTCAGCCTCTCCGAGTAGCTGGGACTACAGGCGCCCGCCACCACGCCCGGCTAATTTTTTGTATTTTTAGTAGAGACGGGGTTTCACCGTGGTCTCGATCTCCTGACCTCGTGATCCGCCCGCCTCGGCCTCCCAAACTGCTGGGATTACAAGCGTGAGCCACCGCGCCCGGCTATTCACCAAGATTATATTTATTTGACTTTACTGTCAGAGTGTACTTTGTGGGGGGACAAAAGTGATCATTTTTCCTCTAATGCTGTCATATGAATGCTATGGCAACCTAGTACCTCTCATATGTAGGGATATGCCCAGGTCTTAGGGAAAACTCATTGTACATATCTGTGTTATTGGGCCCTGTGGGCCAATGATATTTCTATTTCCTGTTCTGCAACTTTGCGTACAACAATAATGTAAAGTAGCTTCCAAAGGATAAAAAATGTTCTCTAAGAAACTGATGAATCTGTATTTACTTATGTTGCCCCACATCCTGCACATTCTTTTTCTTCGAATTAATTTTCATTTTCTTTCTATCTTTCCACATCCTGCACATTCTTTTTCTTCGAATTAATTTTCATTTTCTTTCTATCTTTCCTTTCCTTCAGGTTCCATAACCTTTGCTGGTGGGGTTCTCCAGAATCAGGTGCCAAAACAGAGTCTGAGTTTCAAGGTATTTATTAGGGATCAAGCCCTGTGGAAGACACAGGGGAAGCTGAACTGTGAGGGCAGCCCACAGAAGCCTCCCCTGCCCTGCAGGGAGCTCTGGAGTGAATACTGTTCTGTCCACCAGAGCTGGGCCCCAATGGGCGAACAAGACCAGGCCTTTGCACCCCTACCTCACTCAGCATCAGGCTGTGTGGGTTGTCCCAGGAAGGGATCAACTCAATGAAGAAGACACTGAGGAGATGACAGTGGGACCATCTGCCAACTCTACTCCCGGAAGCTGGGCAGTGAGGCCTTCCTTGCTGGGATTCTCGGTGGAGAATCTCCCTATTGATCACGGTGGCATGAATTCTGCCTATAGCTCACACAGTGCTCTTTCTTTCTTACAATCCATGTCATACAGGCTGTGCTTTTGCATACAAACAGGGACTATTTACTGATGCACATACTCTGTTTTCTCAGTAAAGAATTTACCAAAATACAAAAGAGCTACCTCAGTGTCCATAATCTGCGAGTGAATCTGAACCTTCAAGAAACTGACCAGGGAAGAGAAGCATGGCAAATTAAGAGCCCCACCTCTTCATTTCCACGAACATTTCCATAGGGCTTTCAAATGTTCCTTTAGTTCCTTGTAAGGAGTAAGAGAAGGGCCCATATTTCCATCCTCAGGAAGGGGAGGTAAGTGTCTGCTTTCCCCACCCTGCCATAAGAAAACTCCCTGACTCTGTGCCTGCATCACTGCAGGTCCTTTGAGACACAGACACCTACAGGGAAATAGGCGTGTGAACAATGTGTTGGAAAAAATTCCTGTGAAGGATAGACAGAGCAGCAGAGAAAAACTTCAGTCTACAAAGGAGGTTCGATACCTGAGAAAGACCAGAGGGAAGACGGGGGACCAGGTGAGCCTGAGAGCACAACACAGCTCTGGGAAAGGCTTGGCCAGGCTGATGCACAGTTCCCATACAGAGATGGTCCATTAGAGGGAGTCGTGGGATAATCCAACTCTAGTTCCCTTACTATGCTCAGTAATGATCTGGAGACAGCCCAGGAATCGTGCATCCTCTGTATGAATGCTGTTGTGCGTTCTGAAGGTGCAGCAGCTGCTGGATACTGTCAGGTGATAGACACAAAAGGTTATTTTCAGAAGGAGACATGAGCAGTGTATTCCTGGGACTGCTACAATATGCTTAGTATTCAGCACCAAATCCTCAAGAATGGGTTCATAATTGTCTCTGGTCAGGCTGCCATATAAAAAAAATGCCATAGACAGGCTGGTTTAAACAACATTGATTTCTCACAGTTCTGAAGGCTGGGAAGTCCCAGATCAAGGCGTTAACACACTTGCTGTCCAGTGAGGAGTTGCTTGTTGGTGTTCAGATGTCCATCTTTCTCTTTTTTGCTTTCTCTCTTTTTTTTTTTTTTTTTGAGATGGAGTCTTACTCTGTCACCCAGGCTAGAGTGCAGTGGCATGATCTTGGCTCACTGCAACCACCGCCTCCTGGGTTCAAGCAATTCTCCCTGCCTCAGCCTTCCAAGTAGCTGGGATTACAGGCTCCCACCACCACACCCAGCTAATTTTTGTATTTTTTTTTTTTTTAGTAGAGATATTGTTTCTCCATGTTGGTCAGGCTAGTCTTGAACTCCTGACCTCAAGTGATCCACCTGCCTTGGCATCCCAAAGTGCTGGGATTACAGGTGTGAGCCACCATACTCGGCCTGTTCATTTTCTCATTGTATCCTCACATAGCAGAGAGCAGAGAGACAGAAAGCAAGTGTTCTGGTGTCTGTTTACAAGGAAAGCAATCCCATTCATGAAGGCTTCACCCTTATGACCTAATCACCTTCCAAAGGCCCGCCTCCTAATATTATCATATTGTTGGTTAGGATTTCAACATATTAATTTTAAGAGAACACAAACATTCAGTCCATAGCAATAGTTGACTTAAAAGAACACATTAAGAAAGTTTTTTTTTTTAATTTCTCTTTCATACCTGCTTAATTCCTGATCCTAAAGAAGGGTCTCCAAGCACACTCCTCAAATTGATAACTGATACAATTGAAACTTAAATCAACAGATCAATAAAGAAATAGCATCTTTTTTTTTCTTTTTTTTGAGACAGAGTTTTGCTCTTGTTGCCCAGGCTGGAGTGCAATGGCGCGATCTCAGCTCACTGCAAACTCCACCTCCCAGGCTCAGGTGATCCTCCTGCCTCAGCCTCCTGAGTAGCTGGAACCACAGAGGCTTACCACCGTGCTTAGCTAATTTTAAAAATTATTTTTAGAAATGGGGTTTTCCTGTGTTTCTCAGGCTGGTTTCAAACTCCTGGGCTCAATGGACCCTCCTGCCTCCCAAAGGGCTTAGATTACAGGTGTGAGTCACTGCGCCCAGCAGAAATAGCATCTTAACCACTGGAATTAGTTAAGCATTTTTAACCACTGTGACTCTAGTGAGAACTTAGCACCACCTCAATTACATAAAATTACAAAATTGTTTAATGTATACCGACTATGGGCCAGATACGCTGCTGGATCAGCCAAACCAAGTTAAATCAGGCAAAATCTTGACAGGCCTGTAGGGTTTGACGTCCTTGATAAATGAAGGATAATATCTTGTTGCTGATTTTTGTGCTTCCAAACATTTCTATCTTTTCATTTAGTATGTTACCATAATATTTCTCTCTCTCTTTTTGTTTTGGTCAAAGCAATATCCATAGGTCAGGACACTGAAATAATGCATATAATGCGTAAAATCTTGTGTTGAAAAGATGCCATCTTCTGCCTTCATTCCATTCTTAAAGTAACTGTTTCTAAGCTGCTTCTTCTGAAGTGATTATTTCTGTCCATTTCTGTTGCACTCTTTTTGGTATTTCATTCAATTCTCTAAATACTATGTTTCCACTAACGTCTCTGGAACTCCCTACTATCTCTTGCCTCTTTGCTATGCTGAATTTCACTAACGTGCTACCAATCTGTTAGTAATGCAAAGCTGTATTAACTAAAAATTTGAGCAGTTTTCAAAAATACCACCTTGAGAGAGTTTTCATATTATCTCAGGGGAAAAGTCAGAATGTATCTCTCTAGGGTCTTGGGATCTACACTGCAGTGGTTTAAGAAATAGAGATTGGGCATTAATTGTGACATTGTGAGACAAAGTTCTTAAAATGATTCTGGGTAAGAAATTTTTGTTTGATAAGCAAAATATTTTCCCAGCTGAGCCAATGAGCCAGCTTTTGTCTCAAAATAATTGATCTGCTGGAATTTCCTGAAGGCAGTAGTAAAGTTATTTATTGATGAATAATCTTATCTTTCTCAGGCAAAGTTTCTCTGGTACAAACAACTATGTCATGTTGACAAAGGTTGCCGTGGGTTTTTGGCCTTAATAGCTAGGTAATGTTGATGCAGGTGGCTGTGGTTCTCAGCTCCATGGGTATTTAGCCCATGTATCTCCCACTACTATCTTCCTTTTTCACCTCTTCTCCGTAGTCATATCCCTGTTTTTAATTCACCTTGTGGTTATATTCAGCAACTTGAAATAGCTTTCATCACTCTGCCTTTTCTGTTCTAGCAATTTTAGCCCTTGACTCTCACTCCGTAAGATGAGTTATTAAGACCTTTACTTTTCTACTTTTCTTCCCCCTTTCTTCCTACCAATTTCTGTCAGCTGGGCTGTGTGCCAAGGTGTAAAACATTTGCATTATGCTTTTAACCATAATTACATTTTCTGAGCTGTCACTAATGATTGAGTCAACAACTTGAAAATAACAAGTTGTATTTACATGAATATAATAAGAATGATACATTTGTACAAACATTTGACTATGTGCGGGGCACACGTTTAAGTTCTCTCTGCATATTAATTGATTTCAACCTAATACTAGACACTATTATTAGCTCGGTTTTGCAAATGAGGAAACTGGGGCACAGAGAGGTTTAGTGTCTTGCCCCCAGTGGTTTGCTGACTACTCTTCTAAAATACCATGCCTTCGTTCTCTACCCTAGAACAGGCACCCTCATTCTGCCATGCCTCCAATTTGTTCATTTCACAGGGATTTTTCTTACTCTCAGCCATCCCAGAGGCTGTTCTCAGTGTTTTGAACTTCTTCTCCCAACTCCTTACTTCAACGGTTCCTACTTACCATGCTGATATCAGCTAATATCAGTTCCTCAGAGAGATCTTCTCTAACACTGTATCAGAAGGTTCTTCTTTTTTTTTTTTCTTTTTTTGACAGAGTCTCGTTCTGTCGCCCAGGCTGGAGTGCAATGGCACAATCTCAGCACACTGCAACCTCCTGGGTTCAAGCAATTCTCCTGCCTCAGCCTCCCGAGTAGCTGGGATTACAGGTGCCCACCACCACACCCAACTAATTTTTGTATTTTTAGTAGAGATGGTGTTTCAGCATGTTGGTCAGGCTGGTCTTGAACTCGAGGCAGGTGATCCACCCACCTCGGACCCCCCAAAGTGCTAGGATTACAGGCGTGAGCCACTGCGCCCAGCCAGAAGGTTCTTCTATTGTCTCTCTCATAGCTTCCATTATGTTATTTCCTGGAAGTCAGCGTAATTTGCAAATACATAATCCTTTTTGTGTGCATCAGTATACTGCCTCTTTTTCCTTCCTGACAATGAGATGCATGATGTCTTGCTCACCCTAGTATGCTCATAGCCTACGATAGTGCTTGGCACTTAGGAAGTAACTAATTTTCTTCACAAGTAATGGCCTATAAAGGCTCATAAACGTAATTTCACCTTCTAGTTAAATACAAGGCTATTATCATGAAAATACTAATGGTCATTCAGTGAAGAATGGTGGAATAAATTTGCATAAAATCTAACACCTACAATAGAAATCAATTTTTAATGCAACTAGACATTCACTTGCTTTCCTGAAATTTGACTCATAGAAGCATGGTAAATAAAGGACAGGTGGCCGGGCACGGTGGCTCACGCTTGTAATCCCAGCACTTTGGGAGGCCGAGGCGGGCGGATCACGAGGTCAGCAGATCAAGACCACGGTGAAACCCCGTCTCTATGAAAAATACAAAAAAAAAAAAATTAGCCAGGCGTGGTGGCGGGCGCCTGTAGTCCCAGCTACTCGGAGGCTGAGGCAGGAGAATGGCGTGAACCCGGGAGGTGGAGCTTGCAGTGAGCCAAGATTGCGCCACTGCACTCCAGCCTGGGCAACAGAGCGAGACTCCGTCTCAAAAATTAAAATAAAATAAAATAAAAATAAAGGACAGGTGAATAAGCCTCTGGACCATGGAGCAGAGCAATAATAATCATCCACATTTGTAAAGGTCTTGGCACTTTGAAATGCCTTCACAATGCACTTTATTCCATTAATTCCTCCCAGTGACATTATGATGTCATCAAGTACCTTATTCAGGATTGCACGAACAACACGTGGTGGGAAGGAAACCCGGTTTTTCTTTTCTATGTCCAGTGTTCTTACTCAGACCTCCCCACCTTCCCCTTTCTAAATTCAAATTCTGAAGCAGCATTCTCCGAAGGACTGCCTTTCCTTTAACAATGGAATTGTTTCTATGTTACCATCAGTCATTTTGACTTATCTGTAGTATTTAAAACATTCTCATTTCAACAATAGTAACTTTGATCTCTTAGTCAGGTATTTGATAAAGAACAAATAAATTATTCAAACAACATCGTGTTTAGTGGTGAGCAAAACTCCTTTCAGGAGATTTAGCCAATATCTGGAAGAAGCTTCACGGAAGAGGAATTAGAGTGGAGCCTTGATGTCACACTAGAAAGCTTAGATGAGGGAGCAGCTGAGTTTCTAAATCTGCTTCATGATACTTTCACTGAGGAGCCTTGGCACTCATGCACACTCTTAGAAAACTACCACAGTAGATTGTTACAGTGTGTTTATATTTTAGGACATTGATTTACTCACTCATTGAAGCATTCCATAAAGAGCTGTATAAAAAGGATTTTATTTCTTAAGAGATTCAAACTCTTTGAATCTACCTTTGCACTTATTATCACCCTGTATATGAGATTGTGTTCAATAACCACAGTTTTGCTGCTGCATTTCTTGGTTGATTTTGGACTTGGGCTACAAGAACTGGTTGTAATAAACTTTGAAATTCTGTCTTAAGCCACATTTCCCAGAAGTAGAATCTGAGGTGGGAATTTGAGTATAAATGATTTCTTGGGGGGAGGGCTCTCGAGAAATGGAGTGATGGGAGCAAATGGAACAGAGGGTGGAACTCAGCAAGGGTGTGTGCTCAGCAGGAAAGCTTCAGCTGATGCCAGAGAAAGCCCAGGAGAACTCACTGTACCATAAAGTCAGTCCCACCTGAGGCAAGGGGGCTGGCCTTTTGCACATCCTTGCAAATCACTCTTTGGCTACCGGTTACTGGGGGGAGAAGACGACAGCTGTGAGCCATCAACAGCCAACAATCTCAGCATTTGGGGGGGCATGGATGCACAGCCCAGTACAGGGAATTGGACTTGAACATCGACAAAACCTGTTACTCTGTCCACGTAAGTGCAGGCATTCATCCTTAAAAGTGGGAGAAATCCACTTACCTCTCTAAAACATCAACCATCACCTTCAGAATGACGTAGCACTATAATTATAAATCTAATAAGTATAAGCTAAGTTTAGGATAAGCATCTTCACTCATGTTTGAGTGACAATAAGTCACGTATGTGTCAATGCATTCTTACACAAATTGCCCCATATATTTTTAAACGTTCAAATTGGCATATCTCTCCTCCCATTTCATTCAGGTATCACAGTTTTTCTAGTACACTTAAGCAGATTATTATGCAGGGATAAACATTTGGGAATTCCACAGAAACGTGAGAGCATATGCAACTGTAGGAAGCTGAGGAGGAAAATGGCCCAAATTAAGACCTTCCAGTTATCCCCAGTCATGAAAGCACAGAGTTTATTTGAGATAAAATGAGAGATTTGATTAGGAAATGAAGGCAGAGACTAGATCATGACAGGCCTTGAGTAATATAAAAATATGTTTACTATTATCTTAAGAAAAATAAGTGCTAGGTTCCTTGGCTACCCTTACAAGTTACCGTCAACTAGGTGGCTTGAAACAACAATAATTTATTCTCTCATACTACTGGGGATTAGAAGTTTGCAGTCAAGGAATCAGCAGAGCTGCACTCCCTCCAGAGACTCTAAGAGAGAATCCCTCCCTTGCCTCTTCCAACTTCTGATGACTGTGGACAATCCCTGGCTGTGACTGCACCCCTCTCAGCTCTGTCTTCACATTATCTTCACTGGGAATCTGTCTCTCCCTGTCTCTCTCTTATAGTTGTGATGGTATTTAGGATCCATCCCAATAATCTAAGATAATCTTCTCATCTCAAAATGCTTAACTTAATGACGTCTGCAAAGACCCTTTTTCAAAGGGTCCCATGCACAGATTTCAGGATGGGGATGCAGATATATCTTTGGGAGCCATTATCAGCCTACCATGGTGGAAAATGTATAAAATTATTTAAATCAAAGGCTCAGTATGATCAAATTTATGTTTTAGAGAAAAAAATACTCCACAAGCATTATAGAATATGAATTAGATGGAGTTAATACTAAGGTGAGGAAACCTTACAGGAGATTTGGTCAATTGTTCAGATGATTAATGGTGAGAAATTGTCTAAAGACATAGGTCTTGAGGAAGGAGAACTGTGGCCAAAGATATAATCGGCAGCATGAAGGGACAGGTTACTATATGGATGAGAGAGATCTAGGAGCCAACGATGATTCCCAGGCTTCTAGACTGTGCAACTGCAGGATGGTCTTTTGTTCACTGAGGCCGGTCATATACGGAGGAGGAGCAGACCTGGCGAAAAAGGATTATAGCTTCCATCTTGGCAGAGGTGCAGGAGGTATGTAGTAGAAGAGGGAGACAAACCAGTGTGGTCATAACAGATCTGTCCAGAAGATGGCTCTCATACATTTTCTTTGTTTCCAGTTTCCAACTTAGTTGGAAAAATAATTGCAAATTTACAATGAACCAACACATTGACACATGACTAAAACGTTTCTCTATAGAGTGATAAATACATGTCCTAAAATGTAGAAATTATTTCCTATTTTTCCTCCCTAGGGTTTCAGGACACTGCATCTGGGTGCCAAAATTCTACATTAAACAATCAGAGAGGGAGTCATATTGTACACGTAGTGCACAGCTGTATTGATCCTTGGCAGCCTACTTACGATTTTTGGATGGTTGAATTGTGGTGTGACTGTAAGATAAGCAAGTGGAGATGTTGAAGACACACCCATGTGTTTGGTACCTGCCAATGTCATCTAAAGATATTTTTAAAGAATGCACATTCCATTATAGGAACTCAAAAGACACTAGAACCCCTGATACATATTTTGAAGAGTTTCAGGAGATAAAACAAAACAAAACAATACAAAAAGTACCTTCTGTTCTCCTCCATAACTTCAACTAAGGAAAAAGGCGTAGGGATCAATTGGATAAAAATCAAAATATTGCTTCTATTACCAATAAAGCTGGATTTGGTAACATAATTTATGTGTGAATTAACAGACTTTCTAATAATTCTCTGAAGTATACTCCTTGGGACAACCCAAAAACCAAAAGAGAGTTTGGGTCTTGAAGAGAACACACTGGAATCTCCTTGGAACGTGAGTGACATGTGTTCCCCTCCCAGCTTTCATGTGTTTTGCTTGGAACTCCCAGTACATGTGGCTTTTCTGTAGGGAACTTCCCTGGGTTGCTGGGGCACTTTGCCTGGTCATATAGAGGCAGAAGTACCCGGAGCAGCATTTGATCAATGACAGAGGGGGAAGAAATAAAAGCCCAGCTTCCTCAGATCCAGAACAACTTTGAGATGGAACTCACAGTCCCTAGTATCCCTGTGGGCACTTCCTTGCTTGGGACTCTGCTCTTGCTTGACTTCCTTCTATGTCTGTCCTGCTTCTCCTCCTCTCTTCCTGGCTCTCCTAGGTGCCTTACCTATGTAAATTGTGTGTGTACGCCTTCCTGTCTTAGGGTTTACTTCTGAGGAACCCAACCCAACTCTGAGCTGTAGAATGGATGCAGTTTGCCTCAGAGTGTTGCTTCAACTTTGGCACCTATAAACAGCTCTACTTTTTCATGCTAGGCCTTTCAATTCCAAAGCCTTCCAGATGTCATTTCTAAACTGGCAAGATTTCCACCCTTTCGAGCTGCGTGCATTCTCTTTTGGAAATCATGAAAACATCACAGATGGCCTTATGATATAAATAATTAGTGATGAAGACAATTATTGCTCATCTGTGATGAATCAAGCTTCTTTTTATTTAGTCAGCAACAAGCTGGACATAGTCATTATATAGCCCTAGGGTCTGTGCAGCCACACAGTTTATGAGTTTGTCCTATATTTTTGCCTCATGGGGTCATGTGCTAAATATTTATATGAAATGTCACTATCATATACTCTCAGACTATCAATTTCTATGTTAATATTTTTCTTGGCAATTGGTCACAGGCTCTGCAAGCAAAACTACAGCCTATATTTGTAATAGCTTCACGTGTCAGTACTTTTCTTAATGTCTCATAAAAAGAAATTGTTCCTCTGACAATTTAACTAAGATACCCAAAAGAGCCAAACAAGTCTTTCAACATCCTCTTTAATGACTTCTTGTTGTTTTTATTCAGTTTTATGTAAACGTCTAATTTCATCACTCTCTCTGACCTTTATTGATTTAAGCTGGCATGATTACCCTTTATAAATCAATAAGTTGGCTTCAGAAGTCCACACAGTCATATGTCACTTAACAACAAGAATACATTCTGCAAAATATATAGTTAGGCAGTTTCATCATTGTGTGAACATCATAAAATGTACTTACATAAACATGGATGTAAGTTTATGACACACCTAGGCTATATGCTAGAGTATATTGCTCTTAGGCTACAAACCTGTGCAACATGTTACGTACTGAATACCGTAGGCAATTGTAACATAATGGTAAGCATTTGTGTGTCTAAACATATCCAAATATAGAAAAGGTACAGTAAGAACACCGTATTATAATCGTATGGGACCACTATCATATGTGTGGTCCATTGTTGACCTAAACATCATTATGCAGTTCATGACTATATATAAAGATTTTCTTAGGTAGGATGATCAACAGAGAGCAAACTGGACTAGGAGTCAGAGAACCCAGCTATCTTTTTGTATCTGCTTTAAATTGTTTAATGACCAAGACAAAATTACCAAACTTTTAACTTTGTTTAATCGACTTTTGAAAAAATGATTTTTGCATCATGATTTCCAACATCTACTTTAGCTCCAAAGTTTTCTGATGCTGGGAGATTTAATCATACCTGATTGGACCAAATACACATCTGCCTTTGAAAAAATATTACTAATTAGCATTTACGTTAATCAAAGTGTGATCCTTGAATTAGCAATATCAGCAACAGCTGGGCATTTATTAGAAATACAAATTATAGTCCCCATCCTAGATCTACCGAATCAGAAACTCTAGGGATGGGGCTCAGCAATTTGTTGCCTGTCAAAGTTTGAGACCCATTGAATTATACACGTCAGAAACAATCATCATGGTAAAAGGAACTGAGTTTTACCAACAAGAGTCAGTAGTCCTCCAAATTACTCAATGTGGTTTGCCAATGGCCACCCAAGAGCTTTTGATCCAGTAGATTTGGAACAGCTTCCAGGAATCTATGTTTTAAACAAACAATAGAGAAAATTTCAAGGACCAACTTTAGACAGTGATTACCTAAAGACAGTGACTGAGCTGCTGGTCTGCCTTCCTGGCAGGTGTCACAGAGTGAGTACTCTAGACCTAGTTAATGGAGGAAGGAAAAAAAGGATGGGAAGGAGATAAACGGAGCAAAAGAGAGATGCATGTCATGTCAGCGTCATTTCCTCAAGGCTGGGAAGTCTAGAACAGTATCAGTGCCCCCATTTGTTGCATGTGTATTACTACAATATCAACTCTTACTGGAACAAACTACAAAGAGTCCTTGAGAACAAGTGTCCTGAGTATATTTTATGTTCATTCAATCCTTGGTATCCATGTTTTCTGCATCCCCAGATTCAACTAACTGTACATTGAAAATACTCTGGGAAAAAGAAAATAGAAAATAACAATACAACAATTAAAAAACAATACAAATAAAAAATACTGTATGACAACTATTTGCATAAGATTTACATTGTATTAGATTATTATAAGTAGCCTAGAGATTTAAAGTATACAGGAGGATGTATATAGCTTACATGCAAACACGATCCCATTTTATTTAAGAACATTGAGTATGCACAGGTTTTGATATCCGCAGGGTCCTGGAACAAATCCCCCACAGATACCATGAGATGTCTGTATTTTTGCTTAAGTGACAAGATGAAATAAGGCAACACTATAACATCCTACTCACTATGGAGCAAAGGATAGGCTATATGGGGTATACAACAAAAATAAGGGTCAATGAAAAAAGTGTATGAGCCTCTATTCTCCCTCATCTCACAGAAAGGGACACTATTCCTGAGAATAGCTACTGCACATGCAGTAGGTTTGCATTTTAAGAGAGGAACACTGTTCACCTCATTTCTGCTACTCTACCTTCTTATAGTACAAGTGTGAAAGTGCACATATAAATGAGAAGAAAAAAATGGAATTTACTCAAGAAAGTATCTGAATTTACAGAATGTGATAGTGTTCAAATATGTTCACTAATTGTCATTCCACTTTTTTTTCCTTCAACTTTTATTTTAACTCAGGGATACGTGTGCAGGATGTGCAGGTTTTTTACATAGGTAAACGTGTGCCATCGTGGTTTGTAACACAGTTCATCCTCATCCTGTTAGCTGGGTATTAAGCCCAGCCTCTATTAGCTATTCTTCCTGGTATTCTCCCTCCCCCCACCTCCCAACAGGCCCTAGTGAGTGTTGTTCCCCCTATGTGTCCATGTGTTCTCATAATTCAGCTCCCACTTATAAGTGAGAACATGCAGTATTTCTGCATCAGTTTGCTGCGGGTAACTCCATCCATGTCCCTGCAAAGGACATAATCTCATTCCTTTTTATGGCTGCATAGTGTTCCATGGTGTATATGTACTACATTTTCTTTATTCAGCCTATCATCAATGGGCATTTAGGTTGATTCCAAGTCTTTGCTACTGTGGCTAGATCACTCCACATTTTTTTTTTTTTTTTTTTTTTGAGACAGAGTCTCACTCTGTCGCTCAGGCTGGAGAGCAGTGGCAATCTCGGCTCACTGCAAACTCTGCCTCCTGGGTTCACGCCGTTCTCCTGCCTCAGCCTCCCGACTAGTTGGGACTACAGGCATCCACCACCACGCCTGGCTAATTTTTTGTATTTTTAGTAGAGACGGGGTTTCACCGTGTTAGCCAGGATGGTCTCGATCTCCTGACCTCGTGATCCACCCAAAGTGCTGGGACTACAGGCGTGAGCCACTGTGCCCGGCCGTCACTCTGCTTTTTAAAATGTGAAACTTAATGTCCCTCTTTTTTAATTTCCAGGCTTAGTGGCCCACTCCTATAAAACAGAATGTGGTGGATGATTGCAGAAATTAGGTCACAGAAAGCATTTCCTTCTGTGAAATGCTTCTGTGAAAGGCTTGATTGCTTCTGCCGAGATTTTTCACCCATTTGGAGATGCCAGCTCCGATACTATGGGAAAATGCAGGCAGTCTGTGGGAAGGTTCTTAAGGAGAGGTACTGAGGCCACCTGCCAACAATCAGGCCCAACCTGCCATCCATGTGAATCAGCCACTTTGGAAGTGGATCTTCCAGCTTCAGCCAGTCTTCAGATAACTAATAACAAGTCTTCAGATGAACTAGTATCTATGACTTCTAGGAAAGATGACCGCTTGCCTCCGAAAACCTTTGCACAATTGCAGCAAATGGGAGGACTCCACAGGAAGCGTGAGAGGTTAGATGTGGGCAAGCTCTGCCACTGGAGTACAGGCAGCGCCTGGTCCTGCCAAGCCACTGTCAGGCAGTCAGAAAGAGCTCCCAGGGTCATTCTAAAAATCTTGCTTATCACTTCACATATAGCAAGCTTCGGTCCCAAGGCAAACACTACCAAACCCTGTTACTTTGCCTTGAAACCACCTGAACATGGCATATGGTCTGAAAAGAAAAGAGAATAAATAGGAAATTGTAGGAATTTATACTGTGGCTGATTCTCTTGTCTCTTTAATTATCGAGATATTTTATATATCACGTTTGAAGTTGTTTAAAGCAACAAGCTACAAATGAAAGTAAGCAACCAAGCCTTAGTCACTCAAAGGCATCACTTGCATTGTTCACAGCAGCTTCTTGGCAAGGACATGCCACGCTAGTGGCTCATCAGTGATGGGATAGAGCACAAGCCATCTGAGCATGGATGATCCACCAAATAGGATGAGCATCCACGAACGTATCCAGAGCAGTGGGAAATTCTCTAGAAATCAGCAATGGTGACGCCTTTGATTGACAACAGCTGTTCAACAACACAAAGCAAAAACGAAAACAAAAAACAAATAATATGATAAAAAAAATAGGCAGAAGGTCTGAATAGACATTCTCAAAAGAAGACAGACAAATGGCTAACAGATGTAGGAAAATATACTCAATATCACTAATCATCGGGGAAATGCCAATCAACACCACAGTGAGATATCCTCTCATCCCATTTAGAATGGCTATTATCCAAAAAACAAAAAATACCAAATGATGGTGAGTATGTGAGAACTCCTCTTATACACTGTTGAAAAAATAATCAGTATCACTAATAATCAGGGAAATGCAAATCAAAACCACACTGAGATATCATCTCATCCCAGTTAGAATGGCTATTATCAAAAAGACAAACAAATACCAAATGATGGTGACTATGTGAAGAACTCCTCTTATACACTGTTGGTAGGAATGCAAACTAGTCCAGCCATTATTTAAAACAGTATGGAGGCTCCTCAGAAAAATTGCAAGTAAAGCTATCATATGATCCAATAATCTCACACTGGATATCTATACAAAGAAAATGAAATCAGTATGTCCAAAGAGATAAGTGCACTCCCATGTTTATTGCAGCAGTGTTTACAATAGCCGAGATATGGAATCAATCAATAACAAATAAATAAATTTTAAATTTCATATGTATACACAATGAAATATTATTCAGTCATGAAAAGAATGAAATTCTGTCATTTGCAATAGCCTGGGTGAACCTAGAAGACATTATGTGAAGTGAAATAAGCCAAACACAGACAGAAAAGTACTGCATGATCTCATTCATATGTTGAATCTAAAAAAGTTGATCACGTAAAAGTAGAGAGTAGAATAATCCTTACTAGAAGCTGAGAAGAGTACGGAGGAGAAGGAATGGAGAGAAGTTGGTCAATGGGTACAAAATTACAGTTAGACAGGAGGAATAGGTTCTGGTGTTCTATTGCACAGCAGTGTGACTGTAGTTAACCATAACGTATTGTGTATTTCGAAATATCTAGAAGAGAGGATTTTGAATGTTCTCACCACAAAGAAATGACAAGTATTTGAGATGATGGAAGTACTAATTTCCATGATTTAATTATTACATAATGTATGCATTATTGAAACTTCGTGATGTACTTTATAAATATGTACAGTTATGTATCAATTAAAAACAAAATAAAACAAAAATAAACAACTGTCGTTTTGAATGTGGCAATGGGAGACTTCAACATAGCAATTCAGAAGATAAGATCAATAATCAATGCAATTTCAGCCATTGTGCTTCCCTGAGCCTTCAGAGTAGCTGAGCAAGTCCTGAGGAGGGTGGAGTCCTGAGCTGGTTGACTCTAGTGAGAACCAATCACTTTTATGTACCCCAAACCAAGGGCGTGTTTGGTATCCGTTAAGATAAGCAGGGTAACACTTTTCAATATTAACAGAGATTGAAACTTTATTTATTTCTTGATTATGACATATTGGCTGAGCATTCTGATCCACATCATTGGCTTTCACAGATGCAAGCTTATAAATCCTCCACCACCTTGCACATTGCTAATTGCTACGGCACAGGTTAGGAAACTTGACAAACCAGGCAATGGCTCTGAAAGCTTCAGCCTAGAAGCAACATACTTTCAATGGCTAAAGTAAGGGACATGTGAGGCCTACCTTTAGGAGAACAGAGGACACAATCCTTCAATGTATGCAGAAGGAGAAAAACTAGTAATATTGACCAGCATGAATGATTACCATGCCTATAAATGTTGACATTTTCTATGTGATGTAAAAAAGCCTAGGAAGCTCTGGAATGTATCCCTTGATAAGAAGAAGTAACAATTCCCAAAATATACTAGTCATCAGATGGTACCCCCTGGGTGATGGGATATAATTTTAAAATGTTTTCAACGCGGGGTGGGCAAATAGAGATATATAAGAATAAGTACACATCTTGGCCTTTACTGATGTGGCCAAATAAAAACAAAACTCATTGACTATCTACAATGACCACTTACATACTTCTTTGTGTCTTTTTTTATCACATTTAGGTAAAGTAAAACATATCAGCTTGTAGGCAATGAATAGTTTAGACATCATAGTTAGGGATAAAACACTTTTTCTTCCCTCCTGTGGTTTCCATGAAGGGGTATTTTCCCTGAACACACCTCAACCCTTGCCCAACTCCTCACTCAGGGAAAGCAGGATGACTTATCGGAATCTGAGCTTGGAATGAAGACTGGATGTGCGTAGCTCAGCCACCTCCCTTCTCTTCTACCTTATAGCCAGATTGCCTGCATAAAATAATAGCCCAATATTCTTCTCCGGAATCTCCTGGAGATTTTACAGTGATATATCTGCAACTGGGAAACTTGGGATAGCTGAGATGCCTATGACTGAGTTTGAAATGTGATTTTGTGGCTCAATAATAGGATGCCCCCTTGTTTCTGGACATTTAGAACAATCTGTTATTATCTGAAGTCCTCTTGATATTTGGATTCCTATGTTTTTCAATTTCTTAGACTATCTCTGAATGAGTTTCCAGCTAGGGTGAGCAATATTAAGACTCTTATGTACTGGATATCCTCAACAGCTCCTCTCCCCACAAACACCAATGCTGAATTCCAAGCAGCTCATAACACTTCTGAAATCATTGATATAAAAATATTTCATTGATTTTGATCAGTGATAAGCCGTTTATTGATCTACTATTTCCTACACATGCAGCAAGAAACAAAGTATAAGACATGAGCCCACCTCATAAAGAACTGGCAATATGGGATGTCTCTCCTTGTAAAAAAAAAGCTGCAATTTCATCAACTAAAATGAAAGCATCACATTTTTTTATTTCCTGTAACTGATTCTATTTGTTCTATAATTCAAATTTTTGCCAGTGCAGACAGAGACTTCCCATTTGACAGTAATGTATTTCCTTGATTAAACAGTCTTTACCCATTTATTGATGGGGTTATTTGTTTTTTGCTTGGTGATTTAAGTTCCTTATAGATTCTGGATATTAGGCCTTTGTTGGATGTGTAGTTTGCAAATATTTTCTCCCATTCTGTAGGTTTCCTGTTTACTCTGTTAATAGCTTCTTTTGCAGTGCAAAAACTCTTTAGTTTAATTAGGAAACACTTCTCAATTTTTGTTTTTGTTGAAATTGCTATTAGGGACTTAGCCAAAAATCCTTTGCCAAGGCCAACACTGAGAAGAGTATTTTCTAGGTTTTCTTCTAGGATTTTTATTTGGCCAACAAACATATGAAAAAGTGCTCAGTATCACTAATCATCAGAGAAATGAAAATCAAAACCACAATGAGATATCATCTCACAACAGTCAGAATAACTATTATTAAAAAGTTAAAAAAAAATAACAGATGCTGGCGAGGCTGCAGAGAAAAAAGAATTATTATACACTGTTGCTGGGAATGTAAATTAGTTTAGCCTCTGTGGAAAGCAATTTGGAGATTTCTCAAATAACTTAAAACTGAACTCCCATTTGACCTAGAATACCATTTCTTGGTCTATAGCAAAAGGAAAATAAATCATTCTATCAAAAAGACACAGGCACACATATGTTCATCACCACACCGTTCACAATAGCAAAGACACGGAATCAACTTAGGAGCTCATCAACAGTGGATTGGATAAAGCGAATGTGGTACATATACACAATGGAATACTAGAATGAAATAATGTCCTTTGCAGCAACATGTATGCAGCAGGGGCCCTTATCCTAAGCAAATTAATGCAGGAACCAAACACTGAATACTACATATTTCCACTTTTAAGTGGGAGCTAAACATTGAGCACATGTGGACATAAAGATGGGAATAACAGACACTGGGGACTACTAAAGGGAGGAGGAAGGGAGGTGGGCATGATTTGGAAAACTACCTATTGGGTACTATGCTTACTACCTAGGTGATCAGATCCCTACTCCAAACTTCAGCATTGTGCAACATACCCATGTAGCAAACCTGCACATTTACCCCCTAAATCTAAAATAAAAGTTGAAATTATTTAAAAAAATTTTTAAAAAGAATATTTAGTCTTTTCCATGGTAACATTCTATGAATTTAATGTCTGCAGCCCCTATGACTTTCATTTCCCCCTTCTTTCTTAAGATGGCTTTTCAGTATCAAAAAAGATTCTGTGTATAGTTCATATACTCTTCTGTGGGTTGTTCTGTGGTCCATATACTCTTGTGTGGATCATCAGAAGCCTCTTCTGAGTTGTTGCTTTCCTGCCTGGTACAGTCTGGGGATTGGGAATGGTTCCACAGCACCTACCACTGTCAACCACAAATATTACCATTTGCCTTTCATCTAAAGGATTGTGCATTTTGCAGCCACACTAATCTTTTCAATGCCATGCCGATCTTCAGGTTTTGGGGATGGTAAATGGCCATCAACTCAGACAAGTCAACATGGATTAACCTCAAGATCTCACTGCAGGTATGATGCTAAATTCATGTGGTCCAGGATATCCTTTGTATGAAGTTTCTCAAGACTGCAGGTCTTCTGAAAATCCCCATGCTTTCTCACTTTACCCAACTCTTCTTTTTCAATTGTATTCATGGTAAATTCATTCATACCAAAATACAACAATTACGTTCAATAGTTTTTCATTATGAAGGTTACTTTCCAAAAATAATCACTGCCATTATTTTGGTACCATCTTTTCAGATACCTTTACTGACTCTTTATTCATTCAAGAAATAGTATTTATTGCCTGAAAGGGGTGGCGAAGACAGAGTTGAGTTTTTGAAAAATCAAATGAGTTTCTGTTTGGAACTTTATTTTTCATGGATTGTGAAGATATAGTATTGAAAGTGGAGATATTGGATTGTGAGAGCCATGTTTTTGAGAGAAAAGTAGACCTTTTGAGTTTTAAGCCTGGTTTTGAATATTAACAGCTAGGGAGGCTGGAGGACTCAGAGGACAAGATTGATACCAGAAGCAGTAGCACAGGGAAGAACGCACAAGTCTGTCAAAGTAATTTCCGGGGATAGATTTAGTGTAAATTGTTGTGGGAGCAATGAGAACTGAGAAAAGTAAGTAAGAGTTGGGTGTTGATAAGAATATTTGAGAGGGCTTTGAGCTTTTTCCCACCAATGGTGGGATTTTGCAGAATACCAGAACTCAACTAATTTCTCAGCTCATATAGGACTCCACTGGTGCCCACCCAGATCCCCTTCACCTGCAGAGGCCCCATCCCACAGCTGCTCCAAGTTTTGTTTGCTGAAGCCTTTAGCTAGCCCCTTCTCAGAGAATTGCCTTCACCCAATAGGAATTGCCTCTCCTGCAATAGCACACTTCTCCACCTGTGCTTCCAAGAAGCAGCCTGCAGCCAATGATTGACTGATGAAGGATACTTAAGCCCAGCTGCCTCGCCTGGAGGTGAAAGAAGTCTGTGGTGCTATTCACTTTCCACCGTGACTCTTGGAACCACAATGCGGCTGGACTTCAGCTAAAACCACACCACTTTTTTTCTAAGTTTTTTCTCTTCTCCTCGTTGTTTCTCTCACTCCCTCATAGTAACACTTCAGGGTTATTATAAATTCAAAAAATTAACTTTATTCCTCTGTGACTAAATTTGGCTTTGCATCAGTTTCTACTGTTATCAGAAAACCTAAACTTGCTCAAAGTAAATTCAGTCACTTCTGGTTTAAATTTCATTAGGATTCCACTTCCATCTCTGCTCTTCCCTGTTCTGAGACTGGAGAATGGGGGTATTGGATATAAACTTTTGTTGACTTATATTTTCTTCCATGGACCCACTTGGGAAGCAGTACAGAAGTACTGTACCACACAGGGAGTCGGGTGCCTGTGATTTGATGGTGCACTGCTTCTCATATGGCTTGGGGTAGAATGGGTTGAAGGTGGCTTAGCCCTAACACAAATTCACCCTTTATCTTCTGAATCCCTGAGTGTCACCCAGATTCCATTGCATTAATAATGGCTAAGTTACATGAGTTTCCCAGTCAGCCTCTGCCCATCACATGCATTCCTATCTCTCTTCCCACCTCTCTGTTGCCTTGAATAAAAATGCTTGTTTAAAATTGGAAAGCTTTGATTTATGAAAATCTATTTCTTTGACTCTGCTTGAAAATGCACGAAAGATAATCTCATGTATTTGCATCAAACGCTCCATCTTTTTTCTTTATGAGATCTCTTGCTCATCTTCAGGTGAAAAACTTTGATTGCTTTTTTTTATTGGTGTGGAAAATAGAAAAGGGAGACATGTTTTCCACACTGTCAGGTTTCAAAGCTCTTAGTTATGCTAGTCAGTCATAGAAATAAACAGCTTTAAACTATTTTCATGCATATTTATATCCACATAGCAAAAAAATAAAAGTCAAGGAAGTGTTTTCTGTGTGAAGGTCAAGTGAATTAATTAATAGCTTTCTAGATATTGGCAAAATTTCATTTGACTCTTTATTAAAGGTTGTAAATGGATCCCCTGTTATAGTATTGCATTGGATCGTGATGATGAATCATCAGCAAAATGCCTGACTGGACCCTGGGATTAGGGGACTGGAAAATTGACGGGAGTTTCAATACTGTATCTCAATGCCTTCTCGGGTAGCTGTTCAGGAAAGCAAGGCAAATCTTTGTTTTTGTCTTGGGTTATTTGGTTTTCTATTGTTTTAATTATTAAATAAATCAGAGGGACAGAACTTATAAAGGAAAAAAACAGTGGGCCCTTGTGTGCCCACCAACCAACTTAGGTTATAAAGTTTTAAATATTCGTCCCTCATCCCATTTCCCAAATGTTTTTCTTCTTCCAAAGAAGCTACCAGCTTGTGATGTTTATCACGTCTACTCATTGGTAATAATTCTACTTATGTATGTATCAATCAATAACATAAAGGATTCCATTTTATGCTTTTAACCTTAAATGGTATCTACATATGGTGTTTCCTTCAACATTATAATATTTAGTTGTTTTTTTAATTCACACCACTAGATCCAGCACTCATATCCACTTCTGTATAGTGTTTCATCGTAAGATGAATCCATCCTCTTTTTAAAAATATTTTTATTTTTAATTTTTATAAATACATAGTAAGTGTATATATTTATGGAATACAAGAGATACTTTGATACAGGCATGCAATGCATAATAATCATATCAGGGCAAGTAAGGTATCCATCACCTCACGCATTTATCATTTCTTTGTGTTACAAACAATCCAATTATATACTTTCAGTCATTTCTAAATGTACAATAAATTGTTAACTATAGTCCTCCTGTGGTGATATCAATTATGACCTTATTTATTCTATCTAACTATATTTTTATATCCATTAACTATCCCCCACACCCCTCACTACCCTTCCCAACCTCTGGTAAGCTTTATTCTACTCTCAATCTCCATGAGTTCAATTGCTTTAATGTTTAGCTCCCACAAATGAATGAGAACACGCAAAATTTGCCTTTCTGTACCTGACTTATTTCACTTAATATAATGTCATCTAGTTCCATCCATGTTGCAAATGACAGGATATCATCATTTTTTATGACTAGATAGTACTCCATTGTATATACATACCACATTTTCTTTATCCATTCATCTGTCAATGGACACTTAAGTTGCTTGCAAATCTTGACTATTGTGAGTAGTGCTTCAATAAACATGGGAGTGCAGATATCTCTTCAGTGTACTGATTTCCTTTCTTTTTGATATACCTAGCAGTGGGATTGCTGAGTCATATGATAGTTCTAGTTTTAGTTTTTTGAGGAACCTCCAAACTGTTCTCCATAGTGGTTGTACTAATTTACATTTCCATGAATGGTATATGAGGGTTCTCTTTTTTCCACGTTGTCTCCAGCATTTGTTGTTGGCTGTTTTTGGATAAAAACCATTTTAACTGGGGTGAGATGATATCTCATTGTAGTTTTCATTTGCATTTCTCTGATGATCAATGACGTGAGCATCTTTTCACACAACTGGTTGCCATTTCTACATCTTCTTTTGAAAAATATCTACTCATGTATTCTGTCCATTTTTAAATCAGATTATTAGTATTTTTTCTATTGAGTTGTTTGAGTGCCTTATATATTCTGTTTATTAATTCCTTGTCAGATAATTTGCAAATATTTTCTCCCATTCTGTGGGCTGTCTGTTCACTTTGTTGATTATTTGTTGTGCAGAAGCTTTTTAACTTAATGTGATCCCATTTTTCTACTTTCGCTTTTGTTGCCTGTGTTTTGGGGTTATTACTCAAAAAGTCTTTGTCCATGCCAACATCCTGGAGAGTTTCCCCCAATGTTTTCTTTTGTCTCAATAGTTTTATAGTTTGAAGTCTTAGCTTTCAGTATTTAATCCATTTTAACTTTACTTTTGTATATGTTGATAGATATGGGTCTAGTTTTGTTCTTCTGCATATGGATATTCTGCTTTCCCAGCATTATTTATTGAACAGACTGTCCTTTCCTCAAGGTATGTTCTTGGCACCTTTATCAAAAAAGAGTTTGCTGTAAATGTATGGATTTATTTCTGGGTTCTCTGTTCCATCAGTCTATGTGTCTCTTTTTATGCCAGTACTATGCTTTTTTGGTTACTATAGCTCTGTAGTATAATTAGAATTCAGGTAATACAACTCCTCTCGTTTTGTTCTTTTTGCTCAAAATGGCTTTAGCTATTCTGGGTCTTTTGTGGTTGCATATACATTTTAGGATTTTTTTTCTACTTCTGTGAAGAATGTCATTGGTATTTTAATAGAATTGTATTGAATCTGTAGATCACTTTGGGTAGTATGGATATTTTAACAACATTGATTCTTCCGATCCATGAACATAAAATATTTTTCTATTTTTTGTATTCTTTTCAATGTCTTTCATCACTGTTTTATACTTTACATTGTAGAGATCTTTCAACTCTTTGGTTGAGTTTATTGCCAGTTTTTTTTTTTTTTTTTTTTTGGAGCTATTGTCAATGGATTGCTTCTTTATTTCTTTTTCAGATTGTTCATTGTTGGCATATATAAATGCTACTAATTTTTGTATGTTGATTTTATATCGTGCAATTTTACTAAATTTGTGTATCAATTCTAAGGTTTTTTTGGTGGAATCTTTGGTTTATTCCAAATATAAGATCGTATTATTTGCAAACAAGGATCCTTAACTTGACTTCTTTCTTTCAAATTTGGATGCCCTTTATTTTCTTCTCTTGCCTGATTGCTCTAGCTAAAACATCAAGATTTATTCTCTCAATGATTACATTGAGGCTGTTTCCATTTTTTGGTACTGTAAATAATGCATGAATGATAATTTTACATCTCTCTCGTGTTTATTGGCAATATTCTTTCCAGAATACGTATCGTCAATTTTACTAGTTATTGCCAAAGTTTTCCAAAATGATGGCACCAATTTATTCTATCACAATTAGTGTAGGAGACTCTCATCATTCCATCTTCTTAGCAAAATTTGTCATACACTACTTTTTACTGAACTAATGGGCATGAAATTGTTTTTCATATCTGTTTCAATTTCAATTTCTTGGATTATACCTAATGTTAGGCAACTTTTCATATATTTATTGGGCATTACTTTCTTCTTGCTTGGGAATTGCTTGTTTATATATTTTCATAATGCTTAATTTAATTTTCTTCTGAATTGTCAACATTTATATATTATATATATATATCTCTGTAGTAAGTCTGTTTATATTCATTCAAATATTGTCTTGATCTGTGGCTTACATTTTGCTTTGTGCAGAGTATCTCATGAAGCATTTATCTGTTTTTATTTATAAAGTTTTTATTTATTGTATCAGTTATATATTGCCTTGTAACAAATCACTCTAAAATTCAGTAGCATAGATTATTTGTTTGCTCCATTCTGTGGATCGGCAGTGCGGGCAGAAATCATCCCTGCTCTCTGTGGCTTTGGCTGGTCTCACTCGTATTTATGGTCATGTGACAGGTCTGCTGGGGAACAGCTGGTCCCAGATGGCCTCACTCATATGTCCAGCTGTTGGCTGGAACATTTAGATGTGGTACCTTTGTTCTCCTCCATGTGGTACCTCCCCCTGATTGGCTCAGGCTTTCTTCTCTCTTAGCAAAATGGTTGCCAGAGGGTGGCGGTGCAAGCTTCCTGTCTCTTGAGGCCTCAGCTTGGAAGTCGCCCACATCAGTCCCACTGCTTTTGATTTCTCAAAGCAGCCGCAAGGCCAGCCCAGATTCAAGATGTAGTAAAGCTACAGATTCCCTCTGCATCTGGAATGGGCAAAGCATCAACATCACACTGTAAAAGGAGATATGCCAGAATAGAAAGAATTTAAAATGTAACTTAGTTATACTTAGAAGGCATGTATCAATGTTTTACTTTAAATTCTGTATCTTTTGTATCTTGAATAAAAATTCCCCCACTCTAATTTCATAAAGATCTTACTTATTTTTTTCTAAATTTATTAGAGTTTTATTTTTTACCTTTAGGGCATTTAATCCAGCTGAAATTGATTTCTGTGTATGATGTGAACTAATCTCATGTTTTCTTAACGAATAACAAGCTTTGTCAGTAGCACTCATTGACCGTTCCATCATTGTAGTGCTGGTTTGCGATGGCACTTCTGTCATATTTAGCAATAACATTGATTAGGCAGAATTCATGAGGCACCAGCAGGTAAGAAATTTATCATTTTCTTCCAATGTGCTTTTAAACACACTCACTTCCCTACCTGAGTTTGGAACCAGCTATGGAAATATCAAGAACTGAAGCAGATAGATGTCAAAATATCAGCCTTCTTGCTAGATAAAAGCAGGATTAAAGGACATGACCTGGATGTTTAACATCACTGGGCTTGTTAACCCTGAGGTCCCAAATTGACCTGCCAACCTACCCAGAGCTGTCCTGAACAGTCACATTAACTCTGAAGGAAAATTGCAATGTACTCTCCTGCTAGACTGGATGTACTAACAACTGAATGGAGACAGTGTGAGAGACAAAAAATGTCTGGAGAAAAGTTTAATGCTTGAGTATAAACAAGTAAATAATGAGACTTTCTAATATTTTTATCCAAGGGACAAGTTAACTTCATTTTGCCCTACATTATTGGCACCACTGTAACTAATAATCACAACAGCTAACCGTTTCGAACACTTACCATGTGGCAGGTACATTAAAAGCTTTTAACCATCAAGTAAAATGTATAGGGTATATTAGTCCAGGTGCTTTAAGGAGCAGACACTAAAACAAGGTTAGGTGTGCAAGAGATTTACTAGGGGAAATTGCTGTGAAGGAAAATTAGGAGGAGTTACAGGAGGCTGGGAGAGCCATCAGACCCCAGGTAAAGGAAGAAGGAAAGAACTGAAGATTTCGTGAAGAGTCTTTGCAGTGTCCATGCTAAGGTATTTTTCCAAAGCTAATGTGGAGTCTATCACTGCTATGTGACCACAAACGTACTGGCTTAAAAGAAAACAAATGTATTATCTTACAGTTCTGAGGTCAGAATTTCTAAAATCAAGGCACTGGTGAGGTTACACACCTTTTGGGGGCTTAGAGAATCCCTTTCCTTGCCTTTTCCAGAGTCTAGGAGCCACCTGCATTCTTTGGTGTATGGCTTCTCCATCCTCAACTCCACCCCTCCCTGAACCATCTCTGACCTCTGCATCTGTGATCACATCTCCTTTTTCTGATTCTGACCCTCTTGCCTCCCTCTTAGAAGGACTCTTGTGACCATTTTGGGCCCACTGAGATAATCCAAAGTAATCTTCCTATTTTAAGATCCTTAACTTATTCACATCTGCAAAATCCCTTTTGCCATATAAATAATAACAAGTCCTGGGGATTAAGACATAGGCACCTTTCAGAAACCATTATTTTGTTTGCCACAGAATCTTCAAGCTAAAAATTACTCATCAGAGAAGCCTCCACATCTTCCTGAAATGGGCTTCCTTTAACATCTCTGCTGTTCTCACTTGTCTGGGAGCAGCTCAGGGGAGGTGATGCCCCTATTGAAAACACAATCAGAAAACCGGGAGGCTGATTTTCATGACCACCACAAGAGGTTAGCAGAGGAAACAAAGACATACTGAGGCTGCGTAACTTATGTACGAATACAGAGCCAGTGGAACAATCTCTCTTTCTCTCCCACATGCTCCTTTTCTCCCTGTCTTTCTCTCTCTCAATCTCTTGGTCCCCTCTTTGTCTATATCTTAATCTCTGACATTTTGTTTTCGAATTTTCTGTTTTGGAGCCTGAACACAGTGATTATTTTTCGATGGTGTTTAAAACTTGCTAAGTTTTCTCTGATTCTGGTAACTAGTTTGCCAAATGGCAAATTATCAAAAATAATCTAAAATTTTGAGGAAGTAGAATAAAGTCCCTCCATAGACCTGATTTGCCTCCTTTCACCAAGAGAATGTTATGGATTGGATGGATATGGAATAAACACCTTTGGTCCTGCATCAATGGCTGGAGTTTAATTTGAATATAACAGTGAATTAGGCTCAATGCCACTAAAAATTGGCCGGGAGCAGTGGCTCATGCTTGTAATCCCAGCACTTTGGGAGGCCGAGGTGAGTGGATCACTAGGTCAGGAGCTCAAGCAGTCTAGCCAAGATGGTGAAAGCCTGTCTCTACTAAAAATACAAAAAATTAGCTGGGCGTAGTGGCAGGTGCCTGTAATCCCAGCTACTAGGGAGGCTGAGGCAGAGAACTGCTTGAACTTGGGAGGCGGAGGTTGCAGTGAGGCGAGATTGCGCCACTGCACTCCAACCTGGGCGACAGAGCGAAACTCCGTCTCAAAAAAAAAAAAAAAAAAAAATTAACAACTACAATCTTGGTAACCAGGTAGCCCTGGCCTGTTCCTCAGTAGCTCCCTGAGTGCACCACAGACAAGGAGCTTTGAAATTCTACTCCAAACATCAGAGAGTACACATCTTCGAATGCAGTACTGGGGACTCTTCAAGGGTCAATATGTATGGGCATCAAAAATATGTTGGTTCCTAACCCAAATGCCCATCAATGACAGACTGGATAAAGAAAATGTGGCACACATATACCATGGAATACTATGCAGCCATAAAAAAGAATGAGTTCATGTCCTTTGCAGGGACATGGATGAAGCTGGAAACCATCAAAATAACACAGCAACAGAAAACCAAACACCACATGTTCTCACATACAAGTGGGAGTCGAACAATGAGAACACATGGACACAGGGAGGGGAACATCACACACTGGGGCCTGTCAGGGCATTGAGGGGAAGGGGAAGGAAAACATTAGGACAAATAACTAATGCATGCAGGGCTTAAAACCTAGATGATGGGTTGATGGGTGCAGCAAACAACCATGGCACATGCATACCTACATAACAAACCTGCCCGTTCTGCACATGTATCCCAGAACTTAAAGTATAATTTAAAAAAAATGTTGGTTCCAGAAGAATTTGACTTGGACATCAGCTATTGAATATAAATAAACCTACTTACATGTTATATCGTAGTAAATATATTCATTCTGTTAAGCCTAAATGGTTATATACTAGCATGGCATGAATACTAGTGATTATTTGTCATAATTCTAAAGAAGAAATTATTAGAATTCAAAATAATAGCTGTATATGAAGCCATTTCCTCCCAAGAATTCAGGGAGTTTCTAAAATAAAGCTTCAGACAGACAAATCCAAATCGAAAAACTTTCCCTCCTTTATCGCTACAGAAAGATTAAGAGGATAGTTTGTCAAGAAAAGACTCTACGGAGAAATAAAATGCTGAAAGTTATGAACATATAGTACCCAAGGGTTGAACATTTTTAAAAAATGGCCTTACCATTAAGAAAATTGGCAGGAGACCTTACCATATTATTACACTATACTTTCTAATATTTTCTTCTTCCAGATTAAACTCTAACCAATAATACAAAGGTGTTTTATTTCATAGCCATCCCCTCAATAAAAATATCCACAAAATTTAAACACTGTAGCCAGTTACGTATCTAACTCGTTAGACACATTGCCGTTTCACATAGTGAAAAATGATATTTTTGGATGTTTATTTCATTTCAGAAGGACAGAAATCCCAGAATCCGAATGACCCCATTTTGGTCTTTTTTTGGTAAGTTCCAAAGTAATGAATCAGTAGAAATGTTTATAAAGGTACTAAAAGGTGGATTTCCCATTTTAATTATGTACCTCTATTATAAAAAGATAGAGATTTCAAAAAATACAAATTAAGAGAGAAAAATCAATTTCATTTCTGGGAAAATCTGCAGTGTGTTCCTCATGATAAAACAATAGAATATGGATTTTGGCTTTCCTCTTCTTTATTCTCCACAGGGATGCAATTTATTTCTTTACCCCCAAGACCTTTCTCCCCTTTGATGTTCTTGCTGTCTGACCTCGACCTTTCCAGATGGAAGGATTGCCTGAGGCCTGAAAAGATTCTATTTCCCAGTTGAGGCTGCAGCACCTGCCCTTCTTTCTTAAACCATCAATGAGGCTAGAGTGAGAAGAGGAAGGAGAGGCGCTGTCGGTGGCATTCATCTTTACCCTGTGTGGCTCATGCTTTTTGTTGTTGTTGTTGTTGTTGTTGTTGTTGTTGTTGTTGGTACACACAAATTGCTCCTTTAGAACCTGAAGCTGAAAAAAAAAATTTTTTTTTTTTTAAGGAGAGTGCTGAGTTTTACAAAAGCTATTGCTTTGCTTCGTGTACCATTTACTCTCAGGGCTGAACAATATTCACTAACAAATATATCCTGTGCCACTTTTCAGGCAGTGATTTTTTTTACTAGTTATTTCAGTCTGATCTCCTATGTCATGGTGGAGATACATCAGAAAGAAACTCCCAGTCACAAATGTTGCTGACCTCAAATAAGGAATTAACAGACCTAAATTTAAACTATTTGGTGAATGCAAAATTTGATTCTCAAAATGAAAGGCTACGTGATTTTTATATCAGAGTGATCAATATATATTGTCTTACATTTTTAAAATATTTATTTTGATATATACTTATCTGATCCATTATGTAACTGAAAAATCTCTTGGGACAATATATCATATATTAATATTTATTGTAACTGCAATAGTAATAATAATAGTAACTAACATTGAGCCCTTAACATGGAAAGAACATGGTACTATGTGCAGTATATGAATTCCCTTTTTAAATCCTTGCAACAATTCCATGAGGTAAATACTGTTATGCTGCTTATTTTACAGGTTAATAACTGATACAAAAGAGATAAACTTGCCCAAGGTCTCCCATTTTGTAAATGGTAGAGTGGAAGTTGACATCAGACCTTTCTTTCCAGGTTCTAAACCATTATTTTATGCAACTCTAAAGAATGTTATTGAATTTCTTCACAGACATTCACAGAAAGCTTATGCCAGGAGAGGGACTATACTAATGGGAACCAAAAAGAACATGTTCACAGTCTGTTCAGATATGTGCCAATCTTTCTGTATTCCTTGGTCAAACATACAACAATGTTTCTGCCATGGATGATCAACTTCAGGTCCTATGATATGCCAATAGCAGAGCAAAGTCAAAGAAACCTGACTTATTACTAAGAATATCACTGAGTCCTCTTCAGTGTTTTTCAGCTCAGGGCTTTTCAGACATTAGCACATGTAAGAATTATCTAGAGAGCTTATCAAAAAACACATTCCTGGGCATCAGCCTCATATATTCTCATTCAATAGGTCTTGGGTAGAACCAAGAATGAATTATTCTACTCCAGAACCAGTTGAGGCTGATGCTACTACACAGTCTCACTTTGAATAGCACTAGTCTAGTGGATAACAATAACCTTCTGCCTGTATGTTCAGTTTTGCCAAAGATGGAGGGTCTAGATCTTTAGTAGACATCACTAGAAAGCTTGCTTGAAGTGAAAGCTGCAGAACGCCAACACCAGAAATTCTTGTTTATCTGATAGTTTATGGGAGAAACTTTGAGAATAACTGCTGGTCTCTAAATCGGTGAGTGAGAAGCTCTGATATATAGTTGAAGCTTTCTCTCTTGCTTCTTCCAACGAGGGTCTAGAAAATGTCTGAAGTTATATTACCTCCTGTCTCATGAGCTTAATAATTTAGTCCTCTAAGTTATACCTCATCTTTATGACTCAACAAATATTTACTTCATGTCCACATGTACCAGATATTGTTTAAGGCAAAAAGCAAAACAAAACAAAACAGGAAATGTCCATGCACACACCAACTCACAATTCTCTTCCCAATTTCCACTCAGAAAACCCCAGTTAGCCAGGGAACTGCAAAACTCTACCCTCATGCCTTCAACCCCTTTCCCTAGTATAGATCCTAGGGTTAGCTCCCTTGACATCAACCACAGGGCATTATGCTATGATGTAGACATCCCACCTGAGGACAAAGATTGTCCTGAAGTCACAGTCTCATCTCCCACTCTCTTACAAGTGTTGACCCCTTGGAAACAGAGTTCATTAGGTCTCCTTGGACCTGACAATTTGGAATCCTGCCCCCACAGATGGTAACCACTCCCTTATAAAAGGTTAATTCCAAGCAGTCAGCCCTTCATTCCCACCAAGCATTCCCAGCATGAGCCTTGACAACTATGGCAATCTCAGACCATATAACCTCACCTGACTCTTCAGATTCCTGCTGTGGTAGAACTGATTCTGTTTCAAGTGGTAAACGACTGGGGGACCAGTAATTGCAGGAAGCAGTGTGAGAAAGAGTAGAAAGAAGTTATGCTTTACAGATCATCAGAACTACTACCTGAATTTACCACTTAATATCTGTGTGATTGTACACAAGTTTAATATCTCCATGTCTCATTTTCCCCATCCAGTAGAATTACTCTGATCATTGATGAGACCAAGTTGGTAAAGTCTCTAGCACAGTGCTTGCTATAAAATAGGGATTGAAAATGGTTGGTCACTGTGGTAATGTCATTGCAAAAGTGACCCAGTGTCCATTTCCCTGTGTCCTCCTTTTCCTCCTTTCCCTGTGTCCATGCTCCTGTGCAATGGAAACTGCAGTTCCTCCATCAAGAAGGCAAATCTACTTCTCCAACTCTTGAATCTAGGCAGGTCTCCAACTTGACTTGGCCAACAGAATGTGGCAAATGTCTAGTTTCAGGCCTTGGTCTCAAGAAGTCCTGTGTGTTCTGCTCATTCTCTGGGATTCCTGTCCATATTGCCATATGAATATGAATAAGCCCAAAATATGAATAAAGCCCAGAATATGAATAAGCCCAAAATAGCCTGGTGGATGATACAGACCTCATGAAGTCCACTTGTCTTGTCCAAGTCCTCAGGTATATGAGTGAGCCCAAGTGAAACAGCAAATTGACCTTGTTGATCTGTAGCTGACAACAGAGGCATGAGCCAGCCCAGCTGAAATCAGCTAACTGGGCCTCTACCAGCAGGACCACCAAGCCAACCTATAAACTCTTGAAAAATAATAAATGGTTATTATATTAAGCCATAAAATTTTAGGGTGGTTTCTTATATAGCATTATGCTAGACACAGATAAACTTTACTGTTCTCTTCCCCAATTCCTTCAAATATTTTATTCAACGTTATACATCAAAAATCAAAACTAAAAACTTCTGTGTCCCTTTTAACTCGTTTCTCTCCCTGTATCCCAACACAAGGCCAATCAGTCACCAATCCAAAATGACTTGGATTCAAGCATCCTGCAGATCTCCTGGCAGATTTTCTTCCCTGGGAAAGAAAGCTCTTCCCCATTCCTTTTTCCAGAGAAGCCAGTTACATGAAAAATTCCTAATACCAGTTTATATCCAGCCTGTGTCGTGGGTTGGACAATTATCTGGAACAGAACTTTTTCTGGGTCAGATCACACGATAGCAGTCGTTTCCTACTTCTCACTGAAGCTGCAAAGGCCTTTGGACACAATGTTGTTCAGTGCTAAGCCCCTTATTTTGTTTTATTTTGTTTAGTTTTGTTTTTAACCAGCTTTCTCAGGTTGAAGAAGCCCCTTGTTTCTGAACTGGACCCTGTCTCATCCAGAGGACTTGGTCTCTATCCTGCCCTAGTCTATTTCTTCCTCCTGTCATGCCCAGTAGCCTGACATCATGACTGTGCTCTTTACCACTATATCACTAACACTGGTTCATTGAAAGTACTTTTAAAACGTGTGTTTGATGGGAAAATAAATAAAAACTGGATAAATTAATATTCTTCCCACTGAAAACATCTTTCTCCCCTTTTCCATCTATTAAAATCATACAATTTATGTAAAAGTCAGCTTAAGTAACAATCACAATGTACTATTTGCACCTCTCCAGGTGCAGATTACTTCTCTGCATTTTTAATAGTTTATTGTCTATCTGTCTGATCCTTGAAATATATGGGTTGGTGCAATTAAAATATCGCAAAACCTGCAATTACTTTTGCATCAACCTATAGTATAAATGCTGAATCATATTCTCAAATGAAAATTGTTCCATGCTGAATTGGAGCCATGGTATAGAAATGTCTCTTAGTTCTAGGCCGGGCACGGTGGCTCACGCCTGTAATCCCAGCACTTTGGGAGGCCGAGACGGGTGGATCACAAGGTCAGGAGATCAAGACCATCCTGGCTAACACGGTGAAACCCCGTCTCTACTGAAAATACAAAAAATTAGCCAGGCGTGGTGGTGGGTGCCTGTAGTCCCAGCTACTCTGGAGACTGAGGCAGGAGAATGGCGTGAACCCGGAAGGCGGAGCTTTCAGTGAGCCGAGATTGCACCACTGCACTCCAGCCTGGGCAACAGAGCAAGACTCTGTCTCCAAAAAAAAAAAAAAGAAATGTCTCTTAGTTCTAAACAAGGAGGAATAAATATAAAAGGCTAACTAACCTTAATATTCAAAGCACCACAAGGAGCTTGGATATGCCTCAGTCTGCTATATACAATATAATGCTGTGAAACAAACTATCCCAAATTTAGTGGCTTATAAGACACATTTATTTCCTGTTCATATGTCTTCAGGTCAGCTGACATTTGGCTGATCTAAGCTGGGCTCAACCAAGCTTAGATTCAAGCTGTAGTTTGGGTCCAGATCTTATCTATAGCTCTCATCCTTCTTAGACCAGTAGTTTCCAGAGGCAGGCTCTCCTCATGATAAAAGGCAGGAGCACAAGAAGTCGAGTTCAACCATATATCACATTTAAAGCTACTTTATGCAGCATATTCACTAATGTTCCATTGGCCAAAGCACTTCGCATGGTAAAGCTCAACATAAATGAGTTGAAGTATACTCTGCCTACTCTAATTGGAGGAACTACAGAGGTACAAAGAGTGTGACTCTGGGAAGTGTTCAATAATGGAGAACACAAATATAACACCTGTGGTTAGAAACTTAATGAATGACAAATAGAAGTATTTTGAGCTTACTAGAACTAAGTAATTCAATTCCAAATTGCTGTTTCCTCACTGAATATACATGAATCTTTCATTTTATATACATTGTAAGCTAAAGGTCACTAGAAAAGAAATGTGGTATTATAATTAAGCCAATCAGTAGTATGCATTTTTAGATGACAACACAGGACATACATTTCTACCCCCTTTTCTTCTGTTCAGCTGAATTATAACCATCAAAAAGACTATTTAATTTGGAAATGGCACTAGTAACTAGAAACAGCTTTGATATTAATTTATTATTGATAGAAAATTTCTGTTTGTGCATGCATTTTCTGCTTTCAGAATTGCCTCTGAGATCAAAACGAGTCTTTGTTTTGTTTAAGAAAAATACATTATTGGTTAACATACCATATAGTATAGATAATCTTATAAACACATAGGAGGTATGAATTTGCTGCTACCGTGATTCAAAGTCAAAGAAACGTCACATTTCTTTATGCTCTTTCAGTCACATTAAATCTAACTTTAAGTCTGGGAGGAAATTGAGTCTTAGTCATTATTAGGTGCTATCCCATGACTCCCCATTGACCCTACCTGATTCCGTCTTCCTCCACTCTGCAATGCCTTGAATTATACCAGGGATCTCAAGCAGAACAGAACCCTTGGAGAAGACATGCTGATCATCTTCCAGCTAGCCTAACAACCCCTGAAACCTCAGAGCTCTGCAGTTTTCAAGGCATCTTGAGACAAGAATCCTCACGAAGCATCGCATTTCATCACCACTCTATCCAACTTCCTAGAATTACCATAGAACTATCTTTTTGCAGTCCTGATGACTTTGGGAGCATCTGAGACAGGAAGGGAATATTGGGTTACTACTTCTTGCTAGACCAGCATATTAGGGTTTCCTTCCACTCTTGTTATAACTTCTTTTCTCTCCACTTATTTATGATTCTCGTATTTGACAATCACTCATCACCCTTGCCTCCAAACAAAATAAAGGTCTACCTTCTTGGAAGTGTCTCACATAATCTTATTGAGATTTAGCTTTTGAAAGATCAAACAAGAAAAGGGATTTTCTTAAAGATATTTGCTTTTGGCTCTAAGGCAAAAATTTTAACTGAGTCAGAGGAATAAAGAGGTTGGGTTGGGTGGGGTGGATTGGGTTGGGGTGGGAAGTGGTGGTAACAGAATAGAAATCACGAATAGCCCTCAGTCTACTGCTTATTACATAGCAGGAGATTCAAAACACAAATTAATAAACCTATAATTTTCCTGCCACAAAGCTATTTATTTTATTATCATTTTATGTCAGCTTCAGAATGAAATTATGCCCATCTCTTCCATGCCATATTATTCTATTCAGTAGCATAGTTAATTAGAGGGCTTCTTTAATATGGAGACATGCTTACTTAATTAGTTATAATACATATTTCTATTGTCTATATATTTTTCCTTTTAGCAATTGCAGTCTAAAGGGTAGAGTTCAGAAATTAATTTTAGCAGCTTCTGGGAAACCCTGTACATAACAAAAACTAAAATGTCAATATCCCATAAGAGGATACGTCACAGCTTTTCAATTTATTTTAATATAAACTAGTGGGCACTAACAAATTAAAGCACACGGATCTTCTTGAAATAACTGGATTTGTTGTAGAGGAAAATTTTACTCTAATTCATTCTTGCAATCACTTGCTAATATTTTATGCTTATTTCTTTCATTACTTTAATCCAATATATGAAGTTCTGAGAAGTTTTCTTCATCGGTCAAACAAAGAATTAAGCTTTTTTCAATACTATTCTATGTCAGTCACTAATTAAAATTTATTTAGGACTTATAACGTACCTTTATAGAAGATACATATGAGTTCAATTAAGTGAAGAACTGCATGTTTTTGTAACTTCATTTATGATCAATCATATAAAGCAACATAAGATACAGTTATTTCCATGTATCCACAACAAAACAAAACAAAACAGTCGACTGGAGCTTATAAAATTCATTCTTTCAAAAAGTACTTCTTTAGCCCTTACTATGTTCTCAGGTAAACATTTTAAAACAACAAGATAATACATAGTACAGGACAAAACTGCTATGTAATTTCATTTGTATTAATTCAAACAAAGCTGAGATATAAAATAATGTATTTTAACTACAAAATGAATAGATGTACTGCTATGTCCATCTTTAAATATGCAATTAAAAACCCTCTTCTTATTCTGTATGAACCAATCAATCAGTTATTTCCAAATCTTCTTGATTTGATTAAATTTTATTAAATGTGTACCACTGTATTAAATTCTAGGAATACAGCCAATAACAAAGCAGTCATGGTCCCTGCCTTCATGATACTTACAGTCTTTAAATTACATTTAAATACAAACTAATAAAGTACAAATACCAGAATATGTAATTCAAACATAGTTATCTCATTTTAAAATATCCACCATGGAATTTTATATTAGGGATACTTACCTTCAAAGCTGTCAGACAGGGACATTTAAGTCTGCAGAGGTTACTGCTGTCTTTTTGTTTGTCTGTGCCCTGCCCCAGAGGTGGAGCCTACTTACATAGACTATAACCATTGCCAGGAGTGTGGCAGTCATCAGAGGAAAGATGCTAGCATGTGGTAATAATGATAAGAATAATGACACAATTGAGGTCTACTGAGCTGTTACTACATCTGGCAAGTGCTAGTATGACTCACTTAATTCTTGAAGAAGTTGTATGAGAAAGAAACTATTTTAACCCTCTTTTCCTGGTAAGGAAACTGAGGTTTCAAGAGGTTACACAATTCATTGGTCCCACAGCTAGTGAGGAAAGAGCCTAGGTTCACTTCAGTCCATTTTAACTACAAAACTTCAAGGGAAAACTGAAAATAATAAGGACAAAAGCATATCCAAGGCATTTCTGGATGGGGTTATAGCCAAGCATTCACCAGAAGTATCCATTAGAAGGAGCATTTAGATGTAGGTTTTTGAGGACAAAAAGAACAAAAAATGAGCCTAATGATTTAATTTTTTGCCTTTATTCCTAGTAGTTCAGCATTTACCTAGGACAACAATCCTTCTTCCCTCTCAGTTGTCAGGGGTCACATAGGAATTAAACTGGTTGCAAGAGCAAGAGTTGAGGTTCTGAGCCTTGGTACTTTCTGAACTTAGCATTTCTGACCTTGAGTCATGTTTGCCACCTGTGGCCCTTTCTGATCTTTGCAAATCCGACTTCTCTAGTCAGCCTAGTTTTGAGACCTAATTACTTGGCATTTCACCTCTAACAGTCTCTGCCCAGGCCTGAATGTTAAGCCCTGTGATTCTAGCAATAACATGCCCCTGTGTCTGCCAGTGGGTCCAGGCTCCTTGCATGAGTACCATCTGAGATCCATCTTAGAAAAAATATATTCCATTAGTGCAATCATTCCCAGAATGTGAACCTTGGGCTACCAACATCAGCATCACCTGGGAACCTGTCACAAATGCAGATCCTCAGGGTCTTCACACCAGCCCTACCGAATCAGAAATTCTAGGCAACAGGGAACATCAATCTGTGTTTTAACAAACCCACTATGATTTTGATGGATGCTAATATTTGAAATTCCTGAATTAGTATCTGTGCCTCCTCATTCGCTATGATTCCCATTGGTACAATGGATTAAGACAGGGAGGACTTAGTGTCTGACAGCTCAGCAATTTAGCCGGTTGCATGCCCCTGGGTCCTTGCTCAGCCTCTGTGCTTTTCCATTTTCTCATTTTTACAAATACACCAAAGAGCTATAATCTAGCTCTCGTTTTTCTCTGTTTGCTGATGAGTAACTAACGGAGGGTTGTGCTATCCCATGTTAATCTTAACTGCCTGACTAATGCTTAGCAATGGCTTTTGTACAAAGGTTGTCCTTGTGATTTCTGAGCTTCTTCTCCTGCTTGGATTTAAGCAGCAATATCCCATCACATTTGTATTACATAAATCATTGGGGCATGGGTTAAATGTTATATACTCGTAACTATGTGTAATTAAACTTAATATGGATTTGACCATTAGTTAAACTCTCATGCTTTGAGATTAGCTATAACTGAGGAAGGCATGACATTTATTCTAACAGGGTAGAACTTTCTCTTGGAGCATTTAAGGTTAAGGTATGAGAGGACTTTGCTGTTATACAAAAATATTCCAATAGGAAGGTCAAGTAAAACACTAAACCTTTCTAGGCCAGAGTTCTTTAAGAAATTAATCCAGATAAAACCATGAGATAGAGATAATTGCCACAGAAATTAGCAATCCTGCCAAAAGAACTGACCATGCATAGGCTGACCTTTTAGGAACACTGAAGGGACCTTAAAAATGTCACATGGAAACCACTCTTTGGGAGTTGTTTTTTGGATCAGAACAGAGATTAAGAAGCTAGATAGAAAAAATTCATGAAGACGAGTGTCTTAGTTTGAATTCCCCAGAAGCAGATTCTGAGTAAGAATTTTAGTGCAAGTGTTTTATTCGGGATGTGATCCCAGACAATACTAGCAGGAGGGGAGTAGGAATTGAGACAGGACAGAGAATGAAGGCAACACAGTGTGTATTATCAAGCAAGTTATCACCATCAGCAATTGAAGTGTAGGGTCAGAGTTTCTGAATACAAGTCTAGGATAGGCTCTGTGGCTTATCAACTCAGCCCTTGAAGAATTATGTCACTTCTTTATGCATTACATCCCTCTTCAAAGAAGTGAAGATAAAAATTCTCTCCAAATGGGATGATGCTGTTGCTATTGATAATAAATGACTACCTTTTATTGAATACTGATCCTGTACTAGGTTCAATATTAATCTTTACTCCAAATCCTAGGAGATAGGTAAATGTTCTTCAAATTTTACTAAGAGATCATGTCAATTATATAACTTTTAAGTTTGGGATACATGTGCAGGTATGCTATATAGGTAAACTTGTGCCATGAGGGTTTCTTGCACAGACTGTATCATCACCCAGGTATTAAGCCTGGTACCCATTAGTTATTTTTTCTGATCCTCTCCCTCCTCCCATCCTTCACCCTCTGATAGGCCCCAGGGTGTGTTGTTCCCCTCTATGTGTTCATGTATTATCATCATTTAGCTCCCACTTATAGGTGAGAAAACGTGGCATTTAGTTTTTTGTTTCTGTGTTATCAACTATATAATTTTATAAACATAAAGGGACTTTGCAAACTGTAAGGTGATGTTAAAGAGAACTTGTTGCAGCTTTTCATGAGTCAGTGGAAAGTCCATACTTTAGTTATAACTTTGCAACTCATTAGCCATGAGGCTTCAACCAGATAGCTTTGCCTCGTTCAGTCTGCCACCTATATTAAAAAATACATATGCCGGATGCTAATATTAGGCATTAGGGGAGGCTGGATACATGGGACACAGGTCTCTGCTGAGTATTTCTTTGCAAATTCTTATAAATCTGTAATTATTTAAAAATAAAAGTTAATCACAGTTGGGCTGGTGGAAATATAAATTGGCATAACCAATTTAGAAAATTTGTATAATTTACGAAAGCCAAACATATGCATACATGTAGCCCAGAAACTACAGTCATAAATAGATACACAACAGAAATACAAGCATATGGGCACCAAAAGCTATGTACTAGAATGTTCATAGCAAGATAATGTGTGACAGTCAAAAAGGCAAACAACACAAGTGGCTATGAACTGTGGAACTGAATAAGTTGTGATTTACTCATGTATTGAAATATTATGAAGTGATGAAAACGAATAATCTTCAAGAATACGTAACAAGGATGAATAATATTACAGATGTGATAGTCAGTGTGACAAATGTCATACAAAAGAGAACAGTATAATTCTATTTAGAAAAAGTTCCCAAGAAGCAAGGTATGTCTATGCTAATGGAAGTCAGGATGTCTGGGAGGGCAGTGACTGAAAGAACACAAGAGGTGGGCTTCTAGGAAACTGAGAGTTTTCTGTTTCTCGTTCTGGGTGCTGGTTACATGGGTACACTCATGGAGCAATTAAATTATTATCTGTGTACTTTTCCATAAGTAGTCTGTATTTTTTAAAAGTTTACCTAACAAAAGCACTATGAGTTGGGTTAGATGACTCCAAAAGATTCTTCTAGCTCTAAAATCCTGATCATGAGATGAGGCTCTGCCATCTTCCCATATCTATTGAGATGAGGCTGGGAGTAGAGTTGGTCCACTTGCCAACGTGAGGTCAATACACTGGCTCTGTTTAGTTCTGCAACATGAGGATGCCCCTTTGCATGGCACAGTTCATTTTCCCTTCACTGGTACTCAGCACAGAGATTTATACAAAGAGGTACTCAGTAGTCAGTAGACACATGTTCAAAGATTTTAGATTATGCAATTTTAGAAACTTCCACAGGGTGGCAAGGACGCTATTTCTTGACAGTCTTTATACACATAACAAGCTTTGTCCTCTTTTTTGTCCCCCTTAGTCTCTTTCACAACATACAGGTTTCCCTATCCATGGCTATTATAAATATTGGAAAATACAATTTTATAGACTATACTATTTCTAATGAATGCTCCATAGTACAGTTAACTTAGAGGACTAATCTGAAGCTTGAGTAGACTAAATAAAATAGTGGGTAGGGGTAAATCAGTGTTGTACCACAGAATATAATTTCTGAAACATAAGAAAATTAGCACGGAACATGACCAAGGGGAAGAATTACAGCAAAATGAGTTGCAAGGTAATGGAAAAAAGATGACATGATATTATTTGCCCCCTTTAAAAAAGGTCCTGGGCATTTGATAAGCACAGAATGAATTCAGATAGACAACAGCCAGAAGGTGGTAGATTGTTTGCAAAAGAATTGCCGCAATTATTTCCTTCCATGTATCCACATCATTTTGCAATGTGGTTTTTCAAAAACTCCCATTAAGGGGTTGAGCTGTTTCCCTGCCTGTTGAATTTAGGTTGGTCTTTTGACCTATTTCACCACTAGAAAGTAACAAAGTAATTACCTTCTAGTTTTAAACTTAAGACTAAAGAGTCCTTGCACAGTTCTGCTTTTTCTCTTTGACCGTAGCCTCTGCCACGTGAACAAGCCTGAGCTAGCCTGTTGGAAGACGAGAAGCCACGTGGAACAGTCATTCCCATTGTCCCAGCCAAGCAACTCCTAGCCTTTAACCTACCCAGCAGCAGACCAGAAATACATAAGCAAGGCTTGCCAAGAGCAGCCAAACCTCACCCCCATCAGTAGAGCCACCCAACATGACCCATAAACTTGTTAGCAAAAAATTTTTTTAAAAGATAATTGTTTAAGTGATGAAGTTTCATGTAGTTTGTTAGGCAGCAGTGGCTAACTCACAGCCATATAAAAATATAAATTGCACCAGCTTATTTTCTGCTAAACTTCCTTTTAGATGCAGCTTTGTATGCAGTGAGAGGCTCAGCCTGAAAATCAAGAACTTCGGATTCAAACTTTTGTTAACAGTAGAAAAATGTGAGATTTTGAAAAATCGCCTTTGAAGTGCTTTTTTGTCGATCTATTTACCTATCAGTCATCTATCTATCTGTGTGTGGGTATATTAATCTTGTAATGGGTGCACATGTATGTGTTGAATGTAAATGGTGTATTTGGTCTGGGTACTACTAAGTGAAGGAAGTAATTGCGAGGTGTTACTTGACTGGGAGCTTCTTAGAGGCAGAAACTGTGGCTTATGAAGAATGGTCAGTGTCTTCGGTTAAGTTTTCCCAGCAGCAGACCCCAAGACAAGCATTCAAGTGCAAGTAGTTTATTTGGGATGGGACCGCAGGACCTTTTAGGAAGTTGGGAAGTGACAAAGGGAAAGGAAGACAGCCATGAGAGTGCATTAACAAATAGGTTACCATTCTGAATAATTCGATTTTTATCTTCCTGGGGAACTCCAGAAAACAGTTTAAAATTTAAATTTTAAACATTAAATTTATCCTATTCAGGGGTAAGGGAGCTGGAATATTTATCCTACCAATCCCAGATATTCCTGGTTGTGAGCTGATCATGAAGGGAATTTTTTTCCCAGTACTTCCCATCACGTGCGTGGACAAAGTGGGCTCTGGTAGCCAGAAAAAGTCCTCAGGCAAAGAGAGAGGAGTGCGGAACAGTGGAAAGTTGGGTAAGAATGGTAACGCCCAATAGGAAGCAGCAGAGCACTGACAGCATCTGCCAGCAAGACTGTCTTAAACCTGGGACATGCTAAATGTACAATTAACTTTTGTATACAAACATTTTTCTATTTTAGAAATTTATTGCTTACAATCTTTAGTATATAAAATGGGTTCTATTTTCACTCTCTGAATGAGAATTCAAGGGTTACCTCCTCTGTAGATCTCATCTTATGCAATTTTATCTACATTCTCCATCAATAAAGAGATCAATAGATAAATAAATACAGACATATATACATAAGATAGATAAGAGTGTGTTCTTTATTCTTCAATAACGATCCACATTTTACAAATCACAATGTCTGAATTTATCATATTGAAACTATAATTATACTTAGGGGTCTCTTTTCTGCTGATTTTTTAGTTCCATAAGTATTTATGTAATTCCAGTATGATCCCTGGCATATATTAAGCATTTGTGAATGTTGACTGCCTAACCAATGAAATGCACTGATGGGTACTCACCAAATGCTAGTAGAAAATCATAAACATAACTTACATATACCCTACATGGTTAAATGTCTCAGCAGGCATGTTATATGCTCCACAAAGATAAAGATTCTATTTGTATTGTTCACCTTTATATCCTAATGCCAAACAGAATGCTTCTAGCAAAGTAGAAACTAGAAAAATACTTGTTAAATAAAAGAAAAATTGTTTGAAGTCTAAAAACGTTACTGAGAATTCAAAAATAGCAAAAATAAATTACTTAGAGCTTTCTGTATATTCCGTTGCACTGGACACATTCAATTTGCACTAAGCACAAAAGATAGCAGAACTTTAGATGACTTCTGTACAATTCATAGATTACCTATACCCAATAGCAAATTTCATTTGAGAAAAAGTTGATGCTCCTCATGTTTGAAGAATTTTCTTTCTATTATAAAGTTTCACTGTGGGGTTCCAAATACAATAAAATAAGTCAAAACATTTTTGTGGTCATAGAAAATAATGTATAGCTGATTGTTCATTATTAAACTGCAACATATATTGAATGTTATCATGTTTCAAGGCTATTTTATAATTAGTAAGTTTTTGCAAAATAAAAATCCTAGAATTTTATTTTTCATCCCTGCACTCTTCAGAGTTCAGCTTCATCCATATACCTCTTTCTACAGTGAGGTGCATTGGTTGAACTAGGAAACGCAGAGATTACTCTCAATTACCAGTTGTTACTGAGTTGCTGTGAAAACATTCAAAAAATGTTGAGATAATTATCAAAGATGCAGGCCAGAAAAAATAAAAAACTATACAGGACCAGGAAGAGCTGTATTCACACTAATGTCAGAGTTCACTGTACAAATGTCTTAATTTGTCATTATAAAATGAATCTGGAAATACTGAACACATTAAAAAAGATCTGTTGTGATGTGGTTATTTTTTTTTTAAAGCTACATACCACCAGAGAGCTTCTGTCATCCAAGTTATTCCAAGACAGTTTTCTATTCCTGCCATGGCTATGAATGACAGCTTAATATAATGTGTGTGGAGAGGAAAAAAAGAAGAAATTCTTACTCAGACTCAGGGCTTCCAAGGGTCTAACAACAATCCTAGAAAACAACTGCATCTTCAAATAACTCTTAAACTCTAACTTAAGGTTTAGCATCCACCTTTACTCAAGTACTAGTGGATGAGATGAATTCAATTATATCAAAGGTGTGGCATCCTATGGAAAATCAAAGGCATGCTGGGCTGTTACCTTTTAGAAATTGATTTCTCACAAGGAAGCTTTACCTCTTTGTCTGTCATCATGAAATTGTCCCTTACCAGTATTGATAACATTTAACCCTCTGGATGAGGAAAACACTTGAAATAAAAAATAAAACTACGTAGCCCATAAGCTTCTATTGTCTCTAATAGGAACTGACATTTTAGGATTGATGCTAGACATAAAAATATTTTCTTTGTGCTATTTGTTTATTTTTACTTTATTGCAAACTTTCTACTAAAATAAAATTCAGGGCAGAAATTAACCAAAATTCCATCCCGAAGTCAAAGTTAGTGGTTTTACTTTTCTAATACAACTTCCAGTCCTAGTCCTTGTTCATATTCAAAAGGCTACCTTTTCAACTTTTGTAGTCTACATTTTTACTTAATTATATACTGTGGCTTCTCCCTCCCATTTTCCTACAACTGTTTTGTGGTTTTTTGTTTGTTTGTTTGTTTGTTTTTAACCTTTCCCTACCAATTCTATCTATTCAATCCACACCATCACATTCCTAATGTAACAAATATTACCACCTTGGGGTATATTTTTCCAGACCTTTTTTCTGGTCTTACAATCTGTATTAGGCAAAATTCTAAGATTTCCCCAATGAACAGTACCCTTGTATAATCCTAGCCCTTGAGTATGGGTAAGTCCTGTGTGCATAATATGATTATCACTCCTGTGATTATATTATATTATATTATACTATACTATACTATACTATACTATACTATACTATATTATATGGAAGTTATTTTGCTAATATAATTGAGGTCTGTAACTAGTTGACTTTGAGTTAATCAAAGGAAAGATTATCCTGGGTGAGCCTGACCTAATCACATAAGCCCTTAAATTAAAGAGTATTGAGCCCTTTCTGAAAGGAAGGTGATTCTTCTATATGTTTTGAAGAAGTGAATTGTCATATTATAAGAGGACTACGTGGCTAAACCTGAGGGTGGCCTCTGACAGATCAGAGCAACCCTTAGCCAATAGCCAGGTGAAAAATAGGAACCTCAGTCTTAGAGTTACAATTTTGATTTTGCTAACAACCTGAATAAACCTGGAAGAGGACTTCAAGTTCCAGGTCAGAAAGTAGCCCAACAGACACACTGATTTTCACCTTGTAAGACGCTGAGCAGAGAACCCAGTAATTTTGTGGCCAGATTTATGGCCCAGAGAAACTGGGAAATAATAAAAGGGTGTTGTTTTAACTGCTAAGTTTGTAATTGCAATAGAAAACTAATTCACAATCATTTACACACATATAGAGATAACATCACTATTGTTTGTAATAGGATGTTAAAATGGAATTTTGTAGCAGACAAATTCACAGTTATAGTCAGAGATTTTATTGCCCTACATCAATAATGTTAGAATAAGTTGATATAAAATTATTAAGAATGTAGACTATTTGAACAACACAAACAAAAACCTTAGGCTAATTAAATACTCAACCCAACAATAGCAAAACATATACCCTTTCCGTGGGCATAGGAAACACATTAAAATAGATCATATTCTGGGTCCTAAAACAAATCTAAAAGAGAGCAAATTTAAAAGAGAGTACTTTATCTGAGCAAAATGAAATCAAATGAGAAATTAATAACAGAACGACTCTAGAAAATGCTTAGATATTAAAAAATTTGATATCACACTGCTAATAACCCCATGAGTTAGAGAAGAATTTCAAAAGAAAATTATAAAGTATTCTGAACTAAATAAAAATTTCAAGACCAAAATATCAAAATTTGTATAGTGCTACTGAATTAATAATTAGGAGTAAATTTATAAAAATGAAATTTTATATTGAAAAAAGAAAAAACTCACATTAATTACCACAGCATTTATATAAAGAGATTAGAAAAAAAAGAAAAGCAAAAAAGAGCCAAATTAAGCAGAAGAAAGAATAATAAATATAAAAGCATTTCTCAGTTAAATAAAAGTAGAAAAACAATACAGAAAATTTAATGAAACTAAAAGGTGGTTCTTTGAGAAGACCAAAACAACTGATAAACCTTTAGCTAGACTGATGAGAAAAAGAAAGAATAAAGGCACAATTTACCAAGTCAAAAATAAAAGAAGTGTCATCACACAGATTATATAGATAATACAAAGATAAAAGGAGAATATTGTAAAAAATTTAATGTTAAAGAAACTTAGAATAAAAATTTTATAAAATACACAAACTATTAAGATTCACTACAGAAGAAATAGATGACCAACATAGCCTTATATCTATTAAACACAATTTAAAGTTAAAGCCTTACTGACTAAAAAATTCCAGCCTCAGATGGCTGGCTCTACATTGGAAAATTCTTAAACATCAAGGAAGGAATTATAATAATACTACTGAAACTTCTAAAAAACTGAAGAGGAGAAATACTTGAAAAGTAAATCTATGAAAAAACAAATTATTTTATAAAGTCACCATTATCCTCACACCAAAACCAGAACAATAAAGAAGAACTATAGACCAGTATCTCTTATGAAGATAGATGCAAAAAATATAAATAAAATTGTAATAAATTGAATCCAACAATGTATGAAAAGGCTAATACATCAATCATGACTAAACAGCATTTATACTAGGAATGCAAGGTTGGTTTAATATTCAAAATTAAGAAATGTAACTTATTATAAAACTCAGAAAAAAATAAGGTCATCTAAGTAGACATATAAAAATACATTTGACAAAATCTAATATACTTTCCTAATAAAAATTTTCAGAAAATAGAAATATAAGGAGATTCCTCAATCTCATAAAGGGCATCTACCAAAAACTCATACTTCATGATAACATCACACTTAATGATGAAAGAAAGTGCTCCTCCTGAGATTAAAAAAAAAAAAAAAAAAAAAAGCCATTTTCATGACCTGCCTGCAACATTGTCATGGAGGTTCCAGCCAGTGTAATAAAGCAAGTAAAAGACATTAAAAGAAATGAAGATTAAGAAGGAAGAAGAAAACTGACTTTATTCACAGAGGACATCATTGTCTATGTAAAAAATATAATGGAATCTACAACATATCAATTAGAAATAATTAGGGAGTTTAGCCACATTTCAGGATGCAAGATCAATATAAAAAATTAATTATAGAGCACAACATCAGGAACAGTAGCATGAAGAGCTCCATGGAATCTCCCTCCAGCAAAACAATCATAATAGGTAAAAACTGAAAAAACAACAAAAACCAGATTACTTTAATCTCTGGAAATTGTTATAAGAGTATACAGAAAAATTTTTAAAGATAATTTATTATAATAAATCTAGTAAATATTGGTAAGAACAGTGCTACTCTGCGGCATTTGAGCCACTACCTGTTCCTTCGTTCCTTCCCTCCCTTCTTCCTGCTCAGCATGACAGAAACGTTATGTCAGGGTAGTGCAGTGAAATACACAGGACTCCCTCTCACCCTAATTCCCACTTAAGGACTGTGACACCTTTTTGGGAGAATCAGGCCACCAGAATTTCTCCTTCTCTCTATTTTTGGTATAGAAATTCAGTCAAGAAGACCCCCGAACCCAGTCAAGAAAGAATGAAAAATATGGGACTTTCTTTCCCCACACAGTTCTAATTAAAGGGTAAAACTTTTATCTCAGGCATGACAGCCTGAGACTATTAGAGCCCAATTTACTCTTGTCCCAGATCACTTGTGAGGCTTCACACTGGAAGATTCCATACCAGATGAGGCAAACTAAAAAAGACAGAAGCCACTGGCTCTGTCCACTGTCCTGCTAGTAAAGCAGATATGTTACTCCAAGACAAGTGGGTCATTGCCCCCCTCCACTCCACCCCACTCAAGAGCAATCACAAAGACCATTTGCCTAGAAAGAGAGTGATCAGATCTCTATAAAGAAATGGATTGTATTTGGAATAGCTTGTGGGAAAGCCTAAGGGCAATTTCAAAAACAATGAAGATTTTGGTGGTAAGTAATTAAGAAGATGCAGGTAATTCCATGGAAGCAACTACCTAAACCTTAGACCAGCTGAAGTTTACCAGAGATAATACAGGAAAAGATACAGAAGAGCACTCCTAGGGTTGAAGATTCATCTTAAAGGCTACCTCTACAAAGAGACCTGACTTTCTTGAAAACAGGCTGCGAAGCAATTAAGGTGCCCAGGGCTTTGTTGAAAACAATAGAGCAATTATCCATCAATTCATGTAACCTAACAGCTAGATGTGACCAACAAAGTCGAATAACCTAATAGACAAATCAAGGAAAAAGTCAAAGACAGCCCTTCTAAAAACATTGTCATCCCATAGTGACAGTGCACATCTCATACCACCTTTTTGTTCTAATTGGGCCATTAATGTATTTGATGATGCCCAACCATGTTGCTGAAGCCAACTTTCTTTACTCAGTCTATGACTTAAGTGTTTCTCCTGGAAACACACTCACAGACACACCAAGAAATAATGCTTTACCAGCTATCTGGACATTCCTTAGTCCAATTAAGCTGACACATAAAATTAACCATCACAGGCAAAGAGGAGAAGCAGCAACCTTGACAGGTCACTTGATATTATTGTGTTTGAGAAGCAAAACCAAAAGGAATGAAGAAGCAAAAAGAGACTCTTGAAAACAAAAAGTGAAAAGTGACTCATCACATAAAATAAATCTCCAATAAGATTAGCAGCAAATTTCACAAAATAAACCTTGCAGGAAAAAAAGCAGTAGGATGATATATTTAAAGTCCTGAAAAAAAAATGTAAGCTGAGAATTCTATATCTGGCAAAACTATCTTTCAAAACTATGGGAGAAATTAAGACATCTCAAGACAAACAACAGCTAAGGGAGTTTATTATCACTAAAACTTTCCTACAAGATATGCTAGAGACAGAGTCCTTCAGGTTGAAAGGAAAGGACATTAGACAGTAATTCAAAGTCATATAAAAACATACAGTTCTTAAGTAAAGGTAAATATGTGGACAAATGTAAATAAACAATATTATTGTAATTTTGGTTTGTAACTTAAGTCATTTTCTACAAAATTTAAAAAACAAATGAATAACAAATTGTAAACCTATGTTAAAGACTATGTGATATAAAGATGTACTGTCTGACATTGATAACATAAAGGGGTTGAAGCTGTACAGTAGTAGAGCTTTTGTATGTGACTGAAGTTAAATTGGTATTAACTTACGATAGAGTAACATAACTTTAGGACATTATATGCAATCCCCATGATAATCTTAAGTAAGCTACCTATAGAATATAAACAAAAGGAAATAAAAAGGGAATCAAAATGCATCACCACAAAAAAATCAACTAAAAATAAAGAAAATCAGTAAAGGAAGAAATAAGGGACAAAATAACTATAAGAAAACAAAATTTACAATATTAATTGTAAGTTCTTCCCTATCAGTAATTATTCTCAACATAAATGAAAATATTCATATTTTCATTCAAAAGACAGATTGGCAGAATGGATTTTTAAAAATTAACAGGATCCAGCTATATACTGTCTACAAGAGACTCACTTTAGACCTAAAGACACACACAGGTTGAAAGTGAGAGGATAGAAAAATGATATTAAATTCAAAAATTTACCAAAAGAGATCAGTGGCAATTATATTAATATCAGACAAAATGCACTTTCAGTGAAGAATGGTTACAAAAAATGAAGTAGGACATTATATAATAATGAAAGGATGAATTCACCAAGAAGACATAACAATTATAAACACATATGAAACAAACATTGAGAGAATTGAAAGGTGGAATTGACAGCTCTACAATAATAGGAGACTTTAATAACCCACTTTCAATAATGGATAGAAAAACTTGAAAGAACAATAAGAAGATAGAGAACTTAAGAACTATTTTAGAGCAATTGTATCTAATAAACATACACAGAATATTCCATTTAACAATGCAGAATATGCATTTTTCTCAAGTGCACATGGAACATTCTCCAGGATAGACCATGTTAGGCTACAAAACAAGTCTTAATAAATGTTAATGTATGGAAATCATATGAAGTTTTTTTTCTCATCACAGTGGAATAAAACTACAAATTAATACCAGAAGGAAAACTTTAAAAGTCAGAAATGAGTGAAAATTAAGCAACACACTCTTAAACAGGCCATGGGTCAAAGAAGAAATCACAAGGTGTATTAGTTTGTTTACATGATGCTGATAAAGACATACCCGAGACTGAGAAGAAAAAGAGGTTTAATTGAACTTACAGCTCCATATGGCTGGGGAGGCCTCAGAATCATGGCGGGAGTCAAAAAGCACTTCGTACATGGAGACATCAAGAGAAAATGAGGAAGAAGCAAACCCAGTAACCCCTGATAAACCAATCAGACCTCAAGACACTATTCACCATCATAAGAATAGCACAGGAAAGACTGGCCCCCATGGTTCAATTACCACCCACTGAGTCCCATTTGAATTCTGGGAGATAAAATTCAAGTTGAGGTTTGGATGGGGATAAACCCACCCAACAATATATCACTCCGCCCATGGCCCCTCCAAATATCATGTCCTCACATTTCAAAACCAATCATGCCTTCCCAACAGTCCCCCAAAGTCTTAACTCATTTCAGTATTAAACCAAAAGTCCACAGTCCAAAATCTCATCTGAGACAAGGCAAGTTCCTTCCACCTATGAGCCTGTAAAATCAAAAGCAAGCTAGTTACTTCCTAGATACAACGGGGGTACAGCCATTGGGTAAATACAACCATTCCAAATGGAAGAAATTGGCCAAAACAAAGGGGTTACAGGGCCCGTGCAAGTTCGAAATCCAGCAGGGTAGTCAAATTTTAAAGCTCCAAAATGATCTCCTTTGACCCCAGGTCTCACATCCAGGTCACACTTATGCAAGGAGTGGGTTCCAATGGTCTTGTGCAGCTCCACCCCTGTGACTTTGCAGGATACAGCCCCACTCCCAGATGCTTTCACGTGCTGGTTTTGAGCAGCTGCGACTTTTCCAGCCACACAGTGCAAGCTGTCGGTGGATCTACCATTCTGGGGTCTGGAGGATGGTGGTCCTTTTCTCACAGGTCCACTAGGCAGTGCCCCAGTAGGGATTCTGTGTGGGGGCTCTGACCCCACATTTCCTTTCCACACTGCCTTAGCAGAGGTTCTCCATGAGAGCCCTGTCCCTGCAGCAAACTTTTGCCTGGGCATCCAGGCATTTCCAAACATCTGAAATCTAGGCAGAGGTTTCCAAACCTCAGTTCTTGAATTCTGTGCACCCACAGGCTCAGCACCACATGGAAGCTGCCAAACTTTGGCAGCTTCCACCCTCTGAAGCCACAGCCCAAGCTGCAAGTTGGCCCCTTTCAGCCACAGCTGGAGTGGCTGGGACACAGGGCACCAAGTCCCTCGTCTGCACATAGCACGGGGACCCTGGGCCTGGCCCATGAAACCACTTTTTCCTCTTGGGCTTCTGGGCCCGTGACGGGAATAGCTGCTGTGAAGGTCTCACGTTGTGGCCTGCAGGAATTTTCCCTAAAGTCTTGGGGATTAACCTTAGACTCCTTGCTACTTATGCAAATTTCTGCAGCTAGCTTGAAATTCTTCCCAGAAAATGGGTTTTTCCTTTCTATCACATAATGAGGCTGCAAATTTTCTGAACATTTATGCTCTGCTTCCTTTACAAAACTGAATGCCTTTAACAGTATCCAAGTCACCCCTTGAAAGATTTGCTGCTTAGAAATTTCTTCCACCAGATACCCTAAATTATCTCTCTGAAGTTCAAAGTTCCACAAATCTCTAGGGCAGGGGCAAAATGCTGCCAGCTACTTTGCTAAAACATAACAAGAGTCACCTTCGCTCCAGTTCCCAACAAGTTCCTCAACTCCATCAGAGACCACCTCAGCCTGGATTTTATTGTCCATATTGCTGTTAGCATTTCAGGTAAAGCCATTCAACAAGTCTCTAGTAAGTTCCAAACTTTCCCACATTTTCCTGTCTTCTTCGGAGCCCTTCAAACTGTTCCAATCTCTGCCTGTTATCCAGTTCCAAAGTTGCTACCACATTTTCAGGTATCTTTTCAGCAACCCACTCTACTGGTACCAATTTACTGTTTTAGTCTGTTTTCATGCTGCTGATAAAACTGGGAAGAAAAAGAGGCTTAACTGGACTTACAGTTCCACATAGCTGGGAGGCCTCAGAATCGTGGCCGGAGGCAAAAGTCAGGGGTGCAACAAGAGAAAATGAGGAAGAAGTAAAAGCAGAAACCCCTGATAAACCCATCAGATCTCATGAGACTTATTCACTATCATGAGAATAGCATGGGAAAGAGTGGCCCCATGATTCAATTACCTCTCCTGGGTTCCTCCCACAATATGTGGGAATTCTGGGAGATAATGGACAAGATGAGATTTGGGTGGGGACACAGCCAAACCATATCAGAAGGGAAATTAGAAAATATCTTGAGACAAATGAAAATGAAAACACTACATGCTAAATTATGGGATTCAGTAAAAGCAGTGCTAAGAGAGATAATTGCAATGGTAAACACTTGTATTAAAAAAGAAGAACAATCTCAAATAAAAAATCCAGGGAAGAGAGTGAAAATCCCCTGGTGACCATCGAGCAAGCCCCAAAGACAAAAATTTCTTATCTGAGGAACTTAGAAGAAATTAGACTTTCCTATTGTCTAAATGCACCTGGTTCCAGGCCTCTTTTCAACTTAAAATTTATAAATATAACCACCAGAATTTCTATACATCTCTGGAATGCATGCATATCAAAACTCATTGTGCAACCTTTGCCAACATTAAGGAACTATAATGTCTACAAATGTAATCATTTATTGTGCAAACTACCCTTCACCTCCTGCTTTAAGGTCCATAAATACCCCTAAGGAAAAATCCACTGTGGGCACTCAGTCCTCTCTCACTGAGGTGCCCGGCTGTACTCTTCTGCAGTATTCTTTGTATCTAATAAAACTTTCCTTTTCAAATCTATACTGTTGTCAGTAAATTCTTCTTACCCACCCATGAGTCAACCACTTCCCTATGCAGGAACTCTGACACCTTGCCTGATACCTAGGTTTACACCTGAAGGACCTAAGAAATATATAAAAACAAACTAAACCCAAAGTTTGCAGAAGAAAATAAACTGTAACATAAATAAATAAAATAGAGACTAGAAAAACAGCAGAGAGCATCAACAATACCAATAATTGGTTCTTCAAAAAAGATCAACAAAATTAACACCTTGTAGCTAAGTTGACAAAAAAGGAGAGAAGTTTCAAATAACTAAAATCAAAAATGAAAAAGAAGACATTACTAATTACTACTAACTTTTTTTTTTTTGAGACAAAGTCTCAGTCTTGTCCCCCAGGCTGGAGTGCAAACTCCACCTCTCGAGTTCAAGCAACACTCCTGCCTCAGCCTCCCAAGTAGCTGGGATTACAGGCACCTGCCACCATACCCAGCTAATTTTTGTATTTTTAGTAGAGACGGGGTTTCACCATGTTGGCCAAGCTGGTCTTGAACTCCTGACCTCAGGTGATCCACCCACTTCGGCCTCTCAACATTACTACTAATTTTACAGAAACAAAAAGAATTATAAGAAAGTACTGTGAACAACTGTACCTCAACAAAATAGATAACCTAGATGAAAATAGACAGATTTCTAGAAATGTACAATCTACTTAGACTGCATCACGAAGAATTAAGGAATTCCAACAGATGGATAATCAGTAAGGAAATTGAGTCAGTCATCAAAAACCTTACATGAAAGAAAAGTTCAGGATCAGATGGCTTCATCAGTGAATTCTAACAAATGTTTAAAGAAGAATTAACATTAATCTTCAAATTTTTAAAAACATTAAAGAGGAAAGAATACTTCTTTTTTTTTTTGAGATGGAGTCTCGCTCTGTCGCCCAGGCTGGAATGCAGTGGCGTAATCTCGGCTCACTGCAAGCTCTGCCTCCCAGGTTCACGCCATTCTCCTGCCTCAGCCTCTCCAAGTAGCTGGGACTACAGGCGCCCGCCACGACGCCTGGCTAATTTTTTTGTATTTTTAGTAGACACGGGGTTTCACCGTGGTCTCGATCTCCTGACCTCGTGATCCACCCGCCTCGGCCTCCCAAAGTGCTGGGATTACAAGCATGAGCCACCGCGCCCGGCCCAGAAAGAATACTTCTATACTCATTCAATGAGGCCAGTATTATGCTGATGCCAAAGCCAGAAAAAGATATGACAAGAAAACTACACACCAATATTACTTATGAATATTGATGCCAAAAATTCTTCGGTTTACTAGGAAACCAAATTCAATAGCATATTGGAAGTATTATATGCCAAGATTAAGTAGGATTTATTTCCTGGGATGTAAAAACAGTTTTACATACAAAAATTAATTTGCCATACCACGTTAACAGAATGAAGTTAGGGATCATGATTATCTAAATTGATGCAGAAAAAAAATGCCAAAATACACATTTTCTCATGATAAAAACACTCAACACACTAGGAATAGAAGAAAACCATCTCAGCACAATAAAGATATATGTAGAAAACCCATAGCTAATATCATACTCAATGGTGGAAGTCTGAAAGCTTTTTCTATAAGATCAGCAACAAGGCAAGCATGTTCAGTTTTACCACTTTTATTCAACATAGTGCTAAATGTTGTAGCCAGAGTAATCAGGAAAGAAAAATAAATAAAAGGCATCTAAATTGGAAAGACAGAAGTAAAATTATCTCTGTTCTCAGATGACGTCATCTTACATGTATAAAATCCCAAGAATACACACAAACACCCCCCCCAACACACACACAGAAACAAACAAAACCTGTTAGAAATAATAAACACATTTAGCGACGTTTCAGTATACAAAATCAGCACATAAAAATTTGATATATTTGTGTCCTAACAATGTGTAATCTGAAAAGAAATTTAAGAAAACAATTCCATTTACAATAGCATCAAAAGAATAAAAAACTTAGGAATAAGTCTAACCAAAGAGATGAAAGACTTCTACACTGAAGACAGCAATCCACTGCTGAAATTAAAGAAGACACAAATAAATGGAAAGAAATCCCATGTACATGAACTAGGTGATTTAATATTTTCATGATATCCATACTACCCAAACCAATCTACAGATTCAATGCAATCCCTATTAAAATTTCAATGATGTCTTTAGCGAAAATAAAAAAAAATCACTCCTAACATTCATAATGAATCTCAAGGAATTCCCAATTGCCAAAACAATCCTGCAAAAGAAAAACAAAGTTAGAGGTCTTATATTTTCTGCTTTTGAAACTTACTACAAAGCTATGGTAATCAAAACAGTGTAGTAGTAACATAAAGACATACATATAGACCAATGGAATAGAATAAAGAGCCCAGAAATAAACTCTTACATTTATGGTCAAATAAGCAATTGTGCCAAGATAGCTTAATGGAGGAAAGGACAGTCTTTTCAACAAGTGGTACATAGAAAAATACATATTCACATGCAAAAGAGCGAAGTTGAACATTTTATTGTCTAATATTATTGAAAAAAATTAACGGAAAATATATCAAATATCTAAACGTAAGAGCTAGAGCTATAAAACTCTTGGGAGAAAACATAGGCGAAAAGCTTTACAACATTGGATTTGGTAGTAATTTGTTGGATATGACACCAAAAGCACAGGCAACAAAAGAAAAAAGAATACACAAATTGGGACTCCATCAAAATGTAAAAGATTTGTTCATCAAAGGATGTTATCAACAAAGTAAAATAAGTAACACAAAAAATGCGAGAAAAAATGCAAATCACCTATCTGATAAAGGAATAATATCTAGAATATAAAAAGAGCCCCTACAACTCAACACCATAAAACAAACAGTTCAATTCAAAAATGAGCCAAGGATTTATGGACATTGGTCCAAAAATATATACAAATGGTCAATAAACATATAACAAATACTCAACATCACCAGGAATCAATAGGAAAACGCAAATCAAAACACAATGAGACACCACTTCTCTTCTAAAAATGCACAGGGGATTTGTGGTAATTGGCTATGTCAAGAGATACAGACACAGAATGGCTTTATCGGCCAGGCGCAGTGGCTCACACCTGTAATCCCAGCACTTTGGGAGACTGAGGTGGGTGGATCACAAGGTCAGGAGTTTGAGACCAGTCTGACCAATATGGTGAAACCCTGTCTCTACTAAAAATACAAAAATTAGCCAGGCGTGGTGGCACGTGCCTGAAATCCCAGCTACTCAGGAGGCTGAGGCAGGAGAATCACTTGAACCCAGGAGGCAGAGGTCACAGTGAGCCAAGATCATGCCACTGCACTCCAGCCTGGGCAACAGAGTGAGACTCTGTCTCAAAAATATGTATATATAATTCCTGCTCCTCAAATTTCTGGCTTCTCAAACGTCTTAGAGGAAGAATTTACTCTTTAATTTATTAATCCCAATTAATAATTGAGTAACATACTCAGGATTAATAGCTGAAAGAGGCCAGGTGCGGTGGCTCACGCTTATAATCCCAGCACTTTGGGAGGCCGAGGCAGGCGGATCACGAGGTCAGGAGATCGAGACCACAGTGAAACCCCGTCTCTACTAAAAATACAAAAAATTAGCCGGGCGTGGTGGCGGGCGCCTGTAGTCCCAGCTACTCGGAGAGGCTGAGGCAGGAGAATGGCGTGAACCCGGGAGGCGGAGCTTGCAGTGAGCCGAGATCGCGCCACTGCACTCCAACCTGGGTGACAGAGCGAGACTCCGTCTCAAAAAAAAAAAAAAAAAAAATAGCTGAAAGAGCAAATTGTGTTTTATCAGCTTTGAGTATGTTACTCAACTGACTTGAGATCTCAACATAATGGCGATCATGCTAGCTTTGATTAGACAATCACATGTGATGACTATTTTCCCATGTTAATGCATATTAGTCGGTGCATCAGTCTGGATGCTCTAGATTATAGGGCTGTAACAAGTAACCCCCAGAGCTCCGTGGCTTAATACAACAAATGTTTATTTGTTGCACATGGTACAAGCCCTGTGTGTTGGGCAGGGGGCTTTTTTTTTTACCATAGTCACTTAGGAACGCAAGTTGAGGGACACTTCTTGAAGTGTACTTCCATAATTATCAAGGCAGAAAAAAGGGACATGATATATTGTGCATTTTACATTAAACCTTCTATAAGAGAGGTCACAGGTTCCTTCTGCTCACATTTTGCCAACCAAATATAAGTCATTCTTAGATTCTGGAGAATATGGCAAGTGTAATCTAACCATAATTTTTGAAGAAACACAATGTTTGTTAACAACCTTCTTTTTTTTTCATTACCAGTAAATCTTTATTTATTCACTGTATTTTCCCAGGGAAAGGAGAAGGGAAGGGAAGAGTCAGCATGTGTTACAAAATGATTAGAAAATGGGAAAGGAAGTACCCAGTACAGCAAATTCAACCACAAATAAATACACCCCAGTGATGGGGTCACCAAAGCCCAAAGGGGCTCAGTCTCCTGCAGTTCAGGAATGAGGGGAAGGGATCAGGAAAAGAACAGACAGGCTCAGGCTTTCCTACCCTCCCTCCCAATAAACGCAAGATTTCACACAAAGCTTTGGTTTCTAGCAGCAAACGTGGAGTTACATTCATTCGTCTCCTATTAAACAATCTTGCCACTTTGACAAAAGTTTCTTGCACCTGCATAACAGTTCCTGAGTGCCTTGGATATACATTCATATTCCCTTTCTTGGCCTCCTGACCCCACTTTCCACATGGAAGGCCCCCAGTTGCTTCTCTCTACTTTAGGATTAAAGATTAACTAGGTTTGATCCATCCAAAATACAGCAGTGTCTTAAGTGTTTGGCATGGATACATCAAGAAATGGTCTTGACTCAGGAAGTTGGGAACAAGCGATGGAGGGTTCCTAGCTTCTTCAGGATGTTTGCATAAATCATTTAAGAGTTGTGGAGACACTCCGAGCATTAAATGTGTATGTGTCTGGGTGTGTAGGTTTTCTTTTGGGGACGAACAGAAAACAGGGCAGGATAGGAGACAAGTTTTTAGGACAGAAGATATGGCCTAATAGGTAATAGGGGAAGGGGAACACACAAGAAAGGATGGTTCAAGATCTCCACTTTAAGAAGAGGGCCCCAAACTAATGTTTGAGATCTTTTTGCCTGGCGCAGAACCTTCTGTCAAAGATGGTCTCAATACAAAAAGAAGTTATAAGTAAACAAGTAAACAAGAAGTAAACAAAACCCCAAAAGAACATGGAAAAAGACCAATACATTGTATTTACATAAAGTAGGCCCCCTAGCGATCACCAACTCCATGAAGTCCTACAAAGCCCAGACAAATACAATAACTGGGGGTGTGGGGAGGGCAGCATTTAGGGAAGATAAGAACCCAGGATCAGACACACACCACCCAGTGCATTCTATTTCATTTGTCCCGTTTCAACACAGTGAGGTGGGTTTGTGGTGATCTCAGGGCATGTAAATGAAACCCCTTTTTGTCCTTTAGCTACCAATACTATTAATCACTACTGTAGCAAGCAGGGCACGGCTCAAGGCACCACAAAGAAGCCCTTGCATCAGGAGATCGAGACCTTCCTAGCTAACATAGTGAAACCCCGTTTCTATTAAAAAAAATTACAAAAAATTAGCCAGGCGTGGTGGCAGGCGCCTGGAGTCCCAGCTACCAGGAAGGCAGAGCTTGCAGTGAGCCGAGATTGCACCACTGCACTCCAGCCTGGGTGACAGAGCAAGACTCTGTCTCAAAAAAAAAAAAAAAAAAGAAAAAAAAGAAGCCCTCGCTTATGGGTTTCCCTGGAACCCCCAAATTTTGAAAGGTTAAGGATTTTACACCTTGCTTCATATACCCATCCCTCGACAGCACAGGATAAGTACAGAGGTACTGATCTTAAAACTTATCCTTACCAACTCACATTTTTTTCCGAACACACATACCCTCTGGAACATGGTAGGCCTAATCTGGTGAAGAATGCATCTGGGATGTAAAGCATGTCCTGTGCCCTAGGATTAGACAAGCCTCACCTAATCTTGGCTTCCTCTCTGGGCCTTTCACCTGGCCCAACCTCTCCTAATCTCTCTGCACCACCATTTCCTGTTTAGACTAATTTCCAATCTTCCAGTAGTTGGTGATCAAGTCATGAGGCAACCCAGTTAAAACTTAGTCTCCCATAAAACATTTTCAAGGCAGAGGGGGTTTCAAGAGGATCCTATGGCAGAAAAGCCAGCTCTCATTAGCAAAAATGAGGTAGTTCAATAGGCCAGGCACTCCAACTAGTTGCTCTCCCTGGTGGCAAAAACAACAAGAAGTATTTCTGCTGTGCAAACCTGGAGTTGCTGCCGGCTTGTTCCTGAGATCGCTCATGTACCTGAAAACACAGTGCAGGAAATGAGGGCCTTAGGTTAAAATATACAAAAATACAAAGGCAGAATATTTACATTAAGGAAAAAAACGTTAAAATGAACAAGATGACGTCAGTCGCACACAGCTAATGCAGTTGGCATCCTGCAGAAAGTGAGACCCGAGGTGCTGTATCCAAGGGAGCAAATAAATAAAATCACATTGGCCCAGAATGGGGTGGGGGTGAGCATAGGAGCAGCAGGTTTGCAGCTGTTCCCCCAAACACCCTTTTTGCCATCATCTGTACCCATTGCTTGGGAGAGTTCCCAGGACCCTATCCCAAAATTGGGTATAAGGATACAAGATGTGAAAACAAAATAAAAACACTGCCTTATTCCTGAGAGATTCCCTCCCACAGAATGTAGTGGCTTGGCTCCATGGATCTGGTCTTGTACTTAATCACTTCACTCTGGCATGGGAATTATTACTATATATTCTTCTTTAAAAGTATCAGAGGCTTTTGAACCAGAGAAACTCCATCTTGAATAGGGGCTGGGTAAAATAAGGCTGAGACCTGTTGGGCTGCATTCCCAAGAGGTTAAGGCATTCTTAGTCACAGGATGAGATACAACATACAACTCATAAAGACCTTGCTGATAAAACAGATTGCAGTAAAGAAGCCGGCCATGCCCCACCAAAACCAAGATGGCAATGAGAGTGACCTCTGGTTGTCCTCACGGCTACACTCCCACCAGTGCCATGACAGTTTACAAATGCCATGCCAACGTCAGGAAGTTACCCTGTATGGTCTAAAAAGGGAAGGCATGAATAATCCACCCCTCGTTTTGCATATAATCAAGAAACGACCATAAAAACGGGCAACCAGTAGCCCTCAGGGGCTGCTCTGCCTATGGAGCAACCATTCGTTATTCCTTTCCTTTCTTAATAAACGTGCTTTCACGGACTCACCCTGAATTCTTTCTTGCACCATGTCCAAGAACCCTCTCTTAGGGTCTGGATCGGGACCTCTTTCCGGTAACAAAGGAAAACAACTTCCTTATCTAGGCCACTTTCAAAAGCTGGAAATTCCCGCCGCCACCCGCTACGGCCCCCAGAAGCCTTCACTCGCGTATGGACAGAGCATGGTTGGAGTTCCTTTGCCTCACCCTTTCTTCCCACCTAGAGGGAAGAAGGGGCGACGGTGTGAACCCCAGCCTGAGATACGTGGCAGTGCCAACTGGCCCAAATGCACCCTATTCCCACTTTCTCCACTTTGCCTGCTCCATGAAACTTCCTGCTCTTGGGAAACAGGAAGCTTCACCCGTTGTGGCTCAATTCTTGGAACCCCAGGGTCAGGGCAGGGCTGTGGATTTCTTCTTCCCCTGGAGAGTAGGTTGGCTTGCCCTGTGCGCTAGGGGCCTGCTGGGCCTTCAGCAGACATGAGGCTACCATATGGCTGATGCTCTGGCAGAAGTGGCACTTCTTGGGCTGGGGTGGCAGCTTGCACTCCTTAGCATGATGGTCTAGACCTCCACAGTTGTAGTACCCGTCCGCTTTTGATGTGCGTTTCTGCATGTTCTTCCCCTTTGGCCGCCTCTCACTCCCAATACAGAACACCCCACCGGGTCCAGTGACACACATAGATTCTACACCCTTGGGTGACTCCTCCACTGTTTCATCCTCCTTCAAGCTCCAGGAAGCCCTCCGTGTGCAGCTTACTCTGGTACACAAAGACGTCCACTGGGGGATCGAGCGCGACCCTGGCGAGGGCGGTCATGGACAGGAAGACGAACCCCAAGCGCACATTGAACCACTTACAGATGCACGCATCGTGCAGCAGCTGAGGCTTGTCCGCCGCCGGGGCCGTGTCCTCCGGCACCTCTTTAGGCGCCTCCTATGCCGCCTTGGCGCAGCCACCTGCTAACTGCTGGTTGGACACGGAGCCCAGGGTCTTCAGCTGAGCCCGCGGCCCTGGGTCCCTGGTTGGGCGGCTGCTGGCCCCAGAGAAGTCCGAAGGCCTCAACCTTCTTCACTACCTCTGTTTTCAGCGGCTGTGTAAAAGAATACATATACTTCACCTTTACAGGGTTTACTTGGTGGAAATAAAAAAGGAATTTATAAATTTTAAAGTTTCCGCTTACGTAACAACAGCTAGATCTGGTAGGTAGTCGGAGCATGACAATTCCATGGTATGCCTGCTGCAGAGAGGGCCCAGGGTAAGGTACAGCTTCCTCACCTGGGAACACACAGAAAGATTTCTAGGGAAGTATAATAATTTCTAGAATGAGAAATCATTCCAAGAAAATAAAGAGGTTGAAAACACCTGTCTGGCTTCCCTTCTTAGGGAAGATCACAGATGGTTAAAATGGGAAGTAGAGAAAGGAAATTATCTATCTATATATATGTGTATATAATCACTGGAGAACCTGAAAATATCAGGAGATAGATGAGTAGATTCATTTCATAGATGCAGGCTTTAGGGGGAGGGCACTTCACTAAAAGAAGCCCCATGTTCTCCATTGTGTTTTATCAAACATGCATTGGGAAAATAGCATTTGCACAGGGTAAGTCTGAAGAAGATCTGTTTTCTCACGGTCTTCAAGGAGGCATTTCGAGATTTCAGAAATCCCTCTGTGCCTCAGAGGGACTCACAGATGTGTGGCAATGGCCTGAGTATATAATGAAGAAGCCACAGTGACTTAGTGTCTGTGTCTCTGCTCTCTTAGTCTTAGTCTCTTGGTCTCTGCTCTAAGCCACAGCAGAGGCAGAAGGGTGGACCCTGAGACATTATCTGTGGATGCCTGAAAAGCAAGTCAGAAGGAAAGGCAGGACCAGTCATGCCTCAGCAGTCACCAGTCCAGGGAACAGAAGAGACACGTCACCTGCGGCAACTGCCATTGATGATCTGAGCAGTGAACATCTTTAATGGTTCTGTGGAACTTCACAAACCTCCTGCCCTGATGCACCATCTCCAGGGAGAGTAAAGAGAGGCTGGAAAACCAAAAAAGGCTGAATGATCCAAAACCAGGAATTTAAGCCAGAAGTAAGTGAAAGTTGGCAACTGGAAGAATGAGTCCACAGGAGGAATATTAGGACTGTTACAGAATATAAAGTTATAGAATATAAAGTTTATTTTATGTGTAGAACTCATTATCATTTTATATACATGTATAATCCAATGACAAATACCTTCAAATATTTAGCAAACTTGGGTATATTTCCATGGAAAAGTTGAGCATTTATGAAAGTTAAGAAATATTTAAGAAATTAAACATCTTTCAAGTGTTTTTTTGTTTGTTTGTTTTTTTTGAGATGGAGTCTCGCTCTGTAGCCCAGGCTGGAGTGCAGGAGCGTGATCTCAGCTCATTGCAACCTGTGCCTCCTGGGTTCAAGCAATTCTCCTGCCTCAGCCTCCTGAGTAGCTGGGACTACAGGTGCACACCACGGCTAATTTCTTTTGTATTTTAGTAGAGACGGGGTTGCTCAGGCTGGTCTCGAACTCCTGAGCTCAGGCAATCTGCCTGCCTCGGCCTCCCAAAGTGCTAGGATTACAGGCATGAGCCACCACGCCCGGCCAAGTGTTCTTTAAAAATTGTGCTTTGTGACAACTCTAAAGATAAGCCTATTCTAGAAATCTCTCCATTTAATGCTTATTTTAATTTCAACAAACTTGGGATAATAGTGTAATAAAGTGTCATATGGGTATTCTTCATATTTAATAATTATTAATGCTCTACCATTTATGTTTCATTTTTCTTTTCATTTTTTCTTTTTCTTTCTCCACCTTCCTTTTTAATTTCCTTCTTCCTTCTTTCTTTCCTTTCTTCTTTCCTTTTTTTCCTGAAGTATCTTAAAATACAAATACACTCAATAGATGTTTTCTAAATAAATAAATGACACACATGTGTGGCTTTAAATGTCAATTAAGAAGTTATTGTGGGCCAGTTAAAATTACAAGTTGTAACTCTTTCCCCTTTAGAAGTTTTGAGTCATGAAGAGAGGAAACAGATAAATAATTATAATTTAGTGAACTAAACACAATAATCAGAGTATGAACTGGGATAGTATGTAAATGAAAGGATGTAAATTAATAGGAGGAGCATAATAGGAAGAAAAAAGATGATAGAATATGATGGAAGAAAGCCTACTATGGTTAGAAGGAAGAGCACTGGGCACCAGGAACACTTGTCTGAACATGGTATGTAGGAGGATAGCGTGAACAAGGGCAGTAATTCATCTGAAAAAAAATTCAGATTTTTACTTCTAGATTTTCAGGAAAGGTAAAAATGAGAATCAAACATATTAAACACATTGTGTAAGAGACCAATATTCCCCTTTTTGATCCTCTCTTCACCCACCCCTTGGGGGAGGCGCTTAAAGTAGTTTGTATGCATGTGGACATTACATACACACATATATACATGTAAACACATGCACACAACATATAGAACAATATGTATATGCTATGTATATTTATATGGTGTATCTATAATGTAAGATATATGTGTGTATATATGTGTGTACAAGTTTCATTTGTGTATGGTAATAAAACAAAACAACATTTGATGTTAAAAAAAAAAAAAAAAAGACGGAAAGGCATGAGAGGAGAATGTGTTACCTTCAGAAACTGCAAGTGATGAAGCCTCAATGGGCCACAGATGAGATTTATGGAGAAGGGGTGGAAGACGAGCCTAGGGAAAGCCTATAAAGGAACAGCCCTTTATATCCTTATATATATGTTTTAAATCCTTAGATTTAGGGATGTTTTTCAGTTTTAAGCTGAAAGGAACGGATCAGATTTAGTTTTGGAAAAATCAATGGGAAAGATAAACACAACCTGGTATAATGTAAAGACCAATGAGATAGACAAAATTGGCAAGAGTGATAAAAAATGAAACAGAAAGGTTACAACTAAAACATGTTAGGGGTAAAAGAAATATATAACTGAGCTCCAGGTAGGATTTGAAAAGAAAAATAAATTATAGTGAACAACTCGAAGCCAGTGCTGTGAAAAATCAAATAGTGAAACATTTTTAGGCAAAAGATAACATCAAAACTAACTAGAAACATGACAGTTTTATGATCTTTCAATAAAGAAATTTAATAGTTAGGCCAGGCGCGGTGGCTCATGCCTGTAATCCTAGCACTTTGGGCGGCCAAGGCAGGCGGATCATGAGGTCAGGAGATCGAGACCATCCTGGCTAACACGGTGAAACCCTGTCTTTACTAAAAAATACAAAAAAATTAGCCAGGTGTGATGGCGGGCGCCTGTAGTCCCAGCTACTTGGGAGGCTGAGGCAGGAGAATAGCATGAACTCAGGAGGTGGAGGTTGCAGTGAGCCAAGACTGTGCCACTGCACTCCAGCCTGGCCCACAGAGCAAGACTCCGTCTCAAAAAAAAGAGAAATTTAATAGTTAAAAAATTCAACCCACCCAGACAAAACAAAAACATTAAAAAAACTAGTTTCATAGTTCTAGCAGATTGTTTCATAAGCAAATACTAACACATATTCAAAAATCAATAATTTTTTTACTATTCAAGAAATCACATCCTCTCCTTTCCCTCCCTTCTTCCTTCCCTCTCTCCCTCCTTTCTTCTTTCCCTCCTCTCTTCTTTCCTTCCTTCTTTTCCCTCTTTTATTCTTTTCCTCTTTATATATTTTATTTTTAAGGGTGACATTATCTTGGTATCCAAATTTATAGATGATAGTACATGAAAAAAAAAAAAAGCTTCCTTAGAGCATCACTGATGGCCATAGGTACAAAAAATCCAGATAGAATATAAGCAAGAAAATCCAGCTTCTTAATACACAGACACATATACACACATATATAAACACCATTAGGAAAAGTTGGGTCTATTCTAGGAAAGCAAAAATATTTTCATTAGAAAAATCTATTAATGTAATTTGGTATAAACTGATTAAAAGGAAAAAATTGTAATTTTCAACGGAGGCAGAAAAAATCATTTAATAAACCCATATCTATTCATTAAAAATAAATAGTTCCAAATTAAGAATAGAAAAAAAAACTGTTAAAACCTGATTGAGCAAATTGCATTCTTAAAAATAAATGATGGGAATATTTTCTTTGAAATCTGCAACAAAATTAAGACACTCACTGAGAGTGTTCCTTTTAGTATTGTGTAAGAGTTTCTAAAAGGAGTTCATTAAGATGAGAAAAGGGGATTTTAAAATATAAGTATTGTAAATAAACAAAATATTCATTATTAAAAAGTTATGACTATTATAATTGTCAACATAAGAAACAAAACCAATAGAGTTAATAGAAGAGCTTAAGGAATATTGCTAAGTACAAAACCTTTATTTAAAAACGCATCTCTAGATATCAGGAATTAATACTTAGAAAACACTTTTTTAAAGGTATCATACAAAATGTTCGTAAATATATAAAAGTATAATACAGTATTCAAAATCATAAAAGAGAACATCAGTAATTGAGAGATAAACCAAGTTCATGGGTGGGAACACTCAAACTCACTATTATAAAAATGTCAGTTCTCTCAAAATTAATCCATAAATTCAATGCAATCCAATCAAAATACCAACAGGGTTATTAAGACACTTGAAAATTTATTTTAAAATTCATAAGGAAGAGTAAAGGGCTCAGACTAGTCAAGATAATTGAAGAAGGACAGTGTAGGGGTTCTTAGTCTACAAAATAACAAACATAATTATAAAAGTGCTATGATTAAGAGACTGTAATACTGGTTTAAGAATAGACAAAGAGACAATTCAAACAGAGAACCCAGAAACTGAATCACAAAATCAGGTCAACTTGATTTATGACAACGACAAAGATTAGTAAAGAAAGGATATGCTAGTCAATAAAAGGCACTGGGGAGATTATCATCCACTGAAAACAAACGGTATTCCTACCACAAACCATATGAAAAAAATATTGCAGTTGAATGAAATGTTTCAATGTTGAAGGCAGAAAATCTCTTTATGACTTTGGTGTTTTGGGAGTATTCATTTTATAATACACAAACAATAGGGAAAAAAGAGACCATAAATCCAATCTCACATTGTATTAAAAACGTCTGTGCATTAAAAGACACAATTTAAAAAGTGTAATGACAGCCTACAGATGTAGAGAAAAGGTTTGCAAGGTATACACACAACAAACGCGGAGTACAATACCTTCTTTATGCATGTAGACAAGTTTTCTATCTCTGTCATAACAAATAACCATGAATTTGTCCGCTTAAAGAACACAAATTAATTATCTTACAGTTCTGTAGTCAGACACAGCACACAGGCCTTGCTAGGCTAAAATCACGGTGTTCTATTAGAATGGCTTTTATCGGCCGGGCGCGGTGGCTCACGCTTGTAATCCCAGCACTTTGGGAGGCCGAGGTGGGCGGAGCACGAGGTCAGGAGATTGAGACCACGGTGAAACCCCGTCTCTACTAAAAATACAAAAAATTAGCCGGCCTTGGGGGCGGGCGCCTGGAGTCCCAGCTACTCGGAGAGGCTGAGGCAGGAGAATGGCGTGAGCCCGGGAGGCGGAGCTTGCAGCGAGCGGAGATCGCGCCACTGCACTGCAGCCTGGGTGAGAGCGCGAGACTTCGTCTCAAAAAAAAAAAAAAAAAAAAAAAAAAAAAAGAATGGCTTTTATCAAAAAAAGAAAAATATTGGCAAGGATATGGAGAAAAGGAAACCTTTGTACGTTGTTGGTGGGAATGTAAATTATTACAGCGATTATGGAAAATACTACAGATGTTTCTCAAAAAATTAAAAATAGACTTAACATATGATCAAGTAATCCCACTCCTAGGTACATACCCAAAGGAAATGAATTCAGTATGTTGAAGAGATATTTGCACTGCCATGTTTATTGCAGTATTAGTCACAGTAGCCAAGATATGGAGTCAACTAAGTGTCATCAAGTAATGAATGAAGAAAATGTAATATGTATATATTATACACATACACATATACATACACAGTGGAATACTATTCAGCCAGCCTTTAAAAATAAGAAAATCCTGTCGTTTGCGATAACATGGATGTACCTGGAGGACATTATGCTAAGTGAAATAAGTCAGGCACAGAAAGGAAAATATTGCATGATCCCTTATATATGAACTCTAAATAGTTGAACTCATAGGTGTAGAGAGTAAAATGGTGGTTACCAGAGACTGGAGGTTGGGGAGTTAGGAAAAGGTGAGACGTAAGTGAGCGAGTACAAAGTTTTGGTTAGACAGGTGGAATTTGTCCTGGAGATATATTGTACAGCACAGTGACTGCAGTTTATAATAATGTGCTGAAGATTTGAAAATTGCTAAGAGAATACATTTTAAATGGTCTCGCCGCAAAAATGATAAGTATGTGAACTGGTGGATATTTTAATTAGCTTGATTTAATCATTCCACAATGTATGCATAGATCAAAACTTCATGTCATACCCCATAAATCTATATAATTAAATAAAATGAAATAAAATTAAGGTGCTGTCAGGGCTGCATGCCTTTTTAGAAACTCTAGCAGAGATCTCTTCCTTTGCTTATTAAGGTCATTGACAGAATTCAGTTCCTTGTATTGCAGGACTGAGATCACCGTTTCCTTGCTGGCTATTAGCTGAGGGCTGTCTTCAGCTTCTGAAAGTCATCCATATTCCTACCTCCAGCTTCAGAGCCAACAACGATGGGTTCGGTTCCTCTCATGCTTCGAATCTCTTCTTCTTCCATCTATCTCATCTCTCTGACATCTTTTTTTTTTTTTTTTTTTTTTTTGAGCCGGAAGGTCTGGGTTCCATTTATTGACAGCAGTTTATACACATGGATTTCCTTCCCATAGTTATTTCCTTCCCAGCGCAGACACAGAGCCCTTGAGAAGGGCAGTCTCTCAACGAGGGAGGCAGGAATGCAGGTCAGACACATCCTTGGCAGGCACGTTCAGTCCCAGCAGGATGCAATCCTTCAAGTTGGAATTCCAGTGGGTATTTGAGAGGGACCAAGGTGGGGGATAGAGAGGGAGTCTTCAACAGGACTCACAGCTCAGTCCAGGCCTCCTCTCTCACTATCCGAGTCCATCCAAGTTTTAGGACCCTGGGGGACAACAGTCAGGCCCTTCCATCTCAACAGGGCAGATTCTTCAATCTGTGCCAAGTTCACACACGCTTGCTTCCACTGGTCGCACAGTTAAAGAGAATCAGCCTTATGGTCTCTGACCTTAAGAGGTCTTCTGCTTTTAAGGACTCATGTAATTCCTTTGGGCCCACTTGGATAATTCAGGATAATATCCTTATCTCAAAGTTCTTTAATTAATCACAGCTGCAAATTCACTTTTTCTATGTAGGGTAACATACGCAAAGGCTATTATTTTGCCTGTGGGTATATCCATCTCTACCTATGCATGTATCTTAAGATGAATATAATTAAAATTACCCAGTTTTTAAAAATGGGCTCAAAGATATGAGCAAGGAATTTAAAGAAGTTCAAACTGAAAGACGTATTAAAAGATTCTTCATATCACTAGTAAACACTGAATAAAAATTAAAACTGTGTATCATTTTACCTGACAACAGCTGATGTTGGTAAAGCTGTGAATCAGTGGGAATTCTCACATTATTCTGACAGAACTTAACTGTAGAAAACCACTTAGGAGAGCAATTTCATAATTCTGGTTAAGTTAATGATTCTTACCCCTCAATCCAGTGACTGCAGCTTCATGTAAGCATCCCTGAGATAGCCTCATGCACAGCCAAAAAGGAGACCAGAACAAAGATTATTATTGCAACATGATTTGTAATATAAAAATAAGAGAAATAAATGTCCATCAATGAAACATTGTCTAATTATTTTGTTTCATTTCATTTCATTTTAAAGCTGTGAAAATACGTGATCTAGAAATATACTCACGTAGATAAAAGAATCTCCGAAGATATTAAGTGAAAAAAATCAGACTACAGAATATACTCAGAACAATATAAATTCTATAGGACTTGCAAGCACACAAAACAAAAACATATTCTGTTTAGTGATACAATCATATGTAGTAAAAATTATGAAGATATGTGTGGAAGTTCTTACACACACACAGGAGTCAAGAATTTAAAATTCAGGAAAACAGTTTCAAGTGGGGGATCAAGGATAGATTGGGAGAATGCAGCTCCATTAGTACATATTTTAAAGTAAAAGACGAATAGATATGTACTTGTTATTTTTATATACTTAATCAACATAAAGAATTTTATAGTTTTATAAGAAAAACATCACTAGGATTGAGATGAAGGAAAATTTGGAATGGGCAGGTAGAGATGCCATAAATCTAAAATGGCTATTGCAACAACTACATGAAAGATGCTAAGATGCCAAAGCAACATGGTGGTGAAAAAATACAAATGAAAAGATAGATCCCAAATATATTTTGAGATTTAATACGCAAAACTAATTTAACAGAAGGGCTTTAATAGTAGATTCTAGGATGCATTCAACTTTTTGATTCTGGTGACTGTGAATATTGGCACCATTGACCAAGATGTATGGGGAGGAACAGGTTGCTAGGGAAGATAATAATTTGAGTCTACAATTTTTTGGCAATACTTGAGATGAAATTAAGGTGACACTGGATTAGCTACTCAGTAATACCCAAATACAGTCTTCATGTAATCATCCCTTCCTAAGAGGGCCCCAAGAAAAATACATGTAGAAATGGCATAGTAGTAAATAATACTCTCTGGTCCACATTTGAATGCAAAACTCTAAAAGACTGGACGTGACTCGAACTCCTGTGATCCAGGCTTGAAGTCATGGCCAAACTTCAAGTTATAACAGTGGACTTTATTACTTCAAATGCGAGGAAAAATTAATTCAGAGTCTCCCAGCATAGGAATCGGAACACAGGTTTCAATGCAGGGCTACATGTTTATAGAGTAAATACAGTGGAAGCAACAACAAAATGTTGGCAATGTCTAGGCAAAAAGGTGCATCCGGGAGAAGCTTCATCGTCTGGGAGAAAAAGAAAGTCCCCGGGACTAGCAATTTTCTAGTCTAGGGAAAAAACAGTGTGGTCAATAGCGTAGCCCTTGCCGTTAAGTTGCATCCATACCTGTCAGCCCCTACCTCTGCATTTTCAAGGCTCCTTACTGAAAACAGACTGACTTCTCTGCCTGAGGGCATTTTGTGGTATTTGTTTGTTTGTTTGTTTTTCTCTGACCAGTGAGCCTGCATAAAAGGGAAGATACAACAGGTCCCAGAAGCAGCCATTACTGTTGAGTACAGGAGGTTGATGTATACGTACCGCTTACTAAATCCTTGGGCAGGATCACTTTAAGGCTTGTACGTCACTGTCTCCTAGAGTTTCCAATGCAGCTCCAGTTGCCTGCAGTGCTAATCTTGATAACACATCCACTTTCCTGTATTGACTTTCTTCTCTGTCCTATCTCCTGTTCTTACTCTCCTGGTTCATGTCCCAACTAAACAACGTGCACTCAAGCTTCATGGTTTGCTCCTAGGGAAATTCAAATAAAGAGAGCAAGACATTCAAAATGGCAGTGGGTAATGGAATAGAGAGGATGAATCCCAGCAGCCGTCTCCCTCAGATTTTGTCTAGTTAGCTGGCGAAAGATGACTGAAGACTCCCAGCATAGCTGGTACTCCAGTGCACAAGCTCCTGGCACGTCTTCAGTATTGCACCCCAACACCAACACTGACAGAGACTTTCCCAAGGGTGTTCCATCTGTGTTGTTCTGTGACAACACCATAGGTGGCTGGTAAAGTTTGCTTAGTAAAACAGAATAACACATTAAATTTATATTGCCATTACTCTGGCTAAAAGAATTACTACTGTGTGGGAAGAATTTCTGCTTGTGGAAATACTGTTAATTGACAGCTGGGAAAAATTGTGGTGATGAAAGTTAATTAACTCTACCAGGTTTCTCTGGATTTTACAATACCTGCCATTTTTAAAGGCCACTGCCAGCAATCTTGGCAGAACAAATGAAAGAAGTCTGCAATAGTAACTCAAACTTCCTATTTCACAGCAAAGTCTGAAGTGAACCAGAGGCGCTAGCAGGAAAAACATTCAAACAGTTCAAACAGCTCTTGGGAGAAATTGGCCATCACCAGCTTTCTTTCAGATAGCTGGAGCTTCCAGTTCCGTTTTGCAAAATATAATGCATGTATGACTTGTATCAGAACCCCTAGTGATTTAAAAATCACTTTTAAAAATACGTGGTCTTGGGACCAACCTCAGATTTACTGACTTTGAATTTACTGACATAGAGCTCAAGACTCTACATTTTTAGCCGGCTCATAAGGTAATCCTTCTATAATCTCGAGGTGAGAATCATTTATACTTCCTTCAGTGCTACCAATTTGAGCTGTATTTAAGTTAGCAAGCATTCTTTTTAAAATAAGAAAATTAATGTGTTTTCAACCATTCACATATGAATATTGAATTTGACCTAATGGGAGCTGAGTTCCACTAAAGCAGTGGTTATCAAACTGCATTCAGAATATGCAAAAGCAAGCATATGTTTGATTCAAATTCTGTTTTTAAAATATTTTAAAGCTATATTTTAACAACCTACATATTCAAATGTGTCACAGCCCAAATTTTTAACACATTGGAGACAACCAACTTAAGCCATGTTACCACTTCAACTAGGCTTTGTGCTGACTTCTAATAGTTTTCCACTATACCTCTGCATCTACTGAACTTAGAAGAACATCATAGACAAGAAAGGTTTAAATTCTGCTCCGATGGCTCTTTGCAGGAGTAAGCATTTCTGCACATATAAAATTGTACACCTGAGTCCCAAACAGAAGCTCATACTCATCATGTTCAATTATGTGCCGGGAAGGTCCATGAATAGCAGTCTCTGCGCCCAGAACATGAAATGATTCAGTAAGTGAACACAGAATACATTTAAGCATGCTAATGTCAGAGTTTTAATCTTTATAAACGTTAAGTGTTTGGTCTATCATTTATATTCATACATTTTTCATAGTATTTCAGGTAAAGGTGATAGGATCACTCAAAACAAGAAATGGATCAAGGGTTAAAGAAAGAAAAAAGCCAAAAGAACTGTGCTGATAGAATGCAGAGATTGAGCAGGCACAAGAAAAATTCACACACTATGCTATATAAATAGCAACTGGTTTTTCAGCCAAAGGGGGTCCCACTGGTGAGAGTATGAAACAAAAGTCTTGTGAAAATTCTTGGGATGAGTCTCTCAGAGACAATAGAGCACAGGAATAATTATTAGGCATTTGGCTTCACCTTTATAAGGCAAAAGTGCCCAAGTGCTCCTGTGTTTTATGCAGTGATATTTTTCCACCTTTTCTGTATCCCTTTCCAACTTACAATGCCATATTTAAAGCAAATATAGTGAGTATAAAAATAAGGATCTTGGTTTCTTTCAGCATAAAAATTACAGGGCTTTATATAAAAACTGTATGCAAGCAAAGTTTAGATCCAAAGATTAAAATACATATATAGATTTAACATTTTAAAGAATAAAATACACTATGGCATCATTCAAAGGAGTCACTAAATGTGAATAAACAGAAGGGCAGGCTACTCTGGTGCAGAGTCATGCAGCAACAAAATGCCATCAGTACCTTTGCCTGATGAGAACAGGGAGCATGCAACAGCCTTTATCCAACATTTGATCAATGAGTTTGTAATCATTTTAAATTTAATTTGATTGAGCAGAAAAAGGACTGACCCATGGCCATCTTGACTTTATTTTTTAAGCAATCTGAGTATTTTTTGAGGGTGTGTTTTTGAAGATAAACATCAAGAAGATTTACGTTAGAAACACTGGAAATTCGGGAGGGGGATGTATTGCTAAATGTTTATATCCATTTTCAATGTGCCATCGTATAATTTGGTTTCTCTGTGTCAGCGTACCCAGACTGAAGGGGAAGAAGAAAAGGCACAAAATATGACAGGAGTAGAGAATTTCATGAAAACATTGCTCCCAGCCAGCACCACGACCCCAGCTTGCAGCCATGGCTGCCTACACGCTGGTGCAGATCCAGCATGGCCAGAGTGCCTGGAACTTGGGGAACCGCTTGGGCCATAAAGAGTGAAGTGCAGCAGGCAGGCGTTGCAAGATGCTAGCTATGAGTTTGACATCTGCTGCACCTTGGTGCAGAAGAGAGTGATCTGAACCATCTGGACAGTGCTGGATGCCATTGACTAGACATGGCGGCTTGTAGCAAAGACTTGGAGCCTCAGCACTGTGGGGGAACTGACTAACCTCAATAAAGCAGAAGCTGCTGCCAAGCATGGTGAAGCCCAGGAAAAGGTCTGGAGGCCTCCTATGGTGTCCCACCCCCTCCCATGGAGCCTGACCATCTCTTCCACAGCAATGTCAATGAGGACTCCAGGTATGCAGATTTCACCGAAGATCAGCTACCCTCCTGTGAGAATCTGCACCCACTCCCTTCATACTCTGTAGTCAGAATAGCACCTCTGGGGCATAGGTTCTCAGTCCAAGCCAAGAGAAATCTCCCCTTACCCAAGAGAATTGAAAGGTAATAACTCAGGTTTCTGCCAGTGCTTTGTTTACTAAGGACCTGCTTGAGTAGGAAACAGGAAGGAATCATGTTAAGGCATGACCAGTGAGGAGAATCAAGAGAGCCTATTTGCTCTCCAGAGGCAGTCCTGTACTCTTTGTAGTCAAATCAAAGAGAAGATCTAGTCATTCCCATGGAGATAGATGTAACCTGCATGATGACGTGAAAACCATTTTCTCCCTGACCCCAGAGGAGCTGGCTCCAGATAAATGTAATAAATGTAACCTGCATGATGATGTGAAAACCATTTTCTCCCTGACTCCAGAGAAGCTGGCTCTAGAACTCTTCAGAAGGTTGGGATTAAACCTGATTTATGTTTATACATAGCATTTATTTTTATAAATATATACCTATATAGCTATATTATAAAAGTATATATATTATATATACTTATAATATATAACAACATATAAGCTTATAATATTATATAAGTATTATATATATTTAAGTAGGTATATACATATTTTTATATTTTATACACACACACACAATGACCCCTTTTTAGGCTTTTAGTGTTGGTTGAAAGAGTCCTACATGTGATCATGAGAAAATGAGCCATTCCTCACACTAATATGGGATAAGCTTCTTGACCTCCTAGGGGTTGGAGTACATTCTGCTATGAACCTCAGATTCCCTTTCCAACCTTATTTTGTGGCAGTGAAATGCCTCTTGACCATGTCCAAGCGTGTCTTTCACTGTCCGATTTCTGAATCATGTTCTAGGTGTTTGGCCCTATTACATGGGCCTAGTACTCATTTCGAGAATTACTGTATTAAACCTTTCTTCCAGATCAATATAATAAAGGAGTAATACACAATTTAAAAAATGCTGAAATATGTTCGAGAGAGGTGAACACTAACTTTGATGCCAATACTTGTCAAAAGTGTTGAATGATAACACAAATGTAATTTTATAAGAGTGCCTTTCCAATTAGATCTTTGTGAATTCTCTGAAATAACATGAATGATGATGTCCAAATGTTATCAGACCTGCAGGTGTTCATAGGCAGCCCTAAGGTGAGGGGTTCCAAAGAATATTTCTGTTTAAATACACATGCAAATTTATCTTTATCTATAAATTGTGAATAGAGAGTGAGGAACCATGGCCTCGTGCATGCACACAGGTGCTCCTTTTCTTGTAATTTTATCTGGATGATACACTGTGCATAATAATGGGGTGAAATTCATTGAAATGAAGCCTCATATGCCCAAGACTTACTAGACCTGAGTAAGAAGAGTGGAGGTGCCAGAGCAGAGGATGAAGGTAACAAAGTTGTGGAGAGGAGGAAGGGACTGAATCCCAGAGTGCATATAAGCTGGGTTCCCTCCACCTCATTGCCTCTTCCCTGAACTGGAGTTTAGCACTGGTAAGAGGACACAACAGTGAGGGCAAAATGACAGTAGTTCCTTTAAGGCTGAGCCCCGTGCTTGGCCCCACTTTCATAGCTGGAGATAATGTTGGATGGGGTCAGTAAATCCTGAAGTATAAAGAGATTATCCAACTGCACTTCCAGGTCAACATAGCTGCCCAACCTTGGATGCCTTGTTGGGCTAAATGAACTTGATCTGGACTTCAGAAAATATAAAACATTTTGTTGCATGCCAGGTAAAAAAATATATAATTTGATTTTTCTGAAATCTTGAGTAAATCTCTGAAAAGATGAGCACTGAGAAAACTTTTTAAGTGAATTGCTGAATCTCATGTTACTGAATGTATTTAGAAAGCATTTTTACCCCTCCAAAAGGGATGTGTATTAAAATTCAATAATTAAAATAATTGGATAGTTAGATATTTAAAATAATTCCTATTTTGAAATTAAATTTTTTTATTCCATTTTCAGAATTATAGACATACTTGTTTGAAGTGTATTTTAATATTTCAAAGTGACTTATGAACTTGTTGCCATTTGCAGCAACTTATTTGTTGGCATCAGGAGTTTTTAACTCTAAATGCAAAACATATTTTACAAAATGAGAAAAAAATGTATGACAAGGTTGGCTTAAGACTCTGAATGCCAACAGTAAGTTTTGGTGTTGTATCTGCGTTTAGGCAACATCCTCAATAAACTCTTGGTTGAATTTACAATAAGTAAACCTAACATATTTGAAACTGAAAATAAATATATAATAAAACAACACTGTTTTTATCTACCTGTTTATTGGAGGAGAGTGTAAAACTCTCACTATAAAGAGCATTTACAAACCACAGCTCTCAGGCAAGAAGAGTGGATTTGAAGATGACATGGGAAAGCATAGGTTAGGGGTGCACATGAGGCCTGGGTAGGGCCTCTGTGGGTGCTATGAGAAGAGGGAGACCCTAAGGAGGGAGGAGGAGGTGGCAAGAGAAGGCTGGAAAGGGGCATAAAGAGGATGATCCGAAAGCATATTTTCATCCCCAGCTTTTGCCAGATAGTACTTCTCTCTACCCAGGAGAGAGAGAGAGAGAGTCTGTTCTTACATTAAAGTTTCAGGACAGGTACCAATTTGGAGTTGCCATTATAAGGATGTTTTCTATTAAGAGGTCATAGTGATTGGTGACTTTTTTATGTCTACAATCACACATCAAAATTGCATCCTAGACCACATCATTCTAAAAGTTGAGAAAATCTGCCTCCTATGAAGTAAACTGATCACCTTTACAAACAGGTTAGAAAATTTAAAAGGGTTAATAATCTTCATGAATTAAAAAATGCTTTAAAGAAACCTCAATTTCTTTCCCTCTCAGTACAGTTGTTTTTAAGGGGGAACAAAGATGCAAAATTAAGTCAAAGTTCCAATTACAGAAAAAGGTCAAATTAGGATAAAAAATGTACAGAACATGATAAATAGAAATTAGTTGTAACCTCTTGGGCAACTTGACAAAAGTGGGAAATGAATTGTGTGCTCAATAATTAGGGTGGAAGCCCAAACACACTGGGCTTTGAGCACACCTTGAGGTCTTCTGAGGAAAACAAAGCAATTTATTATCTAGGCCAAATCTGAAGAGATGGCCTTGAGGGCAGAGGGCTTGCTGCAGTGTTACCAACTCATGGGGAATTTTAGCTGTGTGATAAGTGCCTGTCAGGACTCCAATGCCAGGAAGAACATTTTCAGATGAAATCAATTGTAAAATAATATACTATGATTAAAGAAAATCAGTTGCAAGCCAAATCATTAAGCAAAATTGCAACCTCTAACCTGGAGTAGCAAGTTGGTACATTATTGTGTTCTGTTAGGTAGTGAGGCAGCAACACATATCTGAGGATTTACGTGTTAGTATGATTTTCTTGGCTCTTGAGTCAAAAATGGTTTTAGTTACGCAAGCAAAACAAGTAGAAATGATTTGTACTCCAGTGACTGTTGGGATTTACTGGTTTTAAATTTAGACGATTTCAAATTTTGTTTGATCATGAACTGCTATCAAAGGGGATAAACATTATATGTGTTAGTTATCTTTTGCCACATAACAAATTACCCCAAGACTTAGCAGCTTAAACAAAATACATATTTATTATCTCATACAGTATTTTGGATCAGGAATTCAAGAGCTTCTTAGGAAGCTAGGATTGCAGTATTTGCAAGGCTTGACAGGGGCTGGAGGATCCACTTCTGAGGTGCTGGCTGTTGGTGAGGCCTCAGTTCCTGTCCTGTGGGCCTCTGTAGAGACCACCTTGAGTGTCTTCAAGACATGGTGGCTGGCTTCCATCAGTATAAATGATCCTAGGAACCAAGGCAGTAGCCATAATGTGTTTTATGACTTCTTAGAAGTCACTCACTGCCATTTCTGCAGCTTTCCACTGGTTACAGGATTTTCATACAGGAGGGAACCACACAGGCATAAATAACAAAATGGAGACCATTAGGGAGTCATCGTATAGGCTGGCTACCAAATTCCCAAAAGTAAATGTATGTGGGCCCTAATCCTCTTCTATCCCTTTCCTATTTTAGGAGGATAAAAACCTCCATAATGCCCTCAAACTTAAAATACTAACCAGATAGAGCCATTAGCCATTCCTAGGAGGAAGATCAAATACAAGGCTGCTGAAAATGGGAACACAGAGTGATTTAGAGCTGTACCAATTCTGGAAATGCTAACACCAAACGGATGCCCAAGAGAATCTGTTTGGGAAACTGTGAGTACCAAGGTTGACCACAAGAACACAGGAAGTGACTTGTTCAGAAAGCTGAACAAGTGGTCCCATCTCAGAGGGAACTGGTGGACAGCACAGGCTGCTAGAACGTAACACAGAGATAGACCTCAGAGACCATGTGTGGCCACAAGAGAAAAATCATCCACTATCCTCAGGAGCTGATGTGATCGAAGACTATGCTTCTTGGGAGACTCTACCACTACTGGTACACTGCACTTTTAATTGCATTTCCTGCTAAAATAAGAAATTAAAATCACAGTCTCAAGAATGCTTTCATATGCATGGAGGGATCTCAATCCAGGAACAATGTGAATTCCATTTTATTTTTGCCTTTCTCTAAAGGATCCTGATTCTTTGCAACATGCTTAAGTGTGTAAGACACCTGGCTTATAACCAGTGGTATGCTGGTAAATGCTTAACACCTGACTCTCTAGGAAACATATATATATGTATATATATATACACACACACACACACACACACACACACGCACACATATATATATTTGTAGCATTTGACAATTTCCATTTCCATAGTGGAAATACTTCCATCATGGGGTGATATCAAGCTACCAATGTGCTGTTACATGGAGGGCTGGAAAGAGATGAAGATGTGCACACTCAGTTCCAGCACAACACTGCTTACAACACAGACTTAATACATACCGTCTTTTGGTCCCTCCTAGATTTTGTCTCTCTGAGCTTGTCTCATGTCTTGGGTAGACATCAGCAAACTTTTCCTTCAATATTTCAGGTTATGTGAACTACACAGTCTCTATGGCAACTATTTAACTCTGCTGTTATAGGTCAAAAGCTGCCACAGGCAGTTTGTAAATAGTGGGTGCAGCTGTTTTCCAGGAAAACTTCATTTATGCAAAGAGGTGGTGGCCTGTTAGCAGTAATTTTTGTAATTTTCTGAACTGTGATGTGAGTAAGCAGATTCCCTGGAAGCAGAGCCTGAGGCAAGGATTTGGGTATACGTGATATGTTGAGGAAGGACTCTCAGGTGAAACCTACAAGGCAGTGAGGCAGTAAGACAAGGAAAGCAAAGATCTGAGTAAGAATATGGCATGAGTTAAACAAAGTGTAACCTTGGCCTGACTCCATGGAAGAGCTCTGGAGCATAAGTCACACTGCAGCGTTGTCCTACCTTGAAAACAGGGTTTTTCGTCCCCAGGCCAGTCAGTTGTTGGCCAGGCTCCAGAGTGGTGATTATGGAAAAACCTCCAAAGGGTCTCCATCTCTGGGCAAGGTGGTTCAACCAAGGTGGTTTGGAGAAGGTTACAGCTGTGAACTGTTAGCGGCAATGCTCACAGATGACTGTACCAGCTGGTAAAGGGAATCTAGCCTGGTCCCCCCAGTGTCTACTACAGTACAGGTTCTCAAACATTAGTGTGCATGAGAATCTCCTGGAGGGCTTATCAAGACATCGGTTGCTGGGATTCACCTCCAGAGTTTCTAGTTGGTCTGGGATGAGACCCAAGAATTCATATTTCTAAATTCCCAGGTGATGCTAATGTTGCTGATCCTGGGATCACAGAATTCAGAGACCATGTATGTCCACAAGAGAAAGATCGTCTACTCTTTTCAGGAGCTGACGTGATTGAAGACTATGCTTCTTGAGAGACTCTACCGCTATACTTGTACACTGCACTTTTAATTGTACTTCTGGCTAAAATAAAAAGAAAATAAAATCATAGTTTTAAGAATGCTTTCATATACATGAAGGGATCTCAATCCAAAAACAATGTTAATGCCATTTTCTTTTTGCCTTTCACTAAAGGCATGCTGCAAAGAATCAAGACACTTTGAGAACCACTGTATTACGATAATAATTCCTGAAAGCAGAAAGCTAAGGACTTAGATGACCTATAGTTTTTATTATGGCTTATTATCTGAAGGATGGAAGGGGAGGTGTAGGGGAAGAAATGAGTTTCCCAAATGGTTTTCATTCTCTTTGGCTATGGCTTTCCCTTATTCAATAAATCTAGCTTTTACCTGAGATACATTTATAGTATACTGCATGGACTTAGTAAAAAAATTTGCAAAATTATCTAAAGAAAATTTAATAATCAAATCCTTTTAAGATTACTATGCCCCTGCTTCTGACCACTACCACCTTCTATATTGCATGAGTCAATCTACAACACCTTTAAGGCAATAAGTTATCAAGAAGTATCACTTTTGACTTGGAGCTGATCTTTATCATCCAACTTCCATGATGCAGGGAAGAAAACAAACTCCCAACTTATCCCCCAGGCTTAACCTAGCACCTGCCTGAGATGTCTCACCTCCAACAAGCTTGACAGTGGAAACTTGAAGGACAGTTGCTATTGCCACACCTTAGGGCAGGCGGAAACAAGACTTTGTGAAGGTGAGCGAACCCAGCACCAGAACTGCAAATCTGCAAGAGGAATGCCAGGTCTGTGCTGCTGGCTGGGCCATTTAGTCTTGTCACCTTGAATGTTCCTTTTCTCCAGTGAGTTCACTGTTGGCAGCCTCAAAAAGGAAAGCAGGGCTCCAGTGCCCCTGGTGAACAAAACAATCCGATAAAGAAACTGTTTAACAACCAATTCCCCAGAGATAGCCAGGACCAACTCTCTAAAAAGGCTTTTCTAAAGCAAACAGCTTTACATATGCAAAGATCATTAGCTCATCTTCAAAAAGGGAAAAAATGATAACAGTGCTTCTGACGTTCTCCAACTTACAAACAGGTGTGTGTTCTACTTTTGCATCTTTATTTTCCATTTTAATCTCATAGAAATTCGACATCTGGGTTTTGGTTCATGGAACAGAACCACAAAATACAAAAAATTAGCCGGACGTGGTGGTGGGTGCCTGTAGTCCCAGCTACTCAGGAGGCTGAGGCAGGAGGATGGCGTGAACCAAGGAGCCGGAGCTTGCAGTGGGCCGAGATCACGCCACTGAACGCCAGCCTGGGCACTGAGTGAGACTCTGTCTCAAAAAAAAAAGAGAGAGAGAATTCTAAAACACTGTAATGTCTTGACACACTAGGATGCTACATCGGTTTGAGGTATGACCAAATAATTTGTTCCTAATGACAAATAGCAACATTTGCAAATAATTAACTTTTTAAAATGGCTTGGAGTGGACTTGAATTACTTTTATGATGTTAATGTCATGCTCTTGCATTCTACAGTTTTTGTTTTGTTTTGTTTTTCAGCATGCAAGAAAATCTTGACATTAGAACTCATGTTCCTGGAATCGTGCATCTCCCTGCATTCTTCCAGTAGGGGTGTTTCACTTAGAAATGTCAACGCACTTGTAGATGAAGAATTGCTGGTGTGGCCACTAAAAGCCCATAGAAATATGATGTGAGCCACAAAGTCAAATCATGTGTATAGTTTTAATGTTTCTAGTAGTCACATTAAAAGAAGTAAAAAGAAACAGATAAAATTAATTTTAATAATATTTTTATTTTACCCAGTATATCCCAAATATTATCATTTCAACACAATCAATATAAAAAAAATGAGATATTTCTGCATTCTTTTTAAATACTAATTCCAGGAAATCTGGTGTGTCCAGCAATCTCAATTTGGACTCGCCGCATTTCCAGAGCCCAGAAATCTCATAAGGCTGGAAATGACCACATTGGACAGCTCAGTTCCAGATTTATTTCCTTAATTTATGGCAAGAAACAGAATCCCAAGGCCCAAGTAACTTGCCCAAGGTTCTGAAGCTGATTAGAGGAGAAAAGGGGAGGTGATCTATGCACTGGGTCTCACACTAGCAAGTCACAGCACCACAATTATGCAGAAGTTGTTGTTGATTTAAGTATTTCCCTCCTAAGAAAAAGCTAAATAAGAACATACCAACTTGGCCTTAGGGAAATATAGTGTGATGATTAAGAACAGAGGCTTTGGGGCAAGAATGCAAGAATGCTGGGATTCCCACCCTGGTTCTTCTATGTACTAGCTGTGTAATCTTAACCAGGCTACTTAGCTTCTCAGTGCTTCAGTTTCCCTATCCGTAAAGTGGGGATGTTAGTAATACTACCTGCTTCTTAAGGTGGTATAAAAATTAAATGTATTAACATATGCATATGTAATCATACACATATAGATGTAACATATGAAACTCAGAAAAGTAACTGGAACATAGAAACTATTATGTAGGTGTGAGCTATATATTACTAAAATTGTTCAAAATTTTATGAGAAACAATTTGGGGCGAGTATAAATTATGATCAAACCCATATGCTTCTACCTGACAATCCTTCACTATATTAGAAGAAAAGGGTGTAATGTATCACCACAATGTACTTATTAAGGTGATAGATTTTAGAGCATTTTTATTTTTAAAAATGTTTTGGCCAAAATGAGCTCCCAAGTGACTTTTTTAATCAAAAAATCTAAACATAAACCTCCCCGTACTCCCAGTAATTGGGTTTATTAAGGTGTTAATATATTGTTTTTACAGTGTTTTTCCTAATATCTAAAAGGAATGCAGATGAGTTTAGCATTCAAAAAGGCACGCATTTGTATCTGAAATCTAACACAAAGCACAAAAATCATGATTGCCAGATTCAACATGGATCAAAACCGTTTATTTACTGCCTAGTCAGTACAAAATAAGGCCTGCAGCCAAAGTTCCTCCAAAGTCTGCTTTATAGCTAGGAATCGTTTTTGGATTCTCTCTCTCTGTGTGTGTGTGTGTGTGCATGTGCGTGTGTGTGTGTGTTTGTGTTTTAAAAACTTCGGGAAATAAAGGTCAAAATAATTTTCTTTATTCCAAAACCAGAAAATCATCCTGAAAAACATGTCCTAAAAATAATAACATCTGATTACCAAAGAAGGTCACTTTATCTAAGGGATTTTAGTAGCTGATATTGTTTGGGGGAATTTCTCAGGTGAATTTATTATGGGTGGGTTGTGAAATGGGGTCATAGCCCCATAGTTTATTTTACAAACTTTCCTACACTGAACTGAACTACAGAAATAGGTAATTTCACCTCAGCTGGTGACATTTGTTCTCAGAATCCAGAAAGTTTTTATGTGCTAAAAGTCGTATTATTTCTCAGGGACTATACTATTTTAGATTTATATATATAGTGCCTGTTCCCTGAATTGGCTAAAGCCCTTTTACATATCAGTAATGCTATCCTTTGAACCCAAAGATAATCCCTTGGTTGATGGTGCTTTCAAGAATGGGGACATTTGGGGTGAGTTATGGAGGCCCCAAAATCGTTTTTCATAGCATATAACTGTCAAACTATGCCTTTGGGTTAACACTGGGCCTGCTGGTCTCACTGCCATTGCTCACTGGGACTACTTCTTTATCTTAAGTAGCCCATGGTTGCCCACACAAAAATAATAGTAATGATAAAGTCGGCTATGACTGCTTGCTGTATGTCAGATTTTTCTTCTTCTAGCTGGAATTTAAACACATTTCCCTATGATGGTATATTATGATTTGCCTCCACGATGCAGTTCTTTTCTCCTTGATCCCAGTCTACTCTCAATGTACCTTGACATAGACTTCAGTGACCTTTTGATACCTGTTCCTCAGGTCTAAAGGAATTCTTCAGTGGTAAGCATCACTGTATGCTTTAATGTTTGTTGATTGTCAACATTTTATAGCCTGGCTAGAAATCTTACCGTTTATTTTTCACCAGTGACTTGAAGAAGATTTGGAAAATCAATAGCTTATTTTCTTGCCAACTCATTTGAAGCAAAATAGCACAAGTAAGAAACAGTTTCGCTAATAACAGCAATTCAGGGATAGGTACATTAAGTACATTTTCAGGCTCATGGGTACAGTCAGTGCCAAATCATAATCAGTACTCTTCTTCTCGCTAGCATTGTAGAGGGAAGACTGCTAGATTTAGAATCCAAGGAGGTGAAGACGATTTCCTTTGCACTGCTTATGGACTCCGTGACTCTGGCAAATCCCAGAATTTTTCTGAGCTTTCATTCCCTCATACATAAAATAGGGATTAGGACTCCAGGAGGAGTCATTTTGCCTTCACAGCTGAGCTGACCCTTTCTTAGTGACAACAGTCCATTCTCACTTCATATCATATGGCAGGGCTCTCAGTGATGGGGCCGAAGCCCTGCCCTCAGCAGGACAAGCGACGTACTCTAATCCAATCACAGTCCCTTCCCCGAATTTAAATCTTGAGTGGAGATTCACAGAATGGAGAGCGAAGGAGCTGAGCCACTTTGTAATCCCATGAATCCTGGCTGTTTTACTGAGTGAGGGCTTACAAATTGCTATGTGCTGTTCCATGTGTTCTACATAAATTACCCCATTTAGTTCTCACAACCACTGAACTAACTTACACTGTTTATCTATGAGACAGCATATCATTGTCTTAAATCAGATTTCTCCAAAAGCAGAACCCATGGCAGAATTTGGAACCACACAGTTTCTTTGAGAAGTAATTCCAGGAGGCATCAGATGTCTGTGGTGAGACGAAGAAAGTGGAAAAGGCCATAAAGATTATATTAATGATCCTGACACAGCTTTTATGATGTGCCCTGTGCATTGTAACCTCTTCAAGGATCCTAAATCATGAGCAAAACTAGGTATTTAGATGCTGCATGTGAGTGGATTTTTGTATGATATTCTTTTACGGTGTTTTGTAGAAATCAAGGGAGAATGACTTTTATGTTTGGGTCAGCATAGCATTCCATGGAGTGGTATAAGTGAAAACAGTAACTCAGAAACAGAAGATACCGTACATTTTTTAGGACTCATAGAAATCATGCGGCGAACTTTGAGATTTCATAGGATATGGAAAGGGAAGTTGAGCTAAGAATGTGAAATTGGCGGCAGCACTGTTTTTTTTTTCTTTCTAAATCTTCAAGATCTGGTAAACCCCAGATAATGTCAAACTTACATTAAGACAAATAAACACAAAGTCATATCTGCACGTCTGCTGAATTTTTGTAATTCATGTGTATTCAAATTTGGGGCCATGGTAAAGAATAGCTTCTGGATTTGGATTGATTCCCAAGAAAATATGCTCTATCCTCAAGCCCACGTTAGATATGACTTCACCCTAAATATTAAATGGCAGCTGGTGCCCCTGTAATTTGTGTTTTCTTCCTTAGGACGGCACCTAATAACACATAGCTTTGCCAGGGATTTGAGATCCATCAAGTAGGAAATCTGAAATATAAAATTCATATTCTATTTTATTTTTATATTGCAGTTTACAAGATGAATCTCAGGAAGAAGAAGAATTGACTTCATTTTCTTTCCACAGGAAGAAAAAAAAGGTGGGGGAAAGGCGGGTTTATTCTGCAAACAGGCTGAATAAGTTCTGACTACATCATAACTTTTTCCGACAGCATCTCAAATCCAAGTTATTACTCTAAGTTGTTTACCTGGTACTCTGTATTGCTTAACACTCACTGCTGGCAGATTTAGGACCGTGTGTAAGTCTTGCTTTGTGCTTGAATCCTTGAATAACCTGAAGATGGATAATGGTAAAAGCAGAGTTGGTTTTGAGATGTTTTTAAGAAATACAACCTCAGTAATATGAAATAAGGTAATACATTTTAAGGATGTGATCACAAATTCTCAAACTTTGTGATCCATAGGAAATGAACATTATTTTCATTGCTGTCAGAGAAGTCACATGCCAGATTTAAAATTTCATATCCTTTTAAGAAATGAAGACAAAAACCAACATACAAAAATCAGTAGTGTTTCTATATGCCAATAATGAACTAGCTGACAAATAAATCAAGAAAGCAATTTCATTAACAATAGCTACAAAAAATAAAACCACTAGGAATAAATTCGGCCAAGGAGGTGAATGATCTCTACAAGGAAAACTACAAAACACTGAAGAAGTAAGTTGGAGAGAACACAAGCAAATGGAAAGACATCCCATGCTCATGGATCAGAAGAATTAATATTGTTAAAATGACCATACTGCCCAAAAACAACATATAGATTCAATACAATCCCTATCAAAATACTGTAATTTTTTACAAAATAGAAAAAAAAAATCCTAAAATTCATATGGAACCAAAAAAGAGCCCAAATAGCTAAAGCAATCATGAGCAAAAAAAAAAAGCAAACTGGAGGCATCACAGTACTTCAACATATATTACAAAGCTATAGTAACCAAAAATAGCATTGCATTAGTATAAAAACAGGCACATAGACCAACAAAACAGAATAGAGAATCCAAAAATAAATATGTATGTACAGCCAACTAATTTTCAACAAAGGCACAAAGAACATGTACTGAGGAAAGGACATCCTCTTCAATAAAGGGTGCTGAAAAAATTGGATATTTATATCCAGAAGAATAAAATTGGACCTCACGCCATATACACATATCAACTCAAGATGGATTAAAAACTTAAATATGAGACCTGAGACTATAAGAATACTAAAAGAAAACAAAAGGAACACTCTAGGATATTGGTCCATGCAAATGTTTTACGGCTAAGAACTCAAAGACACAGATAACAAAAACAAAGATAGAAAAACAGGACTATATTAAACTAAAAAGCAAAAAAAAAACTGAATAGAGTGAAAAGACAACATGCTGAATGGCAGAAAAATATTTACAAGCTATTCATCCAACAAGAGACTAATATCCAGAATACACAAATAATTCAAATAATTTAGCAGTTAAAAAAAATTCAATCAAAAGTGGGCAAGGAACACGAACAGACATGTCTCAACAGAAGACATACAAATGACCAAGTATATGAAAAAAAAGCTTAACATCACCAATTATCAGGGAGATGCAAGTCAAAATTACAAAGAGATATCATCTCAACCCAGTTAGAATGACTTGTTTTTAGAAAAACAAAAATAACAGATATTGGCAAGGCTATGGAGAAAAGGGAACTTTTAGACACTGTTGGTAAGAGCATAAATTAGTACTGTCACTATGGAAAACAATACGGAGGTTTCTCAAAAAACTAAAAATAGAACTACCATGTTATCCAACAATCCCACTTTCTGGTATTGATCCAAAGGAAAATAAATACATATATCAAAAAGATACCTGCCCTTGCATGTATACTGCAGCACTATCTGCATTAGCAAATATATGAAATCAGCCTTAGTGTCCATCAGTGGATGAATGAATAAAGAAAATGTGGTATATGTACAAAATGGAATAGTATTTGGCTATTAAAAAAGAATTAAATCATGTCATTTGCAGAAACATGAATGGAACTGGAGGTCATTATGTTAAGTGAAATAAGCCAGGCACAAAAAGACAGATATGGTATGTTCTCACGCTTACGTGGGAATCGAAAAAGTTAATCTTATAGAGGTAGAGAGTGAAATGATGGATACCAGAGGCTGGAAGGGTGTGCATTTCAGGTTATTATCCCTCCCTTACACTATATCCCTGATATTTCTCTCTTTTTAAAATTTATTTCTCATTAATCCCTAAACCCATATTCACTCTAGGAATTCAAAGTTTTCTTTTTCCCTCACTCAAGTGTAATAGTGGCTCTTACATCTTGGAGTACATATGAAACTTATTCAATATAACAATTCTTAGGACCAACCAAAGACTAGAAATCAGATGTAAGGTGGGACTCTGGAAACTGCCCTTTTGATAAGTGTATTAGATAGTTGTTTTGCAACTGTCCCACAGAACACATTTCGAACAAAGATGTCAATGACTTTGGTTCTATCCACCTATCACATCTAAACTCAGATCCAGATCCACCTTTGTTCAGACGAACAAAAGTCCTTTTCCATTTAATAAGATCTGCACACTTCAGAAGGCAGATGAAGTTGTAGACAGCAATGCTACCCCGCTCTCCTGTAGTTAGAAACACTTCTTACAAAAGCCTATCTTGTTGAGAAGACAACCTACCATGTTCCAGGCAGATTATAGGTTTCTTGGAAAGTACAAGGATTCGTTAGAGGGCATTTTTTTGTATTTCCCAGGCTTCACAGTACTCTGAGGGAGGCTGTAAGTGGTATTTGTGCCCACAATGCAGAGCAAAGCAGGATCAATACTATGATAAATAGTGGAGTGTCATGGAAGGACAAGAGAGGAAAAAATTAATTCCCTCTAGGCAAATATGAAGGCTGCAAAGAAATTCTCCAGTAGACAGCACATAATGGGAGGATGGGAGCATTCCAGCCAAGGGGATGCATAAGCAAAGGCCCTAAGTAAGGTTTCTACAACACATTCTAAGAATGGAGAGTAAATTCAGTAGGCCTAAACTGTAGCTGTGATGGAAGCTGATCTTAGGAAGGGAAGCCTTTCTATGCCATGGAGGAATTTAAATTTTATTCTTTATACCATATATCAGGTCTATAAAAGCAGTCATGGTGATGTTAAAAAAAATAAGAAACTGATCATAGTAATGACTGCATAACATTGTGAGTGTACTTAATGCCACTGAATTGTACACTTAAAAACAGTTAAAACGGTTAAATTTTATGTTATGGATATTTTACCATAATTTTTTAAATAGGAAGGAAAAAATCAGCAATCAATTTGGGATGAAACAAAAAAAAGGTTTCTGGTGAGACCTAAACATCTCAGAGAGGGAAGGATTTGAAAGTGTCAGAGCACTCACTCTGGGCTGTTTGAGAGATACTAGTGAACGCATGGAAACAATCCTGGTAAGAGTGATTGGTACTTATAATTAAATTAAATCTAAAGAAAATTACTTATTGGAAAGAATTGACGGTGGCTACTGGCAAATGGAGATCCCTAGACTTAAATGAATTATATTCTCCAAAGAACCACTAGTCCAACTTAAAAAAACAAAAACAAACAAAAATCTCTATCGGAGACTTAAAATGACATTTGGAGCACCCGGTGTTCTATGAGCAGGTAGCAAATTGAAAGAGTTGCTCAGACCCCTAAAAGGGCATAATCTACAATATCCATTACAAATGTGACCGAGAAGGACAATGGAAGAGGAAAGATCTTCAGAGAAGTGAGTCAAGAGTTTTGAGAGCAAAGGAGTTACTTCCAAGGAGCAGCACTGGTGCATAATCAAGGAACATTTCTTATCCCAGAAAAGGGAGACTTCCAGCATTTGTTGAGCGGGATTTCAGATTTGCTCTAAAGCAGTGACTGCTCCATGCCTCCTATCCTTCTCCCTTATGAATGGAAGTGATTGTTTTGACTTTCCTGTCCCTATTCCACCATTATGCATTGGATTTTCCAGTGCAGAGATGACTATAAAATCCTGGGCTTTGAGCCTGATGTCACGATTGGATGAGACCTTGCAGTATGTTCCATGGAGCCTTTGAGTGTAGTTTGTAGGCATAATGGAAAGAGGAGGAGATTTGTGATTAAGAGGACAGACTAAGATAGATTATATTCTTATTCCTAATATTTACTCTCACTTCCATAAGAAGCTTATACACCTCGGCCTATTGCTATGACATACAATGTTTCTGTGAGAAAGACATGTCTGCATACCTGCCTCTGTAGGGGCTGGACCAAGTGACATGCTTTCGCCAACACAATATGGGCAGATGTAATGTTTGCCACCGAGGAGTGTAAGCCTTAAAAGTGATCATGTGTTTCCCCCATCTGTCTTGCTCTTTCCCTCTGCCAGAGAATATGCACTTCTAAAGAGTGAGAAAACATGGAACAGAGTTGGGCAAGTGGCAGCAGCCAGCTGCACCTGCCCAAAAGTAACAAATGCTTGTTGGAAGGCACTGAGATTTGGAAATTAATTGTTACCAAATGAAAGCAAACTAATGAAGAAATCTAATTCTCATACAGAGGTTTTGCCTAAGTCTGTTGTAGCTGATACTAGTATAGCTACACAAGCTTTTGTGGTTGTCGTTGCTAATATTTACCTGGTGCACATTTATCTATAATTTTTAGACCTCTCTACTCATGTATTAGACATGTCTTTTGTAGGGAACATATAGCTTGAGCAATGGTTATCAAACTTGAGCATGCATCAGAATCACCTGGAGTGCTTGTTAAAGAACAGGTCTTTGGGACCCGCACCATAGATTCTGTTTCAGTAGGTCCGGGGTGGGTTTCAGAAAGTGTGTTTTTTTTTTTTAATTATACTTCCAGATTTAGGGTACATGTGCACAACATGCAGGTTAGTTACATAGGTATACATGTGCCACGTTGGTGTGCTGCACCCAGTAATTCGTCATTTAACATTAGGTATATCTCCAAATAGTATCCCTCCCCCTCCCCCCACCCCACAACAGGCCCTGGTGTGTGATGTTCCCCTTCTTGTGTCCATGCGTTCTCATTGTTCAATTCCCACCTATGAGTGAGAACATGCAGTGTTTGGTTTTTTATCCTTGCAATAGTTTGCTGAGAATGATGGTTTCCAGCTTCATCCATGTCCCTACAAAGGACATGAACTCATTATTTTTTACAGCTGCATAGTATTCCATGGTGTATATGTGCCACATTTTCTTAATCCAGTCTATCATTGTTGGATGTTTGGCTTGGTTCCAAGTCTTTGCTATTGTAAATACTGTCACAATAAACATATGTGTGCATGTGTCTTTACAGCAGCATGATTTATAATCCTTTGGGTTTATACCCAGTAATGGGATGGCTGGGTCAAATGGTATTTCTAGTTCTAGATCCCTGAGGAATCGCCACACTGACTTCCACAATGGTTGAACTAGTTTACAGTCCCACCAGCAGTGGAAAAGTGTTCCTATTTCTCCACATCCTCTCCAGCACCTGCTGTTTCACGACTTTTTAATGATCTCCATTCTAACTGGTGTGAGATGGTATCTCACTGTGGTTTTGATTTGCATTTCTCTGATGGCCAGTGATGATGAGCATTTTTTCATGTGTCTTTTGGCTGCATAAATGTCTTCTTTTGAGAAGTGTCTCTTCATGTCCTTCGCCCACTTTTTGATGGGGTTGTTTGTTTTTATCTTGTAAATTTGTTTGAGTTCATTGTAGATTCTGGATATTAGCCCTTTGTCAGATGAGTAGGTTGGGAAAATTTTCTCCCATTTTGTAGGTTTCCTGTTCACTCTGATGGTAGTTTCTTTTGCTGTGCAGAAGCTCTTTAGTTTAATTAGATCCCATTTGTCAATTTGGGCTTTTGTTGCCATTGCTTTTGGTGTTTTAGACATGATGTCCTTGCCCGTGCCTATGTCCTGAATGGTATTGCCTAGGTTTTCTTCTAGGGTTTTTATGGTTTTAGGTCTAACCTTTAAGTCTTTAATCCATCTTGAATTAATTTTTGTATAAGGTGTAAGGAAGGGATCCAGTTTCAGTTTTCTACATATGGCTAGCCAGTTTTCCCAGCACCATTTATTAAATGGGGAATCATTTCCCCATTTCTTGTTTTTGTCAGGTTTGTCAAAGATCAGATGGTTGTAGATATGCGGCATTATTTCTGAGGGCTCTGTTCTGTTCCATTGATCTATGTCTCTGTTGTGGTACCAGTACCATGCTATTTTGGTTACTGTGGCCTTGTAGCGTGATGCCTCCAGCTTTGTTTGAAGTCAGGTAGCGTGATGCCTCTAGCTTTGTTCTTTTAGCTTAGGATTGACTTGGCTATGTGGGATTTTTTTTGGTTCCATGTGGACTTTAAAGTAGTTTTTCCAATTCTGTGAAGAAAGTCATTGGTAGCTTGATGGGGATGGCATTGAATCTATAAATTACTTCAGGCAGTATGGCCATTTTCACGATATTGATTCTTCCTACCCATGAGCATGGAATATTCTTCCATTTGTTTGTATCTTCTTTTATTTCATTGAGCAGTGGTTTGTAGTTCTCCTCGAAGAGGTCCTTCACGTCCCTTGTAAGTTGGATTCCTAGGTATTTTATTCTCTTTGAAGCAATTGTGAATGGGAGTTCACTCATGATTTTGCTCTCTGTTTGTCTCTTATTGGTGTATAAGAATGCTTGTGATTTTCGTACATTGATTTTGTATCCTGAGACTTTGCTGAAGTTGCCTATCAGCTTAAGGAGATTTTGCGCTGAGACGATGGGGTTTTCTAGATATACAATCATGTCATCTGCAAACAGGGACAATTTGACTTCCTCTTTTCCTAATTGAATACCCTTTATTTCCTTCTCCTGCCTGATTGCCCTGGCCAGAACTTCCAACACTATGTTGAATAGGAGTGGTGAGAGAGGGCATCCCTGTCTTGTGCCAGTTTTCAAAGGGAATGCTTCCAGTTTTTGCCCTTTCAGTATGATATTGTAACTAAAGTAAGTAAGGAGAAAAGTGATGTCCGGATTATGAGCTATTTTTGTCCGTAGATGTTTATTCCAAGAACTGCCTTGGTAGATGCAGTTTAGGCAACAGGTAATTCTTAGAGATGATTAATTCCAGGTGGATCAAACCTTAATATCCTTTTGAGGATGATTCACTTCAATTCACTGCATCATTACTTTTAGGAGGCAGCAAATGATACCAAATCCTATACACTCTTGCACATTCACTCCAGCTTCCCTCCCAAGTTGAAAACCATTTAAAAATAATTTGAGATACAGTTCAGTCAGTTAGCTAGTTATAGCATTCTCTTAGGGTAGCATTAGCATTAATTAATGCTTGCAGATTGCTTTGAAAATCACAAATGCTGTGGAAGTGATGACTATTAATTTAGTAAAAGCACAGGCCATGAAAGTTGAAATTTGAAGGCAGTTGCACACTGATGAAATGTTTTAATACTTAAATGAACCCGCCTGAAGAAAGTCTCTGACATCCCATGTTTATAAATCAGGAGGAAAAGAGGTCTGAAATGGAGAGATTTAAAATGAGATTTAGTAGACAGTACTGAAGTGGAAGTGAATGGGAATGACTGTTGACTGTAAGAAGAGAGTAGCAAACCTTAGGTATCATCAAAATCACAATTTGGGGTTTATACATTCATCAATTGGGAGGTCCCCCTTGTGCTGGTAATTGGCAGTGATTCAGGAGATAAGAAATGGGGGAGAATAGTAAGAAGAGCAACAGAAAAAAGAAAAAATATTAAGTGGAAGAAGAAGAGAAGGAAGACGGAGACACAGCTGAGGAAGAAAAAGGAGAAAACTTATTTAATGAGATGCTAATGAAACGGGCATTTCTCCAGTGCAAGTCAGCCCAAGGAGCAGTTATATCCCAATAAGGACTCCAAATTGAAACTACTGTCTGACTCCATCTTCACCAACAGTCCTCTCCAAATTTCTCCTCCATTCCTGGTTTACCTGCGGATCTGAATGAGCAGATGTTGTGTCCCTTCCTTTTGCGATCATCACATGGCTTCTTGAGCTAGGACTGGCATTCTATGCCCTTCGTCATCCTCATCCTCTGCTTCCACCAAGACACTTAGGAAGGACTGGTTCTGTTGCCTTCCACACATCTCTGTGTGATCTTTAACTAATTCTTTAGGACTGTCCTTGGTGTTCAACTTCTCCAGTGAGGTCAGCAACATTGGGCCTTTGTCCCCATATCTGTGCTGCTCTGATGGCTAAGACCTATATGCTCTTCCCAGTGAAGATTTCCAGGAAAGTGGATTTCCATGGCCATGAAGATAGTTGAACTACTTAACTGGTTCCCTGGAAGAAACTTTCTGCACAATTTTGTTGTGGTCCTACGGGAAGGTAAGAACATGAATTAAATGATCTTATGTAGCAACCTGTGATGTTATAGAAAAAGGTCCTTATAGAATAGATAAGAGATTACCTCCCCTACCTCTCTCCTTCCACTTTTCTTTTTGTCTTTCCTTATGTTAAGTTAATTTTTTATTTTAAGCATATCATATATTTGTATTGCAGGATATTTAGAAAATAAAAAGTGCACAAAAATTTAAATTTATGCATATATATATTTATAAGCTGTAGCTCATCTACCCAGGCATATTCATGCCTTGCATTTAGTCATAGTGTCTGTCTTATATTGATGTATGTTTATATTATATATAATAATATTGTATAGATATTTTTATATTTTATAATATAATTATTTAAATAGTATGTATTATATAAATATAAATTGTACTGATAAACTTACAAATATGTTATATTTTTATTTACAAACATTATATGAATATAAATTGTTAAAACATAATTATTTTATATTATTCATATATTATACATTTCATTTATATTCTGTTAAAATATAAATATTTTAAGGTATTTATCAGATATAAATACTTGTATTATATTTTCATAATTTATATTCATATAAATATTCACATAAGTATCAGATACAAATACTTGTATTTATAAAAGTATAAAATATGAGTATTTATATTTTAATATTAATATTATATTTTCCATTCATGTCTTCCTAATGGATGCTTAATATTGTGTCACGTGGGTATCTCACAACTTTTGCTTAAACTTGCAATTGTGTTTTTAGTGTTCTCACAGTATTTATCCTTATAAATGATTTTATAAAAAATATCTTCGGGTGAAAATTTTTGAAAGAATTTTTTTTTTTTTTTTGAGACAGAGTCTCACTCTGTCGCCCAGGCTGGAGTGCAGTGGCACAGTCTCCGCTCACTGCAAGCTCTGTCCCCGGGGTTCACGCCATTCTCCTGTCTCAGCCTCCCAAGTAGCTGGGACTACAGGCACCCGCCACCATGCCTGGCTAATTTTTTGTATTTTTTAATAGAGACGGGGTTTCACTGTGTTTGCCAGGATGGTCTTGATCTCCTGACCTCGTGATCCACCCACCTTGGCCTCTCAAAGTGCTGGGATTACAGGCGTGAGCCACCGTGCCTGGCCGAAAGAACTTTTATTAAATGAGACAAGGCTCATTTTCAAAAATGTCATTCAAATTTTATGTTTTCTAGTTGTCTTTTTTTTTTTTTTTTTTTTTTTTTTACTGTGGCTCTTTCTGTAAGTTGTCAAATATACAATTGGACGAAAAGTCATCCTAATCAGGGTAATCAGGTAATCTTTGTGAGTTTAAGGTAAGAAAAACTTTTCATCTATCTTCTTAGGTTCCATTGCTGGAACCTGTAAATTAAACTGACAACAGAGAAGAAAAAGTTTACATGCACAGAAGCTTCATATAAAAGAAGTAAAAATCTAAAGAAGTGGTTAGACTTGGGGACTTATATGCTGTTTTAACAAATGTCAATATGTTGTGGAAAGTGACTAGACAAAGAAAAGAGATTTTGGGCTTCAAGAGGCAGTAACTCATGGGAAGGTAAACATATGGGGTAAACTAGTGATGAACAAGGTTTATTTAGTAAGGTTTGCTTATGTAGACTCATTTCAATGCCATCTCTGGTAGGGAGTCATCTCTGAAGTCATTTTTCTCTTCCTGGTTCTGGAGAGGGACACCACATGGAAATTTCCTCTGATGCAGGAATTCAGACAGCTCTTTCTAAATTTGCTGTTTCTCGACTGTCTTCTGCTCAAAATAATCCTTATGCCAATGTAGCGTATTTTGAAGTGGCATATTCTGATCCCCTCCATGAGTATGATAATCACATTTCAACAGAATTTGGATTCTGATCAGAGATTTCAAAGCTTATTTAAAGAGCAAAACAAAATGAATTAAACTCTTTCTAAGACATTTGTTAAATGTCCAAAATATATCAGATGCTGAGCACATGAAGATGGTGCTAGAGAAATCAAGATGAATGAAACATGGTCCCTGTCTGTGAAAGTCTTCTGATCTTTTATTTGGCTTGTGTAGCATGTTGATTGCAAAAAGGAACATAATTCTTCCCCTCTCTGTATTTACAGTATTTATGGCACTGAAGCATTTTGTATCTATTTCTCCACTCTTGAGTCTTGGATGGCATGTGACTTGCTTTTGTCAATGAAATGGAACAGAAATGGCAGTATGCTGGTTCCAGCTTGAGTCTCAGAGACTGGGTGCACCTGGCAACCCCTGGGAACCTTGCTACCGACATATAAACAAACTTAAGCTAGCCTGCTGGAAGATCAGAGACCACATAGAGCAGAGATGAAGTGGCCTACAGAGGCCAACTTGAATATCCAGCCCCTAGCCAAGCTGGCAGTTGACCATAAACGCATGCCATCTAAGGCCAGAAGAACCGCCCAACTAAGTCCAGAGTTGTACACTAAATAAAGGTCATTTGGGAAGGTTGGTAACACGGAAGATACTAATTAATAGAGCCTGTAAACCAATCGCACCAATGTGCTTAGTGTCATAATAGAGGAAGAGGCAAGAAGCTATAAGCTGTTGGCTTGTCCTTCTGCTTCAGCTGCTTTTGATCTTGTTGACAACACAGTTTAAGATAATGAGGGTCGAGATATCTTGAAGAGGGGGAGCTTTCTACAAAGGAGTAAAAATATTCTGATAAAGGAGAGTCTGATGTATTTTTCTTAAACAATTTTAACTCCTCACATGTGCCTTTCCTGGGCAAGGGTGCAAGGTTACCCAAGCAATAGAGGAAACTGTTGTTGAACTGAGCTACAAATTCTCTTGTTTTTGGATCTGGTCATGGGTGGTTATTGATGGTGCCAGGGAAGTAATTTGCATAGGCATTCTGGCCCTGAGAGGCAATACCACTGAGCCATCAGGAATTGCCTAATGTACCTAAGTTAACAAGGTTATCCAAACAGCTCTTTTCTGCTCCAAGTAGTAGCTTTGAATTTGCAGCTTTGATTCAGTTAAGCCAGCATCCTCATGCTCTCTGGGCTTCATCTCTTTGGTAAGCCTATAAAGAATTCTTTCTTTCCCAAACCTCTCTCTGTTCCCATCAAAACTTAGCAAACAACTGGGCCTTTCTTCCAGACTCCCACTTTCTACTATATTAGTGCAACTCAAACTTTAATGTGCATAGGAATCACCCACAGATCTTGCTAACATGCAAATTCACATTCAATAGGTCTGGGGTAGGGATCAAGGATTTGCATTTCTAATAAGCTTCCAGATGATGCTGATGCTGCTGCTCCCAGGATAACACTTTGACTGTTAAGGTACCACATAACAAATGAAAGTATCTCTACTAACCAAAAGCTAGTTAATAGATAACCCAGAGTGCCTGATCTCAATTAAAACTTCCTGCTCTCATTCATTCACAGGCAAGTGAACAACCATAGCCTCTGCCTTCATTCAGGGAGGAAACAAAAACTTAGACTAATTTTGACAGTTCTGTGTGATGAATGCTTCCATAAAAGTGCATTCCCAGGTACAGTATCTTTTTAAGTACTCACTTGCCAGAAGCCACTCATAACAGGGTGTGATGGCAGGTCATGACATAAATGCCAGAACATCCCCTCCCAATTTTCTCTTCCCTGTTTCATCCTCGACTGTCCTATTTTTGATCATCCCTATTCCATGATTTCTGTCTTGTGTAGCTCAACTAAATTAAAATATTCTTGGCTAATTTTCCCAGATCTCCCAACTCCTATTTAATTTCATAGGCTCCAGGAGCTCCCACACCTCTAGTACCACATTTGCCTTGTTAGGATATGGCTGATTTCAATATCTGACACCTGCTTCTCCTCAAAGCAGTCTCTTCATTTTAAAGTGCAGGCGTTAACTCTCTACCTGGCCATGCATCCGGTAGTGTAGATCCTCAAAGCTCTAAGTGGATTGCTGAACCAGCAGCATTAGCATCACCTGGGAGCTTATCAGAACTGTAGACTCGCCCACCCCACCCCAACCTACTACATCAGAGTCGGCATTTTAGCAAGATTCTCAGATAATTTTTATCGAAGTCTAAGACACTCTAGTGCAGAAATTTCAAAACACTTAGCTACACCTGCAACATGCATTTCAGGGCAACTCTGACACTATGAAAGAAGAAAGACTGAGTTTCAAATCTCCTCCTTCTAGTCACTAGGTATGCGATCCTTATGCCCGAGGATAGGTAATAGAGATCACAGCTACTCATAGAGTTGTAAGTGACAATAAAGTGATCTAAGAGATACAAAAACATCTTGCCCAGTTCCTGGCACATTGGTGACATGGGATAAAAGATAGAGATGAGGCCGGGCGCGGTGGCTCACGCTTGTAATCCCAGCACTTTGGGAGGCCGAGGCGGGCGGATCACGAGGTCAGGAGATCGAGACCACGGTGAAACCCTGTCTCTACTAAAAATACAAAAAATTAGCCGGGGGTGGTGGCGGGTGCCTGTAGTCCCAGCTGCTCGGAGAGGCTGAGGCAGGAGAATGGCGTGAACCCGGGAGACGGAGCTGGCAGTGAGCCAAGATTGCGCTACTGCACTCCAGCCTGGGCGACAGAGTGAGACTCCGTCTCAAAAAAAAAAAAAAAGATAGAGATGAAAAAGTTTGAAGGATACTCTTGAGATTAATACACTTAAGAAGAAAATGTTGCCATAGAGTTGAACATTGATAAGCAGTATTTTATAAGTACAGAGTAATATATGTATAATTGTTAAGAATGTGCTTATTAGCTTGGTGTGAAATGACTTTTTTCCTCAAGTGTAAGGCATATATTTTGGGTATTAATGCTATCAACACTTGAATAGTGCTAGAGATGTGAGAAATCAGAGACACATTTACTTTACCATTGTTCAGAAAGTCACATGGCTGCTTCGTGCCCACAAATCTAGCATGGCATGTCCTTCCAATACAGAATGTAGATGTTTAAAGAGCCAAATTACTGTTGACTACGGCAATATTTTGATGGAAATTACTTCTAGGCATCCAAAATCAATGGAGAGTTTAAATAAACTCACTTGGAGTTTAATGTTTCTTTGGAATCCTATTTAAGTGGCCATAGAAATGTAGATCTCCTTTCAAAATGAGGTTGTACTTGAGCAACACTAATCACTTATAGAACTAAGTTTTGAATATCTTGAAATCAACAGTAAATGAAAAACTCAGCATGATCACCCATTTTAATGCATAACAAACCAATACAAAGATTTATACAAAGCTTTCTATAACCTTAAACCAATGCAAAAGAGTTAAGGGCCTGAGATGCAAATATATTTTTATATCTTGAAATCAGCAATAAAGAGAAAAAGATCCCTTCAAATTATCACTCTCTTTAACATCTCTCAAATGTCAGTTTGAATATAGAGAAAAGACATCATGTTATTTTCAAATGCCACGCTTGTAGTTCATTACACTACTTCATTGACTATCTCTGTATTTCCTTTTTATGCTAACAGGATGGAAGAGATAAATCTGTCTTTTGTTTCCTTCTTTTCCATAAACAGATCTGTTTTAATTTCAAATTACTCTAAAGAAAATATGACTCTCTGGGAAATTTCAGGCCATCTACCAAAAGTATCCAAGTTGCTCTTTTTAGTTTCAAACTTTTGAAACACCTGCCACATCAGCTGTTAGACTAAACACCTAAAATTGCCAATATTTGAACAATTTTTGACCCACAAATAGGGCAATTTTACGTATTTCAATCTAATATTTTCCTGTCTGCACACTCTAAAAAGACATTCCATGTTGACATTTTCTATTTATTGTAATGTCAGTTAGGAAAACAGATTTTTAAATGGCCAAAAAATTAAGTTATTTTCTGATCCAATTCTTGGCATTCCTTGGGTCACATAAATTAGAAGCCCTTAATGTGCATATAAAACTTACCTGGTAAGTAGAACATTCTTACTAATGTTACTACTAAACATTCTTACTAATGTTCTGACTAATTCTTGGTAGTTGTGTCAGCAGACATGAGGTAGAACATTCTTTTATAATTAGAAGGGAGACAAAATAAGGAAATACGATGTTCTTTTAAAATGTTTTATTTGAAAAAATTAAGCAATACAATGACTTTAAAAATCAACTTATATTCAGGTAAATGCTTTGAGCAAAGAGTTTTATATGTGAAATAATTATATTGAAAAAACTTGAACACCTTCTCATGCCCTTAACTCTACAACTCCAGTTTAAATGGTTGAATGATGAACAAAGTTGTCAGAATTTTGCTCAATAAATAGCTGGAGTGTGTCATAGAATAAAACAGAATCAGCCCATGATTCAATCCTTTTGTGTTTGTTGTCCAGCACTGTGAAAAGTATTGCTTTTAATGATTACACAGAGAAATGGGAAAATCCTGAACTGCCTTCAAAGCCATTAAGGAGATTTAGTCATGTTCAGCAGAGCATTAGATGTTTACGTATTTCATTGTTTCTCAATTTCCTGAAAACTTGTAAATTGCTGATGCTTACAAGATGATGGTGCACAGAATTAACTTAGATGTGGGCTAACCAAAATCTATATATACTCTGAATAATGAACAAGACATTCTTCTGAAAAGAGGCCTGTAATACCCCACCTTTTTCAGGTCATAAATTCATTCCTTGGCCTTCAGAGTATGCATCTATGATTCAAAGTCTTAGAAACTAGAATGCACCATTAGAAGGTGCAGAGACTCACCTACGAGACCCAGGAGTAGCCTACGAAGCTCCTCACTCTAATTAATAAAACAACACCTTTCAGTCTGCTCTGCAGTGGACAGGAAGTTTTCTTGTATTTAATGACCATTCGTCTGGAGAAAAAGCCTTCCTACTGAGTGTTCAGAGACAGAGGCTCAATTTCCAGGTGAACACAACAGACAAGCAGGGCCCAATCATTTAGAGGAAACTGATCCCAAGCCCACTACTTTATCTAAACATGCCACTATTGGTTCTATGTGGAACATTTTTTTTTAAGTTTCAAGGAAAGTTAAGAAAAAATAGTAACTGATGTTATCAAAGGTTCATCTGTCAAAAAACCCAATGCATTTAAGCTGAATACAAAAGCAAGCAGTGTGCTTGTTAGCACGTATTATTATTTCTTTATTGAGCAGTAAATCCTCTCTCTCAAGCAATAAAGTATTCTTTGAAGAATATCTAAACATGTCAGAAGGGTAAGCAGATCTGGCCTGAATGAAAAGGCTTTACAAATTTATGAATATTTCAATTCTTTATGGAGAAGAGAGAAGATATAAAGCAACAACCAACTGGAGAAAGAGCAAACAGATGTGAAGTTTGCTTAAAACATCCAGGACATAAATACTTTGACACATTATCTAGTCCAGTTGTATTCAACGTAGGTTCCACAGACCTGCACTGCTGCACGAACTGTTTCTTACAAGTCGTCATAGAGATTATTACAGAAATATTATAAACTCATATAACAATTCAACTCTATTTTATGTCTGTTGAATCTCATAATAATGTATTTGGTCTTGAATTTTATCTTATTTAGTTTTTAGTACCTCATTTGTATTGTATTTTATAAAAATACTGGTCCACAATGAATTGGAAATTTTTTAAAAAATAAATGAACAGCAAGCAAACAAAAAAGCTTTTGTTTGTTTGTTTGTTTTATTTTTTTACAGAAGTTCCAGTCAATTTCTGGCTTCCAAGTATAATAAGTTCTTATTACAAGTCAGGCATTGCTAGGCACTTTTGTCCTATTTTTTAAAATACTAATGAAATTTTTATGACTTCCTTTGGCATTCTTTTTTTTTTTTTTGAGACGGAGTCTTGCTCTGTCCCCCAGGCTGGAGTGCAGGGGCGCAATCTCGGCTCACTGCAAGCTCCTCCTCCCGGGTTCACGCCATTCTCCTGCCTCAGCCTCCCAAGTAGCTGGGACTACAGGCGCCCGCCACCACGCCCGGCTAATTTTTTGTATTTTTAGTAGAGACGGGGTTTCACCGTGTTAGCCAGGATGGTCTCCATCTCCTGACCTCGTGATCCTCCTGCCTCGGCCTCCCAAAGCGCTGGGATTACAGGCTTGAGCCACCGCGCCCAGCTGGCATTCATTTTAGAATGTGGTGCCCTCACTACCAGGAAAGCCAGACTTATGAGAAAACCAGATTTATGGTGCACTATCATGCACCATAGCGCTGTGGATAGACGTGAGAACAGGCCACCACACTCTTCCTAATCAATTCTCCATTACTGAGAAGACCCTGAGTAAAAGGTTGCCTGTGTTTTCTGTGCTCATCTTCCCATCCACCCCACTTCTCCCTTTTTGCAGAGAAAAAAGGTAAGAAGAGCAGAGAAAGTGGAATTGACTGATTTTTGCCTGATGTAAATTTTAACATAGTTTAGAATAATTAAGCACCCCACCACTAAATTGATTACTCATTGTTTTCTTGTAACTACCATGAGGCTGGAATCAGAACTGCTTTGTCCACATTTATAATAATATCAAAAAGAATAAAATGATTAGGAACAAATCTAACCATGAAAGTAAAAGATCTGTACACTGAAAACTATAAAACATTGATGAAAGAAATTGAAGAAGACATGAATAAGCAGAAAGATATTCTGTGTTCATGGATTGAAGGAATTAATACTGTTAAAATGTCCAGACTATCCAAAGTGATATATAAATTCAACGCAAACCCTATCAAAATTCCAATGGCTCTTTTCACAGAAATAGGAAGAAAATTCTAAAATGTCTATGGAACCACGGAAGGCCCCAAATAGCTAAAGCGATCTTGAGAAATAAAAACAAAGTTGGCGTAATCACAGTATCTGATTTCAAATTATATTACAAACCTATAGTAGTCAAAACATTTTAAAACATCTTGGTACTGGCATAGAAACAGACATCTGAACTAATGGAACAGAATAGAGAGCCCAGTAATAAACTCGAGCATATACAAAAAACTAGTTTTCAATAACAATGCCAAGGAGACACATGGAGAAGGATAGTCTCTTCAATAAATGGTGCTGGAAAATTGGATATTCACTTGTAGAAGAATGATACTGGACCCTTACGCCACACACAAAAATCAACTCCAAATTAATTAAAACCTAAATATAAGACCTGAAATTATCAAACTCCCAGAAAAAAAAAAAAAAAAACAGGGGAAAAACTCCATAAAACTGGTTTTAGCAATGACTTTGTGGATAGGACAACTCGATAGCATAAAATGAATAACCCAATTGAAAAATGACCAAAGGACGTGAATAGACATTTCTCCAATGAAGACATAGAAATGACCAACAGGTATTTGAAAAGGTACACAGTATCACTAAAAACAGGGAAATGAAAATCAAAACCACAATGAGATATCGCCTCACACCTGTTAGATGGCTATTATCAAAAAGACAAAAGATAACGACTGTTGACAAGGATGTAGAGAAAATGGAAGCCTTGAGCACTTTTGGTGGGAATGGAAACTGGTAAAATCACTCTGGAAACCAGTATGGAAATTCCTCAAAAATTAAACATGGAACTACCATGTGATCCAGCAATTCCTGTTCTGGCATATGCTCAAAGCAAATGGAATCAGCACTTTGTAAAGGTATTTGCACTCCCATGTTTATCAAATCATTATTCACAATAGCCAAGATATGAAAACAACCTAAGTGTCCGGCAACAGATGATTGGATAAAAAAAATTGTGATACACGCACACACAAAATGGCATATTATTCTGCCTTAGAAAGTAAGGAGATCCTGCCATTTGCAATATGATGAACCTAGAGACATTATGCTAAGTGAAATAAGCCAGACGCAGAAAAGAAAACATACTTCATGATCTTTCTTATATACAGCATCTTAAAAAAGCTTGAATACATAAAATTAGAGTAGAAATGTGATTACCAGAGGTAGGGGGAGATAGGGAGATGTAGACAAAAAGGTACAAAGTTGCAGTTTTTCAGATGAATAAATCTAGAGTAGATCTAATGTGCAGCATGTGGACTACAGTACATAGCATTGTATTGTATACTGGAAATTTGCTAAGACAGTAGATTTTTCATGCTCTTGCCACACACACACACACACACACACACACACACAAAAGCTATCTATGTGAAATCATGGATATGTTAATTGGCTTGAGTGTAGTAATCATTTCAATGCAAATATGTATATCAAAATATGATGTTATATATTAAATATACACAATAAAAATAATTTTATTAAAATAATTGTGGTATCCAAAGTCCACAAAGTTTCGAAACACTTGAAAGAGGTCCTTTTCCAAACGGGTCAGACCAGGGGCAAGGCTTCTTTGTTGGAAGCAGAGGGTATACCTTGAAATTTGGCTGATTGCAATTGCTCTGTCCTTCAATCTAGACATTAAGGGTTCTCATTGCTTTACCACCAGTAGAATATTTTCCAAAGGCAGTGCCTCTAATTATGCATCAATTAACCTTAATTAAGACAGTTCTTGCGTAACAGTGTACCCAGAGAGTTCACTAAACAAACAGCTTGACAAACACTGGCATTTTAAATCTTTTCCAAACATGTCACTTTCCTAATTAGGTAGTCAGGTTGTGAAGACTATAGTCACAGACAGTATTTGGGAAATTAGAGCAGGGAAGATAGAGCCAGTTCCTCTTCATGCTCCTTAAATGCGTTGGTTACAGCAGAACTTGCTGCTAGAAATGCACCCATAAGGCAGCACCAGGAAGAACACAGCATTTGCTCCAGTTGGGAAGCACGATGGTAGCAAATTACTACAGTTAGTTTCATTTTTCAGGGAAAGATTAGAAAATAAAAGGAGAAATTTTATGGAAATAATGAAAGGACTTACTATTGATCTTTTTCCTGTTTGTATTAAGCTGAAAGTCACACATATATTATAAATTTAATAGAAAATGATGACAAATTTGGTCTTTTAAACTATGTCTTTGACATATTGATAATATTGGATCCTATGATTTAAAAGACCTATTTCCATTCATTCAAGTCATTATTTAGGATATTCAACAGATTTTTTTATATTGAGACTGCACAGTTCTTATTATTTCATTTTTTGTTGCTTTTGTAAATGAAATAGCTTTTAAACATATTTAATTTTATCCTAAAATATTTTAATGTAAAATTTATCACATAAAAATGTATAAAATATTCATATGCGGCCGGGCGCGGTGGCTCAAGCCTGTAATCCCAGCACTTTGGGAGGCTGAGGCGGGCGGATCATGAGGTCAGGAGATCGAGACCATCCTGGCTAACACGGTGAAACCCTCGTCTCTACTAAAAATACAAAAAATTAGCTGGGCAAGGTGGCGGGCGCCTGTGGTCCCAGCTATGCAGGAGGCTGAGGCAGGAGAATGGCGTGAACCCCGGGAGGCAGAGCCTGCAGTGAGCCGAGATCGCGCCACTGCACTCCAGCCTGGGTGAAAGAGCGAGACTCCATCTCAAAAAATAAAATAAAATAAAATAAAGTAAAATAAAATAAAATAAAATAAAATATTCATATGTAGCATTTTAAAAAGATATACGGTACTTACACATTTTTATAACACCAGCTTAAGAAATGGAACATTAATATTCAGTTTAAATCCCCCTGCATTCCCTCCCTAATTGCACTCATTTTCTGCCTTCCCATCCAGAAGTCTTTTCTAAATCTGTGCTAATCATCTTCATTATATTTAGATGTGTATTCTGCACCTATGTGTATTATAAACTTAAATTTTGTGTAATTCTGCACATTTTTGGCATTTATATGAGTGGAATCGTGCTGTAATATTTTTATTATTTAACTTTTTCCATTAATATACTTTTGACTTTCATCCAAATACATGTAACTCAACTTTGTTTTCACTACTGTAAGTTATTCTGTCGCATGACTATATCTTAAAACATATAATTATTCAGTCTAATGAAATAGAACATTTGGACTATGCAGCAGGCAGAATTCCGGATGGCCCCCAAGATAATCAAACCCTGATGTACAGATACCTTCTCCCACTTATTGGATCACACAACAATCTAGGCGCTGCTGTGAAGAGGCTTTGCAGATGTAATTAAAATCCCTAATCAGCTGATCTTAAGTGGAGACGATAATCATGGGCAGCCTAATCTATTCAGATGAATCCTTAAATAAAATCAGAGAGATTCAAAGCAGGAGACAGTCATATGGTCATATGGCAAAGAATTGCTGGTGACCTCTAGAGGGGAGACGGGCCCCCAGCCAATAGCCAGCAAGAAAATGAGAATCCCAATCCCACAGCTGCAAGAAGCTGAATTCTGCCAACTGTGTCACAGTAGCTTGAGAGAGAACCCCAAGCTCCAGAAAGAAATAAACGCAGCCCAGCCAACACCTTGACTTCAGCCATGAGTAACAAATTCAGCTAGGCTGAGCTCAGACTTCCGACCTATAGGACGTGTGAGATGATAAATGTTTTAAGCCATGTAATCTGTGGCTACTGGTTAAGCAGCAAAGGGAAACCAATACAGGCTATGTTCATAATTGTCCTATTTTAGACAATGCTGTTCTGAACGTTTTTGTACATGTTACCTGGTACACTTGTTTTTTTGTTTTGTTTTTTTTTTTGAGACAGAGTCTTGCTCTCTCCCCCAGGCTGGAGTGCAGTGGCGCGAACTCGGCTCACTGCAAGCTCCGCCTCCCGGGTTCACGCCATTCTCCTGCCTCAGCCTCTCCGAGTATCTGGGACTACAGGCGCCCCCCAACACGCCCGGCTAACTTTTTGTATTTTTAGTAGAGACGGGGTTTCACCGTGTTAGCCAGGATGGTCTCCATCTCCTGACCTCGTGATCCGCCCGCCTCGGCCTCCCAAAGTGCTGGGATTACAGGCTTGAGCCACCGCGCCCGGCCCGACCTGGTACACTTGTGCAGGAGTTGAAGTCACATACCTAGAAATAGAACAGAATTATGTAGTTACATAATACACACATTACTGGATAATGTCAAATTATTTTCCAAAGTGATTTCAATTTATATGTCCACCAGCAGTCACGAGAGTTTCCTTTGCTTCATATCCTTCCCCAAGCATGGGATTGGCAGGATTTAAGTATTTTCCAGACTAGTGACTATAAAATAATATTTAATTGTTGGTTTTAATTTGCAATTCTCTGCATTATTAATGACAGGCGTTTTTTCATTAATGACAGGCGTTTTTTCATTAATGACAGGCGTTTTTTCATTTTCATGGGGTTTTTTTGCCATTTGCGTTTCTGCTCGTAAGAAATGCTTTTTCAAGGGACTTATTCTTATTAATTCACAGAAATGGTTAATTATTTCCTCACTAATCTGCTGAGCCAGTTTGAATTATATCAGTTTTTCAGATTCCTGAGTCCACATTTGGTTATCTGTTATGTGCCTATGGTAGAATATTTGTTTATTTCTATGACATATCATACTTTATTACTTATATATCCACTTATCTACCTCTAATGCAGCTTGTATTTATGGTTATTTGGAGCCCTTTGCTCTTCCAGATACATTTTAGAAAAATCTTGTCAAATTTTGTTTGACAAAATAAAAATACTATTGTAAAATAGTATTTTATTTCAATTATATCGAATCTGTAAGTCAATTTGGGAACAAATGGCATCTATAATGCTGAGAGTGTGTCTTTACTCATGCAAACAATGTCTATATATTTAGTTCTTCTTTAATGTCATTTTTAAGGTTTTATAATTATTTACATAAAAATCTCCCATGCCTTTTGTGAAATGTTGTCCTAGGTACCAAACACATTAATTGCTATTGTATCTGGTATCTTTTTTTAATTTTTATTTTTCTTTTATTTTAAGTTTAGGGGTACATGTGCAGGATGTGCAGGTTTGTTTCATAGGAAAACATGTGTCATGGTGGTTTGTTGCATATATTATTTCATCACTCATGTATCAAGCCTATTATCTATTAGTTATTTTACCTGGTCCTCTCCCTCCTCCCACCCTCTGCCCTCTGGCAGGGCCCAGTGTGTGTTGTTCTCCTCTTTGTTTCCATGTGTTCCTCATCATTTGGCTCCCACTTGAAAGTGGGAACATGTAGTGCTTGGTTTTCTGTTCTCGCATTAGTTTACTAAGAATGATGGCCTCCAGCTCCATCCATGTCCCTGCAAAGGACATAATCTCATTATTTTTATGGCTGTATAATATTCCATGGTGTATATGTACCATAGTTTCTTTTTCCAGTGTATCATTGATGAGCATTTGGGTTGATTGCATGTCTTTGCTATTTTCATGTCTTTGCTGCAATGAACATACACATGCATGTGTCTTTATAATAGAATGACTTATATTCCTTTGGGTATATACCCAGTAATGGGATTGCTGGGTCAAATAGTATTTCTGTCTCTAGGTCTTTAAGGAATTGCCACACTGTCTTCCACAATGGTTGAATTACTTTACATTCCCACCAATAGTGTAAAAGCAGTCCTTTTAAACCACTACCTCACCATCATCTGTTATTTTTGGACTTTTTAATAGTAGCCATTCTGACTGGTATGAGATTGTGGTTTTGATTTGCATTTCTCTAAGTATCAGTGATATTGAGCCTTTTTTCCTGATTGTTAGCCACATGTATGTCTTCTTTTGAGAAGTGTCTGTTCATGTCCTTTGCCCACTTTTTAATGGGGTTGTTTGTTTCTTTTCTTGTAAATTTGTTTAAGTTCTTTATAGATGCTGGATATTAGACCTTTGTCAGATGCGTAGCTTGCAAAAAGTTTCTCCCATTCTGTAGGTCTGTTTACTCTGTTGATAGTTTCTTTTGCTGTGCGGAAGCTCTTTAGTTTAATTAGATCCCATTTGTCAATGTTTTCTTTTGTTGCAATTGCTTTTGGCATCTTTGTCATGAAATCTTTGCCTGTGCCTATGTCCTGAATGGTATCCTACGTTTTCTTCTAGGGTTTTTTTTTGAGATGGAGTCTCACTCTTTCACCCAGGCAGGAGTGCAGTGGCGTGATCTCAGCTCACTGCAACCTCCGTCTCCTGGGTTCAAGCAATTCTCCTGCCTCAGCCTCCCCAGTAGCTGAGATTACAGGTGTCCGCCACCATACCAGGCTAATTTTTCATATTTTTAGTAGAGACAGGGTTTCACCCTGTTGGTCAGGTTAGTCTTGATCTCCTGACCTCAAGTGATCCATCCGCCTCAGCCTCCCAAAGTGCTGGGATTACAGGCGTGAGCCACCGTGTCCTGCCTTTTCTAGGGTTTTTATAGTTTGAGGTATTTAAGTCTTTAATCCATCTTGAGTTGATTTTTTTTTTTTTTTTCTGAGACACGGTCTCACTCTGTTGCTCAGGCTGGAGGGCAGTAGCATGATCTCAGCTCACTGCAGCTTCAACGTCCCAGGCTCAGATGATTTTCCCACCTTAGCCTCCTGAGTAGCTGGGATTACAGGTTTGTGCAACCACGCCCAGCTAATTTTTGTATTTTTAGTAGAGACGGGGTTTTGCCATGTTGCCCAGGCTGGTCTCGAACTCCTGGACTCAAGCAATCCACCTGCCTCGGCCTCCCAGAGTGCTGGGATTGCAGGCATAAGCCATTGTGCCCAACCTTGAGTTGATTCTTTTATACGATGTAAGGAAGGGGTCCAGTTTAAATTTTCCGCATATGGCTAGGCAGTTATATAATATCTTTTTAAATTGCATTTTTCTAATTGTTTGTGGATAACATTTGGAAATAAAATAGACTGTACATTTTACCCAGAAAATTCACTGAAATATCTTTTCAAATCTAGTAATTTTCTGATAGAAAATTTTCTTTCAGACAATCATATCACGGGGAGATCATAAAAATTTAGTTTCATCCTTTCTAATTTTTTCACTTTTGATTTCTTTTTCTTGTCCTGTTACACTGGCTAGGACCTCTGACCCATGCTGGATAAAAATGTTAGTAGCAAATGCCCTTGTCACTCTCCTGATTTTAAAGAAAATACTTTCAAATGTTTTGTTACTATGATGGTTAATTTTACTTGTCAACTTGGCTGGGCCATAGTGTCCAGGTATTTCGTAAAACACTATTTTGGATGTTTCTGTGAGTGTGGCTTTTTTTTTTTAATGAAATAAACATTTAAATGGGTGGACTCTGGGTAAAGTAGATTGCCCTTCATAATGTGAGGGGGTTTCATCCAATCAGTTGAAAGCTTGAATAGAAGAAAAGATTAACTTTGCCCTAGCAAAGAAGAATTCTGCCAGCACATAACCATTAGATTTCAACTGCCACATGGGATGTTCTTCAGATCTTCAGCACCCCCACCCCACCCTGCAGGTTCTGAACTTGCCAACCTGCATAATTGTGTGTACCAGTTCCTTAAATCTCATGTATGGGTGTGCGTGCACATGTGTGAGGGAAACAAACACACACATACACAAACACCCTCATCCTATTTGTCCTGTTTCTTTGGAGAGCCCTGATTAATACAACCATTCAAAGGATTTTGTGGTTATTTGTTAAATAAAAATGTTTTATCGTTAAGAAAGTTCTCTTCTATTCCTATTTTGTTGAGAGATTTTTCTGGTTGGATTTTGTCATGAATCGTTAAATTTTGTCGTTTTAAAACATCTATTGCAATGAATTATAAATCTGTTATACTTTTCTTTTTCAATATCCCAGAATAGTGAATTATATCACATAATAATCTTACATATAAGCAACAAATCCAAGTTGGTCAATATGTATTATGCCCTTTGTTTTGTTATGCAGTACTGGATTCCATTTTTATTTATTTTGAGTGGAAGGTGAAAGATTTGCATTCATATCCATGAGGGTTTTAATTACAATTTTCATTTATCCTATTAGTCCTACCCTGATTATGATACTAATATTTTATTAACTTCAAGACATGAGTTTCAAAGTACCATCTCTTTCTAGTCTCTGAAAGAAGTTTCTTAAATTTACAGTCGTCTAGTCCTTGAATACTTGGTATAACCATCCTTTAAAATTAAGTAGGGTAAGGATAAGGGAATTCAAATTTTCTATATTCTGGAAACATTCATATTTCTTGGAATTTTATTTCAATTTCACTACGTTTTTCAATACATAGGAACCCATTGCTCTATGATCACCTCTATTATTTTATTCTCTGCATCTTCAAAAATGCACATTTTGCATTCCTAAAGTTACTTATTTGGGACTTTTATTCTTTATATGTCCTGTTAGAGGGTTGTCAATTTTTATGGTATTTTGAAATAAACAGAAATTGATACTACTGATACTATGTTACATTTGTTTTCTTTTTACTAATTCCTGTTCTTTATTGCTTCCTTTTTTGTTTTTGATTTGCAGTGCTTTATTCTGATTTGGTTACTTTTATTTTTGTTTGATTTTTGTTGCTTTTTATTAAGTTGAAATCTTAGCTCATTAATGTTCAGCCTTCCTTCTGTTCTGGTATAAGCCTTTGAGGCTATGATTTTCCCTGTAAGAATCATTATCTGTGTCACACAAATTTTAACAAATAGTAGTTCTGTTATTATTTAATGCAAATAAATTGTTAAATATGAACAAAATCCTTTTTTTCTTCTTTTAGTCTATGCCAACATGTGAACGCCCCAAATGGGATTATTTTATGTTTTCTGTTCTGCTTTTTTTTATGCTGGGCTTTGCTTCTGTTTCAGGGCTTTACCTTTCATATGAGACTAGTGACAGATCCAAGGATTCCCAGTCCACCAAGGAAATCTTTGATTGGTCTTTTCGCCGTAGGGATAATAGTTCACCTTTTTTCTGTATTCTTTCTAAGCTTAATGATCACGCTAACTTCAGTAGATACACTTCCCAGCTACCAGTTACCAGACTAAGACAATGCTGATCTTACCTTGACCATTCTACCTCACTTGTTTCCACTATCAGTATCCTTTGATCTGTAAGTCTTTGGATTCTGTCTCCATGCACATAGGTGAACATTATTTTATTCCTGAACTTTCGGTCAAAAGATGGCGTCTACTGGACAAGGTGGAAATGACCATTGCTGGAGGAAGCAACAGACCCCCTCCCGCTTTGCTGTGTCTGCCTGCCAGGGATTTAGCAGGCCCTGTGAGAACATCAAAGGCTGTGGAGAGCTGAAGGAAAGTCACCTAATGCCTTTTAAATCCTTTATCTTTCTTTTCAAACCTGCAATGTGTGACTATTCATTATATACAACTTGTATTCAAATTTATGCTATTCAAGCAGAAAAAAATGTCTTTCATCAATTTTAAATTCTTTAAATATTTTCTAATCCTCTACATGTAGGTTAGAAGGAGAAGCCATTTGGAAGACTGGAATAATTTCTCCTGATACATGGACTTGGGCAAAGTATTTCTCACTAAAGTAATACAAATACAACTGTAGAAACATAAACCTAGAAAGGGAAAATATTAGGAAGATACAGAGCTTTCTGTGAACTCTGTGGTCTGTTGGGTCTGAGGAGAGTCTTGGAAACAACAGTTAGAAATTAATGTGTTTGAGCTTGAACGTCACTTTAAATCCCAATTATAAATTCTCAAGAGAGAGGAAATCTTATTGAGTGTGAGTTGGGATAGATCCCCCCTCAGTGTCTAATCAATGACGGCAACAGGGTGAGGACACAGGCCATTGAAAGAACTTTGGAGATCAATTGCTTTACGTGAGGGCCAACAATTCTTAGAGGGAAAAAGGTGGCTCTTCATAAAGAGGAGAATTGGTCCTGCAGTCAAATCTTAGTAATTTCTGCCAGACTTTAGAGGGAAAGGAAATAAACTAAAAATGAATAGATATAATATTATTTTATTTTATGGCAGCAAATGGAAAGTTAATATGTGAATAATCAGTTTGTCTTTAAAGCAAAGAAAAAAGCAACAAACTAGAGTTGTTATCAAATCAAATGGAGTAAACACAATGCAAATATATAATAAGATAAACACATTCCCTCTGAAACAGTAATTAAAGATAAGATTTCTAACACATATGGGGACTATCTCAAATATAAAGAAATACTGTATGAATATCATAAGCACTCAAAAGAAACAATACAGAATACAGAGGCGACAAAAACATTATATGTAAGCAAGAAAATTTGGCGGGCCTTTGATTTCTTCTGTGAAATTTAGATACCAAAACTACTTCGAGAAACATCTAAAGGTTTTGAGTAGAAAAGCTGAGATTCCCATAATTTAAAATTAACCAAGTTTCCTTTCATGTTCATAAATCAAAGAAAGATGTTTTCCTCCTTCCAAGTAAGGAGGAAGTGTTCTGCCAGCTAAGAGAATCCACTTCCTCAGTGAATAAATTTCCACTCCTCTCCTTACCTGGCAACTGCTTTTTGTTCATCATCCTTCAGAATCAACTCCACGGCAGTTTCTTCCCTGGGTTCTGAAACTAAAGCGTGATAGTGTGTTATTGTCTTTTGCAGAACAAAATCTTTTCTTCCATAGCATATTTCAAAGCTTGTATCTGTATTTCTAATGGGTTTCATTGTTAAATATCAGCCTTCCATATTAGGTTATGAGACTCACGAGGGCAGGCACTGTTTCTATTTTGTTCACCACTGTACACACCGCGCATAGTGCAGAGTCTAAGAGAACACAGTTACTCAATACATGTGACGGGAAGGGAAGGGAAAAAAGAGAAGGGAGTCATATCTCTTACTTGAATTGGCAGTGGGAAGCCACGTGGGGAAAAAGGACAGGAGCTGTAAAAGGCAGAAGGGTTGATTGCTGGTCCCAGGATCTGATTGGGGTTCCAAAAGGTCCACTATAAAAGATTTTATTCCCAGAGAGAGATGGAGAGAGGAGTTTATGAAACCATAGAAATAGAAGGAATGAAAGATGACACAAGAATATCTTTCTCTAATCCCCAATAAAGATCCCTTTCTTTCAGATTATTTTTTGTTGAATAAGTACAAATTAGTTCCGTGTCCCAAAGAGAAAGGTTTCAGTTGATAACATGTCTTTGCATAGGGTGGTCTCTTCAGAGTTAAAAAGGAAAAAAAAAGTTCTTCATATTATGTCTGTTCTGTTTAACTTCAACCTTAGCAGGAAAACAATCTCTGGCAAAAAAACAGCATCCTGAAGTACTAAATTACCTCCAGCTTTTTTTTTTTTTTTTTTTTTTAAGACAGAATCTCGTTCTGTCGCCCAGGCTGGAGTGCAGTGGCGCCATCTCGGCTCACTGCAAGCTCCGCCTCCTGGGTTCATGCCATTCTCCTGCCTCAGACTCCTGAGTAGCTGGGACTACAGGCGCCCGCCACCTAATTTTTTTTTGTATTTTTAGTAGAGACAGGGTTTCACCATGTTAGCCAGGATGGTCTCGATCTCCTGACCTTGTGATCCACCCGCCTCAGCCTCCCAAAGTGCTGGGATTACAGGCGTGAGCCACCGCGCCCGGCCTCCAGCTTTCTTTTTAATGGGGGAGTTTTCCTTACCCATGTGAGCGGTTCTGGGCTTTGCCCTTCACACCACCACATTTCCTCTGGCTATTAAGGACCTCATTGTTGAGGTCAACCATAGTATGGATGTGCTTATAAGTGTCACAGAATATTGACATTGAGGAGGGGGTTTGTTCATACCAGGCTGTTCAGAACTGGTTGGGCAAAGTCCCAAGTCACTAGCGGCATCCTGCGACTAAGACGTCCTTGGGGGCTGTGCTGACAATTGTTGTGGGCCTTCCAGTACCCACAGTGAGAGATGAGCAACTACTCTTGCTCTTCCACCTGGGGAACATGCAGCGTTCACTCAAGATGGTAGTTCAGTTTCCATGCAACTCTCAGCACTGGATACTAATAGGGCATGGCTCTCTCTCAGGGCGGATTGCTTGTACTTTTTGTGGTTCCCTTGGGTCAGGACTCTTACCCCAACCTTCTATAAACCCACACGTAACTCACCTCACCCAGGTGAGGCTCCTCTAGCTTGGCTCTTCCTGGGCTTTTGCTTCTTCAGAACTTAAAAATCTTCATCATTCCCTTGCAAATTCCAGAACAGCATAATTATAAATTCAGCATTTATAATTCCTACTAAAGTACTGAATATTTTAACACTTACTAATTTTTTACCCATGAATATTATATGTAGAATGTAAAAAAAAAAAAAAGAAAAGAAAAACAGAACAAGGAAAGTAGATCTATAAGAAATTGTATTACCAATCAGCGATGATAGGTCAATGTTTTAATTTTTGTTGTTTAAATTATATATATGTATTCTTATTTTTGTCAGCTTAATTCTTCCAATTTGGATAGAGTTTCCTTAAAGTCATGAGTTTCCATATCTGTTAGTTAGTTTTTCCTTAAAATTCTGCAGATTTTACTTTTGTTAGCCTCAAGCCTGTGTTGTAGAGTGCTTACAAGTTCAGAATTGGCATGGTTTCTCATTAGCTTGATTTTTTTTTTTTTCCATTACAGGGTGTCCCTTTTTATTCTAGTAATGTTGCTTTAAATTTTATTTTGCCAGACATTACTTTTCTTACACAGATTTTTTACTTAGTATTTATTTTGTTTTTCATGCTTTTATGTTAAATCTTTCTATGTGGTTTTTTTTTAGGTGTTTGTTTCTTTGTCTTTATCTTATGGAAGCAGACTATTTCAAATTCAATTTTATAAACTGTGATTGTTAATAAGCAAGTTTAATTCATTAACATTTTCTGTGAGTCTAGTGGGGTTTATGTCTGTCACCTTATTGCTTTCGTGAGATGATCATGCTTTTTCTTTATTGCTGTATTTTCTTTCCCTGCTTTCTTTTTGGTTGGTAAAATTTCCTATTTTGTTTGCTTGATTTGCTTTGCAATAAATTGTTTTGCTTATTTGTTTGATTTTTGATTTCACAGCTGCCTCCTCTGGGGAGATCCTAACCTGGAGCTAGGTCCTCTTACAAGCAGCCATATTGGGAACATGGCAGATCCGGGCTCAGATCAGCTGCCAAAGCTCCTGATCATCCAGGTGTGTCTATGTGTCTAAGTTGCCACCCCTCTCAAGCTTCCGCTCTCTAGGAACTCTATCCCCAAGAAAGAATTGGCAGAATAATTTCCCCTACATGTCCTAAGTGAGAATGTTCACCCCAGCCCCTAACATCTTCTGCAGAACACTATTAGTCCTCTGCCGGGAGCAACCCAAACCCTGGAGCTACTGCCTACTTCACATTCAAAGTGCAGCAAAGTCTTACCTTCTGCCCTGTTCACCATTTTGTTTTTCTATTCTGTTCCTTGACTGTGGAAATGATCGTCCTTTATTGATTCCAGCCATGTCTCTTTTTATGTATATTTTTCCCTCTTGCTACGTGATTGGAGCAGAAATGCCATCTTGACCTGAAACCTCTGTGTTCTCCTTCTAATTCTATGATTATGGCCTAACCACTGCCCTGTCTCTCTCAAGCCAGCCCTTTTGATTCTCAAAAGACTGTTTTGGAAGTCAGAAACCTGAACATTGACTGCTTCTTCTTTTCATTTTCTCTCTAATGATGTTCTTATCCTCAAAGCAATGTAGATTCCTCTAACTGAGAAGGGGAAAGGTCACAACAGAAAGGAAACAATAAAAAGCAAATGTTCAAAAATTACTATTTTGAGACGTTTTCTCTGTATGTCCTTAATGAGGTATATGCTTCAAAGCCCAGGTTAACCCATTTACGTGTTCATGGATTTAAACACAGACTACCCTAGAAGCAACTAGTGACGCTGAATTAACGTGGCTTATTGACTTCTCCTAGCACCTTCTATTCCCTCTGCTGTGTCAGTCCAGAAAATTTAAAAAGATAAAGAGGATAATGGGACATTCTGTAGGCCCTGCTGCCTGTGGGAAGGGAGGAGCAGGGAGGAAGAAAGTTTGCCATAATGGGAAAAGGAAGAGATGACAGAAGCAGATCTATCCCATGGCGACTATGAACACAGGACTCCTTGTTGTCTGGGGTTAGATAAAGAGATGACACCTGAGTAACAAAATATGACACCTTCAAATAGGTGAGGAGAGTAAATGGCTTTGAAAAACTTCCTGACACTTTAAAATACACACCCGCTCAATTGCTACTGTGCTCACATCCAAGACCTACTCACTTTTTATTCTCTTTGGGCTGACTCCCATGAAATCCTTTTCTCTTCTAGAACATGCTGAATGCTCAGATGAACAAGATTCTTCATGGACTTTAATGTCTGTGAAATGAGTCATACACAATATGGTACCCATGAATGATATAGGCCCATGGATTACTGAATAACTGTAGGCTTGGCTAAAAAAAATTCTATCTCAATATATATTTTTAAAAGTAAGGATGCTGGAACTAAAGATAACAAAAATTAAAGCAAAGCATAAGCAAAACTATTCTACTTTTTTTTTTTTTTTTTGAGATGGAGTCTCGTTCTGTCACCCAGCCTGTAGTGCAGTGGCGCGATCTCGGCTCGCTGCAAGCTCTGCCTCCCGGGTTCACGCCATTCTCCTGCCTCAGCCTCCTGAGTACCTGGGACCACAGGTGCCCGCCACCACGCCCGACCAATTTTTTTTTTGTATTCTTAGTAGAGACGGGGTTTCACCATGCTAGCCAGGATGGTCTCGATCTCCTGACCTTGTGATCCGCCCGCCTCGGCCTCCCAAAGTGCTGGGATTACAGGCATGAGCCACCGCGCCCGGCCAAAACTATTCTACTTTTTAAAATCATGTTTGGTGCATGAGGTGATGTTCAATTTTTTGCATCAGCTCAGCTAGACTACACTCTCCAGTCATTCAATCAAACACAAATCTAGGTATTACTCTGAAGGTACATTGAAGATGAGACTAACACCTACAACCAGTTAACTGTAAGTCAAGGAAATTAGAGATTATCTTAAGTGGTATGGGTGAGGCTCACCCAATCAGCTCCAAGGCCTTAAGAGCAGAACTGATGTTTCCCTGAGAAAGAAAAAATTTCCCTGTTATCTGCAGCTTCAGTTTGTACCCAAGAATTCCCACCTGCCCTTCCTGATGGACACCTTGGATTTCAGAGTTGCCTAGCCAGCCCTCACAATTATGTGGGCCAACACCCTGCAATAAGTCTTCTGATACATGTGTGTGTGTGTGTGTTTGTGTGTGTGTGTGTATGTGTGTGTGTGTGTGTGTGTATCCTGCTAGTTCTGTTTCTTTGTGGAATGCTGACAGATACAAATTTTCATACTAGAAGTGGTTCAAGACAAACAAAACATTAAGAGTGAGCTTCTAAATTGACTCTGAGTTTTTTGGAATTGGTTCTTTAGTCTGATTTGATTCAAAGGCACTAGTGACTATTTCCAGTGGTAAAGAGGGCATTGATAATCCACTCACGCCCACCATTCTTCTTTGTCTCTTGACCTGTAACTAGACTCAAGTCCCAGCAGGTCCCAGAAGATGAGATACAAAGTGTGACTCAAGATAAAGTACACTATACATTGAAAAAATGGCATAATTTTCCCAAAGTATACAGACAGAAATTTGGGTCATATGTTTGTGAATGGATGTTAAAGGTGTTTAATAATAGTGGAAGGAATGTAAAGTTGAGTCAGGCTGGATTTATTGATATTGATCCACTAAGCAGAGATTCTGCTAGTTGGTCATCATGTCCCTAGGAAAAAAATAGATGAAAATCCACTAAATTCTTTCTTGCTTTGTGTAAGTGGAAGAGTTCTAGGTTGACTAAACAGAAGTCTAGTTTGGAACAAGAAAACAGAATCACATTAATTGATTCCAAGATTTGAGCCAATTTAGAAACCCACAGCACCTTGAATGAAGGAGAGGCCCCTACCCTCTTCAGGAAAGACTCTACTCCACTGCCAAAAATCTGTGCCTTTTTACTAAAATAGACACTTATGCTAGATAGGAATGAGCTTTCCCTAAACACAATATTTCTGCGAAAATCATGGACTCACAGAGCGGCTTATTCATCACCATGATATTCCATATAACATGCTTCTGATCACAGGAAATGAAGTATGCAGCAAAGGGCTCAGGATCATAAAATTCACCATATTCCCTGTAATCCCGAAGCAGCTGGCTTGGATGAACAGTAAAATAGTCTCTTTAAGATTCAGATAGAGTCTTATTTACTGGCTGTATTTTTCAGGGCTGGACCAGTGTCTCAGTCAGCATCCAATATATGGTGCCAATTCTCCTGTAGCCAGGATTCACAGGTCCAGGGATCAAGGAGTAGAATAGGAGTAACATGACTCCCATTACTACCACTATTACTACTAGTGGCACACTAGCAAAATTTTTCCCTTCTATCCCCATGACTTTATGCTCTGCTGGTTTAGAAGTCTTAGTTCCAAAGAGTGGAATTCTTCTGCTAAGAGACACAACAATGATTCTATTGAAGCAGAAGTCAAGACTACCACGTGGCCACTTTGGACTCCGCATGCCTCTGAATCAACAAGCTAAGAAGAATGTTGCTTGCTGACTTGGCTGATTAATCTTGATTACCAAGGACATTGGATTTCTGTAATACAAAGATAGTAAGAAAGCATATGTCTGGAATACAGAAGACCGTTTGGTGTGTGTCTTAGTACTACCATGCCTTGAGACAAGAGTCAATAGGAAACTACAGCATCCCAATTAAAGCGGGACTGCTAATGACCCACACCCTTTAGAAATAAAGATTTGCATCACTTCCGCAGGCAAAGAACCCGACTAGCTGAGGTGCTTGCTGAGGGAAAAGGGAATACGGTAGTGAGAAAATATACTTAAAATATTAGCTATGTGACTGAAACCATGTGACCAATTGCAGAAAGTATGACTTTCATAGTTTTACTTCTTCCTATTTTGTTATGTAAATGTCTGTGTGTATGCATATCTCTGGCAAATATTACTGCTTTTTCCCTTTCTTACCCCCTATCATATAACATAAGATGTATGAGTGACAGCCAACTCTACACCACTGTATTTAAGTTACAGGAAATCAAGGGAAAAAATGAACATTACCCAAGGACTTTGTATCTTATTCTGGAGAAAGAGAGTATTTTCAGTTGCGTGCAGGATAGTTGCATTATGTTAGATAGAAGCATGTCTTTGTTGTTGTCTTCAAAATATTAAATATGATTTAAAGAGATGTGTATGGACACCAAGTTGACAAGCGATGGACTGTGATGGTCAGTTTTATGTGCTAACTTAGCTAGGTTATAGTCCCCACTTATTCAAACAAACACTAACCTGGCTTTACCTGACTAATACACATGGGCAGAGAAAAAAGAAAACCAAGTACCCAAACTTTTCACTTTCCCTTCTGTAAAAGCATTAGTTTTCCAAAAGAAGGGTAATATACAATACTGATTAGTAGTAGGTGCTTTATACATAGTGCCTTATATAATCTTCACTGTGACCTATGAGGATGAGTAATCGGAACAAGAGGGTGAAACCTAACTTGAAGTCTTTCAAGTAATAAGTTCAAGGTCAGGATTTAAACTCAAGTTTTCCAACTCCAAAATGCAACCTTTTTCCACAGAGATCGTGGACTCCCCCACTATAACTGTAGATTCCATCAATATTTGGCCACAAGGTGTGATTCTATGCAGACTGCCCTAACCTTGGGTTCCAGTCTTGTCTTTTATGATTCCATATCTCATGTATAGCAAATAAAATTGTTTTCTATACCAAGTACTTTTTCAGTAGTGATAGATTTTTATTTTAATTTCTTTATTTATTTTAAATATAAAACTCTTGCTGCAGGGAGCTGGCATCGTTTAAGGACGAAAAAGAATCAAAGCCACAGCCCAGCCACCCTTTCATTCCTTGGTTGTATAGTTGAGCAAATCACTTGAGTCCACTGAGCCTCCATTTTATTCCTAAATTATTTTTAAAAATTAACAATAATGAAAAAAATAGTAATCTTTAAATTGTTCACAAGACTTTTACAAGAAGTTTTTGAGATACCATAATTGAAGCTAGTGCATAAATTTAAGAATTGAGTTTAATATTTATGTTTTCTACTGACATACTATAAACTGCTTGATGATGAATTCTGTTATCTGTCTCATTTTATGCAAAATAGTGGCACAATGAGTATGGGTTGATTTGGAGGAATAGTAGGGGTTGACTTGGATCAATATTAGGTTATAAAGTGTACAAAGGTGGTGGTTATGTGTGGTTTTCATACTGATGTATCTCCACTATCCACTATTAGTTTGGCACACAATACAAATGAATGGCCATTGAAATGGCATAATTATGCAGTAGATTAATTTCCAGGGCTTTTCAGTGATGGATGCTGGGAAAGTAACTTTGCTATTTTGTCTACAACTTCCCATTTCCTCACTGTCCCTCTCAAGCTTCTGCATTTGTGTTCATTATTAAATGTGTGTCCCTTCCTTACTGCCCATCTTTTCCTTCCTCCTCCTCTTCAGAGTGTGCCATCAGAAGTTACCATAGTCACAAGACTATTGGTTAAAAAAGTTTGACCCTGTTGACTCTGCTCTCCTTCCCATCCCCAGAGAATTCAGATATTAAGATCTATTCATTTTCTATCATCTAGGAGATGTGAAGATGACTTGCTGAGAAAGCGATACATATTTCACATTATTATCATGTCAATTAAGTATCCATAACGAAATTCCATTACATACTTGCAAAATGAGTGGATGAGAGCCTTTAGTTCTTTAAGTCTCAGTTTTTTGCCTACTAAATTAAGTTTTAGTAGAAAATATTCAAAAAGGTCTAAAACAGTAAAGTTAAGTTGTAGTCCGGCACTTTTCTGATAACATTATTGTAAGAGGTATACAAGGACTTAGACACTTTGTCACTAGTAATTTTCAGTCACCTCTGTTCATGTCTGCTCTTTTCCAGTGCCTTCCACCTTATAGCTTGGTCTCTTGGGCAGCAAGGGATTGAGATAGAGCTATTCAGTGCATGGTACCTATGCTATGTTCCCCAGAACTCTTTTGCTGCCAACCTACTTTGGCCAAGATGGGAAGGGAGGGGAGGGGAGGGGAGAGGAGAGGAGAGAGAAATATTTAACTTTTATGAATAATGAATAAGTTCATTCGGTATTTAGTGGTAGAAGAAGAGATTTCCATAAAACTCTAAAATGCTAAGACATGAATTACTCATCCTAATATTCAAGCATTCAATATGCTTCTATGTTAAACTAATCATTTTGAAAAGGAGGAAGCAGGAAACAATGAGGCTTTGTATCAAATTAATTTGGGAATGGTGGTTCTTTTCCTTTCCAATTTTCTTAATATAAATACCCCATGACTCCTGGAATAGTTGGATAAGATCCCCCTCCCCATCAATAATTGCCTAATGAGGTGTGGAGCGCTCTTCTCTCTGACTGCCAAGGACTCTTGGATAACAACATGGGGTAGAGAATCACTGGCCCGGATGACTTGGTTCCTGGGAAATGAATCCAGGCTGTTGAGGCACTCATGGAACCAAAGAGAATGAAACATGAGTCTAAGAAGTTTAGGTTTCACTCTTGAGGAAATCCGAGAACGGTTCTAGGAGCTTTTCACCATTCAGTCTCTAGGTTTGCTAAACAGAAGCTATGGGGTCCTCGTCTCTTGTACTAACAAGCTAGACCCCAAGCAGTGAAACTGCTGCTATAGAACAAAGGAGATCTCCAAACCCATTCTGTTCTAAATCCATAATCCTGATGGCTGAAGGCACCGAAGCTAGAAGCAGTGTCTTGTGGCTTAAACTTCAGTCGCTTGTCCCTGGACCCAGGACACTTCCAGCAATGCTGCCGGCTTGCCGAGGCTCATGGCAATCAGATCCTCTTTCTGAAACTGAGTTTTCTCACCTATAAAAAGTGAGTAGTACCAAATACATAAATTATAGACCGTTACTATATGAAGGCTCTAATATTGGCCAAAGAAAGGCCTGAGGAATTATTTTTTCCCAGCACATTTACTTTATCTGGGAGTGGGGTGGGTTGGGATGGAGGCTAGAAGTACCAGGATATTCCTCTGCCTGACACCAGGGGGCAGCAGCTACTTGGGTAAAGGGAGGTCAATGAGCCATCCAAGGGATGGGTGACCTTAGTTCTTAAACCCTGAGGTAGAGACAGATCCAACAAAACGGACTTTTTTTAAAAGAAACATAAAATCCTCAGAAGTCATGCCCCATTTCTAAAGAAACTATGGCTCCCAGGAGATCCTCAGAACATGAAAATCATTGGTGAAAGTATAGTATTTCTCCTGAAGGGTTTTCCTTAGATTTTCCTGGATAGGTTTTTGGTGAGAGCAGATTTATTTTTAACAAATGCACACACATGGCATCCTCTTTCTTGATGACAAGGATTTTTCATTTTTTCCAAAATGTGCCTGGCAGGCCCCGGAGCCAGAGAAACAAGACTGGGAAGCCTGATGTTACACAATGCATTGCAAGTGATAGCCGAAGCTGGTCTGGTTTCCAGACACCTCCTGATTCAACAGGGATGTGTTGCATTAGCACTCAGAGTTTCTAACATAGTAGCAAATCTGCAACTTTACTCTATTTTTCCATCTCATTAGTAGGAAGGAAGGAAGGTAACTTTATAGCGGAGGACTCAGAGAATTCTAACAGAATTGCCAGCTCTTTTTTTTTTTTCCTGTGTGGCTTTAAGCCTGGTGCTTGCAGCAGAAGAAACCCTTGAAATTCTTGAAGCTAGGAAGCTAAGGTTTCTGAAGGAATGAATATGCACAGCACACATAATCTACAATTTATCAGCCTGCTTCGTTGGTCATTATTGAGATTTGATTGTAATGCTTAGTGGCGTTAACATCCCTTCCACATCTCCCTAACAACATTTATGGTCAGTAATAATATTAGTTCAGTGCTTGAGCTGTGCTCTGAAGAATGAATCTGCTAGAGCTCATCTTGCCTCATTACTTCTAACAGGGCTCCTGTAGTCATGTCACACTCCGGTGACATGCCAGACAGAACGACATCTTTTAAATATTATCTCTGACATATTTCATTTGAAATGCTAGCCTTTCAATTAGTGCTAGGCACCAGGAAGTGACAGATTCTGGAGGAAGCATTGCTTCTCTAGATGAACATAATGATAGTAGGGTGTCACAACAGTGTGGTGAGACCAGAGAAGATTCCCATGAACCAGTCCACGAAAGCCTCTTTGAACTTGTTTCCCCACCCCAGGTGGACATTGTTGGTGCTCTGTTTGGATGTCCTCATATCCCTCTTATGTGCACCAGTTCCCCCACTTTCTGCTTGCTTTGCTACTGGTGGTTGCCTTCTGCTCCCATGGGCACTGCACCTGCACAGAGCCTAACTCTCACAGGCACCCATAGCTAGTGACTGACTAGTGCAGAAGTACAAAAGCTTGGCTCCTCTGCCTTAAGGCTGGGCAAACTCTGGGGGGTAATTTATGCTCCAGAGACCCCAGCAGAAGAAAGCTGAGGTTGGGGATTCACTTGAAATCACACTTTCGCTTGACTTCCTCCCCCTCTTTTTCCTGCTTCCCACAGTCCCTTATTGGCCTTTCCAGGGGATCCTTCCTTAATAAATCATTTGCCAGGAAGGTTTGGCTCAGGGTCCATTTTGGGGAGAAGATGCTATCAGATGTATCAGGCGGGATCTCGAATCTCCAGCTGTGTGCAAGCCTTGTAACCATTCTGCTTCTGTTCCCCTGCATTGGGAACATCTAGCAGCACGAACTGGATATACTCCCAAAATACCCATCTTCCTCCTTCACCTCCACTCAAGGTATGAGCTGTTCCAGCAGCTTGGGCCTTTTATGCAAGACAGCTTAAAGGGAATCAACACTTTTTTTTTTTTAAGAAAATGGGTCTGGCTCTGTCACCCAGGCTGGAGTGCAGTGAGCTCACAACTTTTTCAAACTCCTAAGCTCAAACCTCTGCCTCCTGTGTAGCTGGGACTACAGGCATGCACCACCAAGCTTTCAACACATTTTTAATTGCTTACTATTGTCATTAGCATTTGTGTTTCCATCGTATCTTCTCACCAACCACTTCACATGGTTTACTAGCAGATCCACTTTACAGTTAAAGAAACTGAAGTTCAGAAAGCTTATGAAAACTGAACAAATCCCACACCCAAAAGATGTGTGGCTTTTAACCCAGGCTTTCAACTCCAAATCCACTGAATTTTTCACATATTGTACTACAGTGGCCCCACTGGCAGCCAAGCCATGATGTTCCCAATTAAATATAAGAAATGTTTAGATAAGGTCACATCATGATCGTGTTTGCAATATGACAGAGATAAGTTTAATCCACAACCACAATGACTAGACACTCTCTTGACTAATATGAGTAACTAGTGGGTTTTTTGTTTTTGTTTTTTTGCCAATGACAACCTTAGCTTCACTTTAATTTTTCTGCCTCCTAGATGAAATGTGCTCTAATTTCTTGACAGCATCTAATCTAGAGCAAGCCCCTGCTTCATTAATTTCTCCTTAAATTCATCCAAAGCCCTAACTCCATCAGAAGCCTTCCTTCAATTTCCCTTATGAGATTCTCCAAGGCTTCCTCTGACTTCTATTCTCCCTTTTCTGCAGCAAACTAATAAACCTAACTTTGTTGACTTCAGGTATGACCCTGATGGTTTCATCATCCAGGTTTCATCAACCCCTCAAGTTGTTTTCCAAAATAATTCTGCGTAAGATCAACTATGCTGTTGACTAGCCCCATGTTTTATGAAACGTTAGCCCCTATTCATTGTAAAATGTAAATACACTGATAAAACCTTTAAAAAAAAACAGACTGCCAGTTAAACTACGTCAAAATACCTTTATGTTAGTCCTGAGCAATGCACAAATCAGTCACATCAACTTATCAGTTTATTTATTTTTACATATTTCAGAGGATGTGACTGTTTCTCCTGAGTTCAATTGCACTGGTTGGCACAGGATAGATAATGTTTTTGCTTGTGCCTTGGTAACAAAACCTAGCTGCTTTACCTGTGAGTAACTTCCTTTCTTATTAACATAAAGCACTTGGTGTAGCTTTGCAAGAAAATGTGGAATTGCATTCATTCCTCCAACATCAAACATATGCTTCACTAATATCAAATTAATATCCCAAAGCCTTACCCTTCTGCATTTCTGCCTTCGAGATATTTTAAGGCCAAATTATTGATGGCAATTAAACAGAACCCAGATAGTAACAACATTGCACATAAAACAAATGAAGTGGTAACCAAGTTTTTATAAGCACAGGTAATACTGCTGGGTTCTGACTTTCACCTGATGCAAAGGGATAGCAAAGGGCACCATCCCATCCTGATTTTGCCAATAGTAAATTGTGGAAAAACATTCACCTTAGTGTCAATGAAATATGTGAATGTGGCTGCAATTAGTTATTTGAAATAGAATTTTTCTTCATATTACTTTACAAGTATAAAATAGAATAAACTTAGTAAAGGAGCGGAAACAAATAAAAATGGAATTAACCTTTCTCCCAACTAAAGGAAACATGAAAACACATCGTTTTTCTTCTTTTGGAAAAAGAAAAAAATGCATTTACATTTAGAGAGACAAAATATTTCTAGGACCTACATCTAAATAGTAATGTTAGTAATACTCTCTACTGCTTTTCAATACATATTTAATTATGTTACCGGAAAAAAAATATACTCCAAATAAATGATCTAATTCCGGTATTCCATGTACATGGATAGGCGAGGAAGGGAAATATTCCATGTACATAGATACGTGAGGAAGGGAGACAGTACATTTGGATGGAATAGAGCTTCCTTTGATTCCATCCCATGCCAGGAGTCAACTGCTTATAAGACATTGTCCACCCTCATCCCAGCCCTAGTGACCCCATCATTGTACCCAATACTGGGTGCCTAGTCATTACTTCTAAATGATGAAATCTTAGCATATGTGGGAGTAGGAATTGGTGCCCCACCCAAAACCTCATTAATGGGCCATTTTACCCATCCCCCAGCTGCCATATTGATTGCTACTGGCTCAGAGTTATCCCCTACTTTAATTGACCTTGGACAACAGAAGTCACTTCACCTGTGGGCAGGCAGGGAGGGAGGTAAGTAGGTAAGCAGGGTATTCATCCACTCCCTGGGAATGGTCTGCAGCTCATGATTTCAGCCCCTGACATTAGGTACTGATTGGCTATTCTTGACCTCAAGGTGGGAATTACTCTGTGGTACAATTCATACTCCAGAAATCTCCCTGAGATCAGGCGTGAAGTTAGGCTCACCTACTTACTTAACCCATTTTCCTGCCTCACCCTACTGAATTCACATCCCTTGCCCATGTTTCCCCTTAAGAGAACCCTACTCTTACCTTCATCTCAGTAAATCACCTGCACGAGAATCCTCACCTCCAGCTCCAGGATTAAAGAAACTTAAACCAAGGAAGCTCTATCCCAAGGGTCTTTGCATTTTTATATTGAACCTGTTCCTTTCTCTGTCTCTCCATATGCAGTCAGCTCTACTCATAGAATCTAAATCAGAAAGACAAACCTGGCTTTGCCTTAGCTAAGTTACTTCTTCATCTGCTACCACTCCTGTCTCATGAAGGGAAGGGAAAGAAAACTTCAAGCTGCATCCTCTACCAACCACCCCAAAGAAAAGAAATAAAGAGATAGAGACTTCTCAGCCATTGCCCAGAGATAATTTCAGAGCTTACAGAGAAAACCTTGAGGAAAGTCGTTTTTGAAGCCCTGGACATTTGTCCATCCCCTTAGTAGGCTTCATTCTCATAAATGTGGTTTTAAAAGGTTTTCTTTGGATTCCATCATCTCTCCATCTATTATTGTCCTTTGTCCTGGGCCAGCTGTGCTGTGATTGGCAGATTTACCCATGCAAAATTCAATTCCTGTTACAACTCTTTCCCTTTTCACCATGCTTATTTTTCCTAAATTCCTTTTTTTTCCACACTCATCCGTGATATGGATGGTTGCTTTTTATCTGGGCAGTTCTTCTGAAAACAAAGCCTTCAAAGGATGTAAATCAAAATGTCTCTATGTTGGAGAAAAAATAAAAAAGAAATCTCTTTTTGAATCAAAGACCTAAAAATTTCTTGGCTGTAATACTTTTTAAATTTATGCTAATTTTTTCCCTCCCCTCATACTTTACTTCCATCACAAAAACATTTTATTTTTTTTGCTGATGATTTAATTATCATTGTATCACAGTCCCTTAATAGATAGACGTTCACCTCAAATTACTGTTTAATTCCTTAAGGTTTTTACTCTTTAAATTCTTCCATTCTGTTCCTTTCACATAGTTTATGTAGGCATGTTTTTTTTTTATATTCAGTTCCTGATTTATAGTTCTCAAACTCTTTTAGAAAACTTATATAAAATATAAATATAAAAAATAAAAGATTAGAAAAAAATTATCTAAAACCCACTGTTTTATGGAGTTTCCTTTGATCCCACTAGTCTGTCTTCTTTTTGATTTTATAAAGGACAGAGATTTTGGTAAGCTCTTAAAGTCTTAAATAAACAGAAGGGTGATCAATTAGTAAGTCATGATGAAATGATTGTCCCTGAACCCAGATTTGTTTGCACTGGGAATCATAGCCTCTTTCCAGTCTTCCTGCCATGTTTCTATGCCATTTCACTCCTCTTGCTTTCTCGCATATCCCCAATGTGTCAAAAGGGCACTAGGTGAGTCAAACAGGAGTCAATCAGGAGTCAAACATTTTCTGTAAAAGGCCACACAGTAAGAATTTTAGGCTTTGCTAGTCGTGTGGTCTCTGTCATGCTGCTCAACCCTGTGTTGGGGTACAAAAGCAGCTATAGACAATATGTAAACAAATGGGGCTGTTTGTATTCCAATAAAACTTTATTTACAAAAATAAGCCATAGGTTGGATTTAGACAATGGGCCATAGTTTGCTGACTCTTGAATTAAAAGATAAGAGGACTCTGATATCTAAAGATATACATATGTATATATATTTGGGCTGCTATAGTTACGAATAGAGATTTTAGAGGTACAAAGAGACACACAAATGCAAAAGAAATGTCTCGGCCGGGCGCGGTGGCTCACGCTTGTAATCCCAGCACTTTGGGAGGCCGAGGCAGGCAGATCACGAGGTCAGGAGATCGAGACCATGGTGAAACCCCGTCTCTACTAAAAATACAAAAAATTAGCCGGGCGTGGTGGCGGGCGCCTGTAGTCCCAGCTACTTGGAGAGGCTCAGGCAGGAGAATGGCGTGAACCGGGAGGCGCAGCTTGCAGTGAGCCGAGATTGCGCCACCGCACTCCAGCCTGGGTGACAGAGCGAGACTCCGTCTCCAAAAAAAAAGAAAGGTCTCAAAATTCATCCATTAATTTAATATTATTGTTTAAGGGAATTCTCTAAATGGAAGTAATTTCGTCTTTGTATATTTTCTTTTCTGTGGTCTGTTAATATTTGAGGCAAGATTTCTGTTTTAAAGAAAAGATTTGGTACATTCATACTAAGGTGAGAATGGCTAATTAATTTATTATCTTTCCCAAAGTCATTTGCAATGTCACATAGGCTAAGCCTGCTTTCTATAATCTAGGTCAGTGAATGGGGAGGGAACTAATATTTGTTTGGCACTTACTAGGTTCCAGTTCCTGAATGTCAATCATGTCTTTTTTTTTTTTTTTTTTTTTTTGAGACAGAGTCTTGCTCTGTCAAGCATGCTGGAGTGCAGTGGCACCATCTCAGCTCACTGCAACCTCTGCGTCTCGGATTCCAGCAATTCTCCTGCCTCAGCCCCACCGAGTAGCCGGGACTTACAGGCGTGCGCCACCACACCTGTCTAATTTTTTTGTATTTTTAGTAGAGATGAGGCTTCACCATGTTAGCCAGGCTGGTCTCGAACTCCTGACCTCAGGCAATCTGCCCACCTCAGCCTCCCAAATTGCTGGGATTACAGGCGTGAGCCACCGCACCCAGCCCATGTCATCTTTTTATTCCTCTCAGTAACCGTGTGAGATACAAAATACTATGATGTCAACTTTAAAGATGTGGAAACTGAGACTTAGAGTAATTGAGTAACTTGGTCAGAAACAACTAGTTGAAAAGTTGCAGAACTGAAGCTCAATCCTAATACTCTCTTTTTCCAAAATCTGTTCCATACCCTTCAATGGTCCTACCTTATTTTGCAGTGTATCCAAAAGACCCTGAGGTCCCAGTCTCCTTGGAGAGTCTGCTGCAAGCTACAGGTTAAAAAAAAAAAAGAAAATTCCTATGAGTTTTGTACACAATTTCAGGAGCTTCACTGAAGTGTGCATGAAATATCAAAGGCTACACAAATCCCTCCAGGTCCCATTTCCAGAGATATATTTCTCCTGAGCATTTCTTTAGAAGCTTGGAATCACATCACATGCCAGCTGCCTATGGACCCTTAGACTCAGCACTTCATTCCAGGTGGCCTTGAGATGCCAGATCAGCCCTGCAGTTATGTTCAATGGAGAAAAGGAGAATGAGAGAGGGCAAATCACTTATAAAAATTAGCTTTTTTGGATGTTTTTGCATTTATTATGCATTTCCCATGTGCCAGGCAGTGGTTTCAAGTTTTAGATGCACGCCCAGGAGGTAGATATATGATTATCCCAGTTTATGGAGGAGGGTATTTTCTTAGTCTGTTCTCATGCTGCAATAAAGAAATACCTGAGACTGGGGAGACTGGGTAATTTCTAAAGAAAAGAGTTTAAATTGTCTCACAGTTCTGCATGGCTGGGGAGGCTTCAGGAAACTTACAATCATGGTGGAAGATGATGCGAAAGCAGGCACCTTCCTCACAAGGTGAAAGGAGAGAGAGTGAGTGTAAGCAGAGGAAATGCCAGATGCTCATAAAACCATCAGATCTCCTGAGAACTCACTCACTATCACGAGAACAGCATGGGGGAAACCGTCCCCATGATCCAATCATTTCCCACTGGGTCCTTCCTATGACACATGGGGATTATGGGGATTACAATTCAAGATGAGATTTGGGTGGGGACACAGCCAAACCATATCAGATATTATGGTACATTACAGTGGCAAGATAACTTGCCTTAAATCACACCCCTAGCAAAGAAAAGACCTAAACCAGGGAAGTTTATTCTCCAGGGCATCAGTTCTTATCCACCTTTACTGCCAGCAAGCCTTCCATAGACCTGTATGTGAAGACAGGTCTCATTGTCCCACATAGAAACAACTGGAAACCTCTGTGTTGAATATTTATACTTTAAAGCACCTGGTATTTGTGCTATATACATTGTCGTCATTAAAAATGTGAAGGTAAATATTTATAAACAGCTGTTAAGGAAACTAGACTTCTGGGGAGAAATATTAAACTCAAATTGCTGTTTAGAGGTTCTCTTTTAAAAATTGAAATATGCAGACTGACTCTAAATATAAACCTTTTTCCTATTGTAATTCTTCTTTTCATAGCCCAGCTAAAAATCTGCTAGAATTCAGCAATAGGTCCCCAGGAAGATGACTGCTTTGAAAAAGTTTGGCTGAAATCAGATACTACTTCTCACCTACTACAATGGCTAAAGCAAACAAGACTAGCAATACCAATACTGTAATTGGACAAGATGTGGAGCAGCTGGAACTCTCAAATACTGCTGTGAGGAAATGATAAATGGTGCAAACCCTTTGCTAAATTGTTTGGCAGTTCCCAATAATGTTAAATTCGTTCACCTACCCTATGACCCATCAATTTCACTCCCAGGTATTTATCCAAGAGAACTGAAAAGATATATCCATCCAGATAAATCTAAAAGAATATTCATTGCAACTTTACTCATAAGAGCCACAAACCAATAAGCAGCCCAAATGTCTATCAACAGATGAATGCATAAACAAATGGCGGTATAACCATATCATGGAATGTTACTCACCAATAAAATGAAACAAACTACATATAGATGCTCTCGATATATGTTCCTACATGGGTGATCTTCAAAAACATCATTCTGAGCAAACAAAGCCAGAAAATGACTACGTACTGTGTAGTTTCATTAATATGACATTAGAAAATGCAAACTAATCTGTAATGACAGAAAGCAGATCCATCAGAGGTGTCCTTTGATGAGAGGAAGATTGAAACAAAGGGCACGAGGGAATCTGTTGCAGTGATGAACAAGTTCTTTTTTTTTTTTTTAGAGACAGAGTCTTGTTCTGTCACCCAGGCTGGAGTGCAGTGGTGCAATCACGGCTCACTGCAACCTCCATCTCCCATGTTCAAGCGATTCTCCTGCCTCAGCTTCCCAAGCAGCTGGGACTACAGGCATGTGCCACCATACCCAGCTAATTTTTGTACTTTTTTTAGTAGAGATGGGGTTTCACTATATGTTGGTCAGGCTGCTCTTGAACTCCTGACCTCAGGTGATCCGCCTGCCTCGGCCTCCCAAAGTGCTGGGATTACAGGCGTGAGCCACTGTGCCTGGCCCAAGTTCTGTTTCTTGATGGGTGGTGTGTTCCATGGGTGTACATACTTGTCAAAATCCATAGATCAGTATACTTAAAAATCTGCATTTTATTGTATGTAAATTATACTTAAAAAGTAACAGTACTGGAAGAAACACAAAAACAGCTTTTCGATGAATGCCGTATCTTTATCCTTGGGAGGCTCAGCTGTGGGCCTGGCTTCCTATGTCACAGCCTTCCCTGCATGTTTACGGACCATGGCGGGTTCTTCTGCTGGCCCTCTCTGGTACTCAGAAGGGTTCAGGCAGGAAACAGATGCTTTTGAATACTTACTGCCCCACTTTTCCTGCTCTTTGAAGGATGCGAGAAGGAGTCAATCTTTACATGCTTCCCAATTCCAAAAAGTAGCTAGGATGGCAACAATCTGTCTTGACTTCCTCTGTGTTAAGATCCTCGAACCCAGACCTGAGAAATGACTGTGAAATTCTGACCAAGACTCACTGTTTTGGCAGCTTCCATTTCCTTTATTTGCTCCCCATCCAAAATTCTCCTCCCTCTTAGGGATGTCTAATTTATACAGGTTGTCTAGCAGGTATGGTACTGGTTTAGGCCACATTTGGGAATTCCAGCTGGGGCTGGGAGGAAGTGAAAGAGGAGGACCGTTCCCAGAAGGTGCATAACAGGCATTTTCAGTGGGGGCTTTCCTTCTGCCACTGCGATAAGCCCCTCTGGAGTTCCTGCCTCCTCCCTAGGAAAGTGTAAGCAAGACAGAAGAAAAGGTCAACAACCACAGCCTAGATAGTGAAAATGTCTCTGCCAATTTCGCTGGGGCCCTCCAGGGCGAGTAACCCTCCAACCCACTTAATGAATTTAGAGACACATTAGATTCATTTACATAACAATATTTTAAAGACCACATGATTGCTTTGGAAAATTAATTGTCTTCTTTTTTTTTCCTTCCTCAAACTGAACTGCAGAGTTACAAATACTCTCCCAGAGAGCCTCAGAGGAGGCAAACTTGGCAGAGGAGAGAACGGAGAAAAATCCATGCCTTGCAAATGCCAAGCGGAAGAACAATCCCGTTAGCCGGCCAGTTGATGCTTAACTGCGGGACTGGGGGCTCGGGCAGGGATCTTAAACATCATTTCGCGTGGGGAAACGGGCACTCTCCTCTCCCGGAAGACAAGGCTGCATGTAGGTTTATCTCGGCCTCCTGGAGGACCTGTAGTTTTTGGGAGAGCAGCTGCGAGGGGACAGAATGCTTCGCTGTGGTGGTTCCGCCGCGGGCTCCGCTGCCAGGAGGCCGGCGTGCGCGCAGCTCTGCGGCGGGGCAGGCTGCCAGGGCCCGGGGAGCAGCGGCAGTCTTCCTTGGAGGAGCACCTGTTCTTCCTCTCCCTGCGCCGGGAACGTGCCACCTTCCCCCACCCCATGCTGCTTTCCCCTGCGTGGCTCCATTTTGTCTTTCCTGATGGCAGATGCCCCCGCGGCCTTCCTCCCGAACACGTGCAGGGCGCTGGAGGAGGGGGCGGCCACGTCAGGCGCATCCCTTTTCCCAACACCCCAAGGTAGCAGCAGCAGCAAGTGCTGTGACATTATGACAAACACTCAGGTCCCCAGTGACTGCATGCGTCATACACTGTGTCTAACAGTCGCTGACATCTCATCAATCACGGCCTTGATTATGCTGCTGGGGTCCCTGGGCTCAACTTTGGGCTCTGAACAGAATTTACTGCAAACTGAACATCCTTATTTCCAATGTAGGCAAGCCCGTCTTGTTTATAATGGCATAATCCAGCTGGAATATCACACTGGCACACTCAAATTGGCCCATCTTTTCTCTTGTCAATATTGCAATTAGGTGCGCATCCGGCATCAGAAATTGCTGGGACCTTTTTCTCTCCTGCACTCTCCCACCGTTTATTACAACTGAAGGACACATTTTGTTGTCCCTGAGAGTGACGTATTTGAGGGAAGGCTGTGACTCAGTGTATGACAATTAAAGAGGAAAGGACATTGGTAATGATTAACTAGCTTGTCTACATGATGTGAGGCTGTTTGTCAACTAACAATCATTGAGCCAGTAGTCTGTGACCAGCCATGTGTGAGACTCTACTGGGAAACACAGGTAGGAAAAAAAATGATTATTGCCCAGGAGAGCCTCAAAATCTAGTTGACAGGATAATTGTGCAAATGTTTACATAGGAAAATACTGACCACTCTTCTTTGCCTAGTAATAAAGACAGCCGAGAGCCTGACCACAGTGCATGGATCTTCTGTTTTCCCGGATTGGTTCACTCCCTTTTCCCAGAATACTCCCCTGTGTTTTCTTCCTTTAGAAATAGGCTGATGGCATTGTTCTAACTTGAGGCCCCACCCCTCATGTATTTCTCTAAATCAAGGTCAGCAAGCTTTTTATATACAAGATCAAATAGTAAATAGTTAAAACTTTGCGGACCAAGAGGCAAAATGGAGCAACTGATATTTCTAAAAGATTAATAACCTTTTTTTACACTTTACATTTAAGAATGAAAAAAACACTCTTTAGTTTATACACCATACAGAAAAAGGTAGTGGGCTGGATTTGGCCCAAGGTGCATAATTTGCTGTTTCCTTATCTAAATCCTATTTGTCTTTTAAGATCCAGCTCAAACCCCAGGTGCTATGTGAAATAATATTTGACACTCCCCATCCAAAATTCTCCTTGCTCTTAGGGATGTCTAATTTATACAATTTGTCTAGCAGGTAATCTTATACTTATTCACCATGTAGTCTGGTAGGAGAAGGAAGAGTCTAAATTTTCAAATCAAACAGAATAATGCTCAAATTCTGATTTTTCGATTTACAGCTGAGTGGCATTCTGAAAACTACTTAAATTATTTGATTCTTGGTTTTCTTATCTGTTCAGTTGGTAAAATGTCATATTAATAATTTATGCAGAACATTATTAAAAGAAAATACATCAAAAATGTTTATATCTCTGTGTTAGGTGTTAGTTTTTAAAATTTCCTTACCTAGAACATCTAAAATTTTTGACATAAAACATACCTCCTTTACAGTACAAACATTTAATTTATCTAATCCACAGGGCTATGTGCATGAAATAAAATGATATGTTTGAAATGTTGTAAAACCTTAGTAAATACTATATTTATCTCTTCACAAATTATTTCTATATCCTCACCAGGAAAATGTCTTGTGTTAGATATTAAATTACATTTTTGATAAGGACAAATATACATCATACACTTTAAGTCCTCCACAATGCTTAATTAAGACCTGGTATTTGGCAGGTGGTAAGAATTATTTGCTATTAATTTAAACGATATCCAAAATGCTTTTATAATAAAACTTTTCAAAAGAATGTTATCTGTTTATTTCTATCTGATTGCCCTGCTCCTCAATCTAATTCAATCTGTCTTCTCTCCCCAGTACTCAATCAACTTCCATGTCTCTAAATCCGGTGAACATACTTCAGGGCTCATCTTACTTAACTTTTCATCAGCACTGGATTCAAACATTCCCTTTTTTTGGACACCTGATCCCTTTGAATTTCATGACTGATAGATATGCTTCTTCCTAATTCTCTTCTGTCTCCATTCCTATCTCATTTGCATGATCACCCTCATTTGGAAACAATTCACTATCAGCATTTCTAAAGACACAGTCGTTGCTGTTGTCTCTCCATGCTTTCCATCCATGCCTGTGGTTTCAGATAAGACCTACACACAGATTAATCACTAAATTTAATCTCTGGCCAAGAATTCTTCTGTAAGGTCTAGCTCACTCGTGTCACTCAAAGACCCCTGAAAGTCAACATAAGCAAGACTAAATCCAGGATCATGGTAACCACTCAACTCCATCACCCGCTAGGTTTTCTTCGGAGTTTTCTATCTCAAAAAAAGGTGTCCCCATTCTTCCCCTTAAACAGGCCAGAAACCTGGGAATTATTCTGAACACCTCCCTCTTCCTCATCCCAACGGGTAATCACCAAACTCTGCAGACTCTTAAATAACTCTTGAATTCCTTCCACTCCTTTTTTTTCATGGTCAATGCCCCCACCACAGATCTGATGCCTACAAACTGTGCTAGCTTACCTTCACTTCCTCTGAACCTCCCTGATCTGTCCTCTACTCCACAGACTGATGTTCTCACAAAGCAAAAATCCAAATTGGATCACATGACCTTCACACTTATGAACTCCTACTTACCCTTTGTATCAATTCGTGTCAATCCTGAGGGACATCTCCCCTTAACTCCAGCTTTTACAGCCTAATCTCAAACTGGTCCATCCTTCCTCTGAGTTGTTGTTTCAGCATGTAATTAATCACTCAGCAGGCTGATTATTTGGTATTTTATCTCTCCTGCTAGGATCTTTGAGAGCATCTAATTGTGCCTGAGTCTACTGATGCTTGAAACTCAAATGTGGCATGCTGGTTGGCAAATACCCACTCAATCAACATTTGTGCCATGAGTAAATGGATGGACACATTGGAAAGGATGGCTGGAAGAGTTTGACCACCAAAACTCTCTGGTTTATATGAAGAGTCAACCATTAACCAGTTTTTTAAGTTGGAGTATTAATGTTTTTCTTTCTTTTTTTTTTGAGACGGAGTCTCACTCTTGTCGCCCAGGCTGGAGTGCAGTGGCACTATCTCGGCTCACTGCAAGCTCCGCCTCCTGGGTTCACGCCATTCTCCTGCCTCAGCCTCCCGAGTAGCTGGGACTACAGGCGCCCACCACCATGCCCGGCTAATTTTTTGTATTTTTAGTAGAGACAGGGTTTCACCGTGGTCTCGATCTCCTGACCTCATGATCCGTCCGCCTCGGCCTCCCAAAGTGCTGGGATTACAAGCGTGAGCCACCGCGCCCAGCCTAATGTTTTTCTTTCAACAGTGGATTATTTTGGGACTTCTAACCTTCATTCATCCATTCACAGAGTGTCTAAATGTTTGTTTGCAGATCATTTGGCCTATTATGTTATACGGTCAGCCCCTTTGGATGTAAGATGCAGAGACCCATCCAGGTGAACCCAAGTAATCAAAATTGATTATAAAAATAACATGGAAATAAAGAACATAAAGCTTTTAGGAGTTTCTATCAAACCGGTTTACAAAGTAACTGGGCCTCATGGGCACCAGAAGTTAAGGGCTATTTGGCGTTAGATTATCTCACACTCTTTCATTTATGTGAGACAGGTGCTATCTGAGACCCGATGCTCTGAAGGTGACTTCTGCTCTAGTTACCAGTTGATTGTTCCCGCTATGTCCCTTGGCTGACATGCTTATTTATGAGACAGAATCTGATCATCCCAGATGGCAAACAGTTGGCCTGTTCAGATAGCCATCACTCAGCCAAAGAACTGCAGCCATTGAATCAAGTCTGTATAAGCCAAAGGGAATAAGAAAGGAAACATAGGTATCAAACTGGCCTCCACTTCTGTAGAGACACCTTGGGACTACTTCCCCCAGAAGTAGTCCTTGCTTGCAGGGCTTCACTGAGAGCTCTTCTTGGAAGCCAGAACATCTAACTCCAACACGCTTTTGATGTTGAATGCTAGATTCACACTTGTACCCTCCCTCAGAGAACTGCCCTTAGCTATTAGAAGTGAATTTCTTTGGAATGGTTGATTTAACAGCACGAGGCCCTTAATTCTGCATTTGGAAAACTAGTATCTCACAAAAACAAGAAGACAAGTCACAGATGGGGAGAAAAAATTTGTAAATGACATAACTGGTAAAGGACCATTATCCCAAATATACAACAAACTCTTAAAATTCAATAATAAAAAAATGAACAACTTAGTGAAAAAAAATGGGCAAAAGATCTGAACACGCATCTCACCAAAGAATGTCTACAGAGGGCAAATAAGAATATAAAATGTTCAACATCATGTGTCAGTACAGATTGTAAACTAAAACAACAATGAGATATACCACTACATACCTATTAGAACGGCTAAAATCCAAAATGCTAACATCATATGCTAGTGAGGATGTAAAGCAACAGGAACTCTCATTTCTTGCTGATGGAAATGCAAAATGGCACCGCCATTTTGGAAGACAATTTGGCAGTTTCTTACAAAACTAAACATAGCCTTACCATAAGATCCAGCAATCACGCTCCATGGTATTTATCCAAATGAACTGAAAACTTACGTGCACACAAAAATCTGCAGATAGCTGTTTATAGCAGGTTTATTCATAATTGCCAAAACTTGCAAACAACCAAAATGTCCTTCAGTAGGTGAATAGGTAAATAAACTATGGTACATCCACACATGGAATATTATTCAGTGCTAAGAAGAAACAAGCTACCAAGCCATGAAAAGATATGAAGGAAACTTAAATGCATATTACTAACTGAAAAAGCCAATCTGAAAAGGCTACACACTATTTTTCTAACCATATGACATTCCTGGAAAGGACAAAACTATAAAAACAGTGAAGAGATCAGTGGTTGCCAGGGGTTGGGGAAAGAGAGAAATGAATAGAGCTCAAACGACTTCTAGAGCAGAGAAAATATTCTGACTTTATAATGGTAGATACATGCCAGTGTGAACCCTAATGTAATCTATAAACTTTAGATGACAATGATGTGTTAATGTAGAGTCATCGATTGTAACAAAAGTACCACTGCGGTGTAGGATGTTGACAGTTGGGGAGGTTGTGCATGTGTGTGCAGGGGTGTACATAGGAACTTTCTGTACTTTTTGTTCAATTTTGCTGTGAATCTAAAACTTCTCTTAAAAAAATAAAATCTATTAAGTAAAAACTCTAAGGCCATTCATTCTGGTGGGATCAGGCCAAGGTTAGACTTCACAGGAACCAACATCTTTTGTTTAGCTTTTTCACCTGCCTTATCCTAGCTCCCCCACTCATTTCCCTGAGGTCATTCTCTCAATAAATCACTGGAGAAAAAACACCTATCTCAGGCCCTACTTCTAAGGAATCAACCTCAGACAGAGCTGCAGGCCTGGGGTACATTATTGCTGACCTGTTTAAAGCTTTTCTTCTACTTGAAGTAGTGGACCATGGCAGAGTGATTTTGATGGAAGAAGAGAGAGTAACAGACATCAGGAATATAGAAAAAATAGAGAAAAAAAAATGGGCCTGGAGAGAGTTGAAAGGAAATCTCACCCGTGTTACCACCTATTTTGAAGATTTGTCTGGGTGCCAGCTTCTAATTCTTTGGGAGGGAAATGAAATACTCTCAGTTCCTTTCACTCATTGTGTTAGTTTCCTGGGGCTGCTCTAACAAATTAGCAGAAACTAGGTGGCTTAAAGAATAGATATTTATTGTCTCATAGTTTTGGAGGCCAGAAGTCCAAAATCATAGCTTGGCAAATCCACACTCTCTCTGGAGGCTCTACAAGAGAATCCTTCCTTGTCTCTTCCAGCTTCTTGTGGCTTTGGAAATCCTTGGCTTGTGGCCACATCACTCCAATCTTCACCTCTGTTTTCATGTGACCTCTTCTGTGTCTGTCTTCTCCTCCATGTGTCTCATACAAGGATCTTTCTCACTGAATTTAAGCTTCACCCAGATAATCCAGGATGATCTCATTTTTCAAGATCCTTAATTACATCTGGAAGACCCTTATTCCAAATAAGGTCACATTCATAGTTTCCAGGATTAGAAAGGAGACATATCTTTTGAAGGATCATCATTCAGCCCACCACACTCACCGAATTCTTTTTGCCCCGCTATTGGTTTGTTTTTTTTGTTTTGTTTTGTTTTGTTTTTGAGATGGAGTCTCGCTCTGTCACCTAGGCTGGAGTGCAGCGGCATAATCTCGGCTCACTGCAACCTCCGCCTCCTGGGTTCACGCCATTCTCCTGCCTCAGCCTCCCCAGTAGCTGGGATTACAGGCGCCCAACACCATGCCCGGCTAATTTTTGTATTTTTAGTAGAGACAGGGTTTCTGCATTTTGGCCAGGCTGGTCTCGAATTCCTGACCTCAGGTGATCCACCCACCTCAGCCTCCCAAAGCGCTGGGATTACAAGGCCTAGGTCCAGCCTTGCCCCAGAATTCTATATGATAAAATTTCTTATGCTTACATATTGATGTATGGTCTTCACAGTTCTTTCAACTAAATAGCCTATTAATTACCATAGAAAATAAACATAAGAGTACTCACTGTCTAATACCTTTTTCCTATGCCCAGTCATAACCTGCAAGATGTTATTATTTCTATTGCACAGTCGAGGAAACTGGGTCTTGGGTGAGCTTTAATTTTTCAGCCTTGGTATTTCAAACTTGGTATCTTCACTGTGCTTCTCTCTCCAGTGATAATTAGAAGTAGAAGGGGCTCCAGCAGGAAGAAATTTACCGTGATCTTTGGGTAACCATTTTAAGTATAAGGCAAATAGTAATATTCATAGGAGCAGAACAGATTAAGAAGAGTTCAGGTCGGTATGCAAGTGCCCTCATTTGTCTTGTAAAGTGGTACGGTGGAATGACAAGGAGCTTTGAGTCTTGCAGTGATAACTGGGATCCTCACTGTTCTTTTACCGGCTTCCAGAACTTAAGCAAGTTGCAAATGTTTTCTAAGGCTGATTTCTAACCCATTAAATTAGGATGTCCCCAGTTTGCTCACATGGCTGTTGAAAGAGTAATTGAATTAAGAGTAAAATCACGCTCACCTGGCTCAATACAATTAATGTCCGCATAACTCATTATGTACCTGCAGACCACAACCAGGAAGGCACCTAGGATAGCTTTATATCTCTCCACTTATTAATTATTTTCAAAGATCTCTCACCTACTCCTCCAGGCTGGCTCTCTCCTCTATCACACAGCTGGGAGAGAAAAGTCAGGTATCATGAGTATTATAAATGTTCTCATCTCATCTCAATTGATGCTTCCTAATTTATATTAAGTTCTTTTCTTCAGTTACCCCAAAAGCACCCATTTTTAAAAGATTATGAGCCAATATGAATTAAAGAATACAGTCAATTTTTTGACACCCCCGCCCCCACTATTCCCAGCAAATGGACAAAATTTAATGTGTAAACCTCTTAGACAATGAGATAACAAGCTCACGTATTTGGAGAAAAAGGAAGTTATTCAGCAAATCAGTGGCTATTATGGAGGCTGTCAAGGGTTCTTTTTTTTTTTTTTTTTTTTTTGAGACAGAGTCTCGCTCTGTCGCCCAGGCTGGAGTGCAGTGGCACGATCTCGGCTCACTGCAAGCTCCGCCTCCCGGGTTCATGCCATCCTCCTGCCTCAGCCTCTCCGAGTAGCTGGGACTACAGGCGCCCACCACCACGCCCGGCTAATTTTTTGTATTTTTAGTAGAGACGGGGTTTCACCGTGGTCTCGATCTCCTGACCTCGTGATCCTCCCGCCTCGGCCTCCCAAAGTGCTGGGATTACAAGCGTGAGCCACCGCGCCCGGCAAGGGTTCTTTAGCCAGGGAGCTCAGACCAGCAACCTTAGCATCACCTGGAGGCTTGAAAGGCACGCACATACATAGCGCACCCCATACCTGCTGAATCAGAGTCTTTGTAGCAGGGCCTGGGAGTGTGCCCTTGGCAAGATCTCCAAGTAATGATGCACACTAAAGTTTTAGCTGCACTCTACTGCAGCAATGGTTCTCAAATTTTAGTGTCCATCAGAATCGCCTGAAGGATTGTTAAAACAGATTGCTAGGCTTCACCTCCAGAGTTTGTGGTGCATGCATTTGGAGGAGGGCCAGAAAAGTCTGCACTTCTCACAGCCTTCCAGCTGACGATGACGCCGTTCAAGGTCCGTAAGTGGAAATAGTTGTACAAACCCATCCAGAGATAAATGTATTGGTTTATTTTTTTCTTTGCATATGAATCCTTAAATAGGGAGTATTTTTTTTTTAATTAATGATTTATATTACTTTTACACCTGGCCCATTACACATAGGTTCTTTTACACTATCTTGATAACTGTTAAGTCAGTGCCTCCATTCTCTACAGACAGAAAGTCCCCTGTCTCTTCTGTCTCCCTCAAGATACCTCTCAGACCATCCTCCTGACACTGGTAGTTGATCCAAGCTGATCCTCACTATCTCAAATCTATTGTATTCATCTCTGTTTTCTCCAGGGTACCACAAAACACACCTTCCCTCAACCACACCTTCCCTAAGCCACATTTTGGTTGCATCTCTCCCTGTTTGTAGAGTATTCAGGACTCTTTAATTCCTACCATATTACACATAAACTCTCTCTCTCTCCTGGGTTTTAAGTCCCCTGTGATCTAGTTTTTTTTTTACAGCCATTCCACTAACTCAGTAGCTCATTCTCTGCTCTGCTCAGATTGGTCCCCTTCTTGTGCCACACACCTGAACATTCGTTTTTCACCATGACTGCTGTTTTCACTCAGAATCCTCTCCTTTCCCATCCAAAACCAACATATTCTTCAAGGTCTAAATAAAGTGCTATCTCCAACCCAGGCTTCCACACCCGCCACCACCTCTCCCTGTCCACTGCCCATGTTGCTATTCAGTGAAGCAACTCTTCAAGCTGAGATATCAGATACTTAACGCTACACTCTAGGCCATTACTCCCAATCAAAATGGGCACAGAAATGAGCTTAGAAAATAAATGGAAACTTTAATATTTCCTCAGTATTCTACCCCCTATGACCTTGGTTATTCAACGTATTTCTGAATCCACTCTGTCTTCATTGTTATTCACCAAATTAGAAACTCACTTAGAAGACTAATAGACTTAAAATACTTGTGTACTCCTCCAAAATATCACATAATTCTGAGTATAAGGCCTGAAGATACCCGTTTGTATTCTAATTGAGAAGAAGGTATGGTGCCGGGCGCGGTGGCTTACGCTTGTAATCCCAGCACTTTGGAAGGCCGAGGCGGGCGGATCACGAGGTCAGGAGATCGAGAACATCCTGGCTAACACGGTGAAACCCCGTCTCTACTAAAAATACAAAAAATTAGCCGGGCGTGGTGGCGGGCGCCTGTAGTCCCAGCTACTCGGGAGGCTGAGGCAGGAGAATGGCGTGAACCCGGGAGGCGGAGCTTGCAGTGAGCCGAGATTGCGCCACTGCACTCCAGCCTGGGCGACAGAGGGAGACTCCGTCTCAAAAAAAAAAAGAAAAGAAGGTATGGTAATAGATGTGCAGTGATGCTTACACTTGATCTGGCCGTCTTCACTCCATAGAGAGCCAGGTTCATCTGACTTTCTCATTCATCACGTCAAAGAATAACACTAGAAATATTTGCTTAGTAAATTCCTTAGGATTCCACAGAACAAAATGGAGCTTATCTTCATCTCTTCAGTAGGGAGAGGAATACAAGGACATGAAATTTATTATCAGCTCAAAAGCAGCAGATACCAAATAAGGCTGAAAATCAAGTATTGTGTCTAAGATAAGAGTAATAGTAAAAGAAATACAGTTTACAACTGTGGCATCATGTAAATACTGTGCCTTATCTTGGTTTAAAATAACATTTACAGGAGCTTTTTTTTTTAACCTAAAATACAATCTTGACCTCAACTCTGTTTTTTTTTTTTTTCCTTTTCATGTCTTGACATACACAATACTAAGGGGGATGTGGGGGAGGCACAGAGGCTATGATTAAATCTACTCCTAGCTACCATTATCTTCTCACTTTTCATGAGCTCTAATTTAAACATCTTATTTATAGTGCAATGTTCTGAAGAGTTTTCTGGGTGTATTTAAATGGGGATAGTTAATTGGAACTGTTCTAGCAGAAGCCAGCTTCAATCTCATCCTCCTAGGTGGCAGCTCTTCTCTGCTCCCGAAAAATAATGTAATTTTCTCTTCTTTCATCTAATTTTCATGTTTATTGTTACTGCTCTGAATATTGTGACCTAAGGTGTATGAGATTAATAATGTCTTTCGTTTTAATATTATTATTAATATTGTCAGTCTTCAGATCATGAATTTGGTATTTTCCTACAGTACTTCTCACTGTTCTTGACATAAAAAATAAGTAAAGTCTAATGCAGGGAAAAAACCTAAAAATAGTGTGAATTGGGAATTGAAAAGAAAAAGTGAAAACTACATGCTATGTTTTAAATATATGTTAAATGATCTTAGAAAATAAGCAGAAACTATTTCCAACTTCCTGAAAAGTTGCTCTACTCACCTATGCTTGTTCCCAGATAATACACACCTTAGATAAGAAGTACAATTGTATTATTTACGGCTAATTTGATGCCCAGTATGTAGGGCCACATGCAAAGTTAGGTTAACTTACACATCAGCTTCTTTTGTTCTCCCCAAATCAACTGCCTTAGGGTGAGTTCTCCTGAAACAGATCCTAAGACAAGACTAAGTTGTTTATGAGGAATGTGCTCAAGGAGAGACTGATAAGGGAAGGAAAAGCAGGATGGAGGGAACGGGCGGAGACCAGGCAGTGGGTAATTTCAGGTGAGGCATCAACCTCTGCCTGATCTGCAGGGAGCTCCAGAGTACAAATAACACCTAGACTTTATCCCTCCTTAAGACAAAGGATCTAGGCTTTCATACTCACCAGTCACTGGCTGCTGATAACTCCTGGTGAACATTACCTCTCAGGCACTTCTGCCTCTCAGTAAGTCTGTGCAAAGAAGGTCACAGCTGCCTGGTATTGGCGTTGATCAGCTTGTCCATCAAGTCAGCTACAAGAGTCCTTTGTTGCTCCTCCTAAGGCTTGTTTTTTGGGGAAGGGCCTCCAGCTATACTCTGTCCAGCCCATCAGAACTTCTGCACAGGAAGTAGTGTGCAAGGAGGTCATAGTCTTCTAAAATGCTATTTGCTCATACTCCCAACTGCAGGGACACTCTACCTTTTCTTTGTCAGGGGTACTTCTCTCTTCAACCATGTATTAACTTAGTTACTGCTACATAATAAACCACCCCAAAATGTAATTGTCTTAAAACAACTACCATTTATTTAGCACAGGAGTCTGTGGGTTGGCCAGTTAGTCTGGGTTCACCTGGGTGGTTCTTCTAGTCTTGGCTGGGCTCCCCCATGTTTCTGAGGTCAGCTGCAGGTCAAATAAGAAATTTTCTGATTCTGGGCCAGGCATAATCAGGTGGCTTACAGGTGGCTTATGCCTGTAATCTCAGCACTTTGAGAGGCTGAGGTGGGCAGATAATCTGAGGTCGGGAGTTCGAGACCAACCTGACCAACATGGAGAAACCCTGTCTCTACTAAAAATATAAAATTAGCCGGGTGTGGTGCCTGTAATCCCAGCTACTCAGGAAGGCTGAGGTAGGAGAATTGCTTGAACCCAGGAGGTTGTGGTGAGCCAAGATCATGCCATTGCACTCCAGCCTGGGCAACAAGAGTGAAACTCTGTCTCAAAAAAAAGAAAGAAAGAAAAAAGAAATTTTCTGATTCTGAATGAACTTTATCCCATCCCTAGAGCCTCAGGTAAGACAAGTAGAATGACTCATGTCTCTTCCACATGGAATGTGTTCTCTCATCCTTCAACAGAATATCCCAAGCTTACTCATGTGACAGTAACAGGGACACCAATATAATACATAGTGATGTGTAAGGTCTCTTATGGTCTAGGCTTACTACTAGCTCACCGTCACTTCTGCCAGCCACATTCTATTGGTAAAGCAAGTCACACAGCCAGGCCAGATTCAAGAGGTGGAAACTGGATACAGAGTCATAATGCAAAGGGCATGGATACAAATACAAGCAACTGAGCTTTTTTTCCAGCATACCACAGCCTTTCAATGCACAACCCTACTAATCCCAGAAATGTCAAATTAATTCCTGGACAAACCTAACCTTCACAATGGAGAAGCAAGAGGAGATTTCCTTTATCTTGTTTCCTGCCATCCAAAGAAGCTTCCAGTGCAAGGTCTTCTCTTTTCTACGGGGGTATGGAATAGAGATGGGCAGTTAAGTTCATTTCCTTTTTTCCCTAGCAGCAAGGACAAGACAGAAATTACTCTGAGTCAAATATCCCTCTAGATGCATTCAACATTGCTTATTTTCTGTTCACTTTGTGTGTGTTTGTGTGTGTGTGTAAGGTGTAGTGTCATGCATCTTGTTTATCTTCGCGTGATATCTAATGATTAAAACTCACAAAAATATGTAAAGAACGTAGTCCATGAGTATGTTTAGCTCTTCTGCAAGGAGATAATTCCTAGTAGCTCTAATTTGTGAATTGGATAAAGATAAATGTTCTTTATGCACTTTCATATGCAGGAGGCCATTTTATATAATTTGTAACCAAAGGCTGTCCATAGAGTGTGAAGTTAAGGAAAGATCTGTATAAGCTTCAAATGTTGTTTCCAGGGAATTTCTTCACAATATATAAAAGACATCCACTATTTAATCAGTTATGAGATACACATCTTTTATATTTTAACATCTCTGAAATTGGGATGCATCTTAAAATGAATGAGCTCTTAAAATTATTCATTACCATTTTCATAATGGCCTATAAAACAGTGGTAATCTTACAAACAATATTGTCTTAGGTTCAATGATATATGATAACCAGAAATAATAGCTGTTTTATCATGCAAAGCACTGGCCTGCAAAACACACATAAACTCATTAAAAAAGTAACAGGCAAGCCTTTTGACACAAGTGCTCCATAATTTAACAAGCTTTACTTCTTAAATGATGAGTGAATTAAATTCCAAGTTCAGTCTAGTTGAGTGTATGCATGAGATACGATGACCAAGTTAATAAGATCAGAGGAATTCTTCAGAATCATCCTTGAAATCTCTGGAGATAAAGGAAAAAAACAAACATTCTGGCTTCCTTAATTATCAGCTTAAATTTTAAGTTAGCTGTACAGTGTAAAGGAGTGTTACTGGGTTGCTATTAGAAAGTAGCCTCAGATACATAAAATATGGCAATTCTCCTGGATGGTAATTTAGAAGAAGGGAATTGAGGAGGAGTCAATTCAGATGTGGCATTTCCAACCTCACCCTCTAAGTTCACACCTCATATATTCTGTTATAAAATACTTCTTCTCAGCTGGCGCAGTGGCTCATGCCTGTAATCCCAGCACTTCAGGAGGCCGAGGCAGGTGGATCATGAGGTCAGCAGTTCAAGACCAGCCTGGCCAAGATGGTGAGGCCCTGTATCACTAAAAATATGAACATTAGCCAGGCGTGGTGGCACGCACCTGTAATCCCAGCTACTCAGGAGGCTGAGGCAGAGAATTGCTTAAATCCGGGAGGCAGAGGTTGCAGTGAGCCAGCGGAGATTGCGTCACTTCACTCCAACCTGGGCAACAGAGCAAGACTCCATCTCAAAAAAACACAGAGAAAAGAAAGAAAATGTTTTTCTCATTTTCACGACTGATTACTAGTCTACAGCCCATCCAATGTGCTCACTTTACACTTACATATACATATACATTTTAATCTATGTATATGTTATAGTCTTAAGGGTATTTTTAAATGTTTCTTTTTCTGAGTTTTCCACATTTTGCCAATTTTCCCTAGTACATATGTATTACCTTGATCATCAGAAATATTTTTAGGTAAAGGAAAAATTATCTGCAGAAAAGCAAAACACAAGTGAACTAAATACAAAACAAAACAAAAAACAAAAACAAAAACAAAACCTCAATTGTTTTTCTTACTGTATGCCAGGCCACTGACCAATGGAATCCTCATATTTTTATGTGGTCAGCACTGTTATCATCTGTTATCATCTTCATTTTATAGATGAGAATATCATAACACAGGATGAGAGCATCGCTTGCCATAGACCATTGGTCTGGGTGTCAGGAGGGAGATTTGAGGGTAGGAGATCAGGCTCCAGAGTCCATGCTACCCACACTTTGATGGATAAGCAGGAAATGAACATGAATAAACAGGTCAGAGCCTCAAGAAGCCCTCCCATTTGCTCACCTATTCCTAGCTGCATGACTGTGAATAGAGAATTTTATCTGTCTCAACCTCATTTTTCTTATTTATAATACAAGAATATGGGCATTAATAACTATCCTTTTCAGAGGATCAAATGAAGTCACAGATATAATTATGGCTTGGAAACTATCAGGTGATGTTTAATATGTATTAGCAATATCGACCTCTTTTTTCCCTCAGAATTTGGGTACAAAAAAAAAACAACCAGGAAGTAGTTATCTCCCTAGGACCTGTTCCCCAATCATATTGCTTCCTCCTTTCTGGCAATAAAGTACTGAACTATTTCCTCTTATATCTTAGAATTACCTTCATTAGCTACAGTCTGTACTGTGCCATCAGTGTTTTGCTCAGGATTTCACAACCAGGACAGCCCAATGCAGGGCACACGTGCGTTTCACCTTCTGCCTTCCTTGCCCATAACAGACATTGATAATCAAGTGTAGATCTCATTGCCGTTAGCCTAAGCCCAGATCCTGCCTCAGAATCCTTCCTAGCAAGTGATCTAAGTAGCCATTTGCTATTGCCAATCGGACAGAATGAAATTCTGAGATTAAATGTTTTTCTCATTCCTGTTGGAAATTAGTCTAAAATGCAATTACAAGCAGAGTTGAGAATTTAAAAATAAGGGGACTCTTTGAAATACGAACTTGATAATAGACATTGGGCTACTGCAGTTCTATCACAAATTAGCTATTGGGCAGGTGGTTTAGTCTTTTGTTCTAAAGTAGGAGTTGGCTTTCGATCTCTAACAGAATGTATTATACATTCTGAGCTATAAATTATTTTTCTAACTTTTAACATGTTCCTAATTTATTTTTGCCTTTCCTCTTTCCCACCTGAGGTGCTACTTGTAATTATTTATCTTCGTCCATTTAAGCCACACTCCCATACTTTCAAATTCTGCATCCTCCACAAAGCAGTTTTTTGGCTGCTCCAATTGATAGGGACCACGTCTTCCACTGGCCAGCTCTAACTTTCATCATCCATGGATTCAGCTGGCAGCATATGTTCTGGCAGACTAGATTGGAAGCTCCCCGGAGGGCAGGCCAAGGTATCACGTTTCTTTGAATTGCAGTGCCCTGCAGAGAGTTATAAACATAGTAGGTGCTCAATGATAAATACCTAAGTTTAACAGCTTTATACTTTTCAAAACGTTTTCAAGTTTGCTTGTTTGTTTTCAATTGATACAATTTCCCTGGTAGTTTTAACCCTAGAAATTTTGGTTAATATCAATATCTAGGGAAAAGATTGAAACTTGCTCTTCTAAGTTATACTTTAAACGCATTTTGTTTTTTCATAAAGACGAAATCTAACTCATTATGCCAGGAGGATTAATGGATACAGAGAAGAGGTAAAAAAAAATGTCTCAGATAATAAACTCAAGATTTTTATTAGGTTTCAGCTTTAACATGCATCACTCTGAGGCTGGTTTTAAGTGTTTTTAGTTATTTTCTTTAATATTATTGTACATACTTAAGTATATTTTGTAATTCATATGTAATTCATCATAATATGATCACATAAAATATAATATATACTATATGTTAACATTTTATAACTTGAATATAGTTATTTTATAATTTATATAGTTGTATGAATTTTATAATTATATTTAATTTTTATACTATAATCAATTATTATTTATACCCTGTCTCTTTTTTAAAAAGTTGAAATGAATTTTCTGGAGTGTAGCTGACGTAATGAGATGTACTATAAAAAACGGCTTTGTGGTTTTTACTTTGCACTTACCTCTACCCCATGTCTTGTTGTTTGTTTTATTTTGATGTGAAATATTTTGCTTTTTTCTCCTTCCAATGCCGGCTTCTCCATTGTGGGCCCTTCTAGTTAGTTAGGTCTCTGGGCCACATCAGGGAGTATTAAGAAAGTAGAGAGAATTAAGACACAGTTGGATTATATGATGAAGAATCTAACTGGAAAAAAAAAATCCATTATCACCACCCTGGAAGCTGAGCTTTTTTCTTCACATCAAAGGAAGGGAGAGAAGGAGGGGAAATAAGTCTTCAAAATGGATTTCCTTTCAATTTCCACTTCAGTTCACTGTGGTTGGGTGTTTAGTACATTCCATACTCTCAGACCCTGAAAGAACTTGAATCTGACTTTCACACATTGGGAACTTCAACTCAAGCAGATCTGACAGGAGAAGACAGACGCCTGAACAGATGCAGCTTGTGTAGAGACAGATTATTTTTTTTAACCAAAAGTTGCTGATTTTTCTTCTAAAAAAACCTTTTCCCTGATGAGATAAGTTTTAAAGTGTGAAAATGTTGACATTTTTCTTTGCACATCACAGGTTTACTGTGCTTATTTTTATTTTTTATTTTTTTGTGTCTAACGTAATCATCCTATGGTGGCTCAAGAAGGCAATATTTAGATTCTGTCAAAACCCCTGGGCTATTGCCATGTTTTCTGAAACTTCTAGCACTTCACTGAGTGTACCAGGGGCCTTGTTTCCCCAATGTGTGAATTGCTGCAAATATTAAAACGTGGCCAATGCTGGAATCTTTATTCAAGCTGATGAGGTTCATGTCCCCAGAGCTCCTTTCAAGTCTCACTACTCTTGTCAGAGAAACCACTACACCTGCTCCAAATTGCTACCTGCTGAGAAAATGAGAACCTTACAGTCACCTGAAAAGGTTGTGAAAAAGAGGTGAGAATTCTGGACAAAGAAAGGAGATCTTCATATGGACAAGGTAAACTTCGTTGGTGTAAAATACGCACATGACCTTTGTTCTGTATCTGACATGGAGAGAGATCTGAGAACAGAGATAATTATAAAGAAAATGGAGAAAAATGCTTGAAATGAGTATTCTCTCTGTTAGTCCAAGATCTACAGTTTCTGTAACCATGCAGCAAAACATACCACATAAGTTGGTTGAGTGACTTGTCCCTGAATGTAACAATGAGAGAACAAAATCAAGAGAGAAAAACCCATATTCTCTGCCTCCATTTTTTTCTTTTTCTCAAGGACTTCATTTCCTTCTTTCTTTAGAGCAGGTGCCCTCAGAGTGTGGTCCCTGGACCAGCAGCATCAGCATCACCTGGGAAGCTGTTAGCGGACCAGTTCTAGAGCCCTATCCCAGAACCCTAGAATCAGAAACTCTGGGGTGAAGCTCATCAATCTGTGTGTTCCCAAGCTTGCCATATGTTCCCAATGCACACGAAAGTTTGAACGTCACTGCTCTAGTGTAGAGCATCATCTGTCTCTGACTCAATTATTGGTTTATTCTCATCAGCATGCAGTATGTCCTAGTATCTGCTACATTTTTTTTTTTTTTTTTTTTTTTTTTGAGACGGAGTCTGGCTCTGTCGCCCAGGCTGGAGTGCAGTGGCGCGATCTTGGCTCACTGCAAGCTCCGCCTCCCGGGTTCACGCCATTCTCCTGCCTCAGCCTCTCCAAGTAGCTGGGACTACAGGCGCCCGCCACCACGCCCGGCTAATTTTTTTGTATTTTTAGTAGAGACGGGGTTTCACCGTGGTCTCGATCTCCTGACCTCGTGATCCGCCCGCCTCGGCCTCCCAAAGTGCTGGGATTACAAGCGTGAGCCACCGCGCCCGGCCTATCTGCTACATTTTAAAACAATTTTCCCATTTCCTTATAACTTCCAGCTATCTTCCATCTCTCTCCTCTCTCACATCACTATTTTTTGCTTTTTAAAATGTTGTCTGTGGACCAAGATACAGAATGGGAAACCTCAGACTTCATTCCCTCATAGAGACACTGACTTAACAACATACTGCCCAAAAAGTCGTTAGAAGTATTCCAGAAATCAGATAAAAAGTTGCAGTACCCCAGACATGTTCAAATCTAAGAACAGATGCATTGAAATGGCTGTAAAAATAATTTCATTTCACTCACAATAGTTCTCCACCAAACTGGCATGGCATGATGCAATGGGGAGTAAAAGTCAAGCACACAACTTCTTAATCAGGAGTGAAGGATAAGAGCTGAACCTTTGTCCAACTTTCCAGCTTTTAGAGGGGCTGCCTGGGGGACTGGATTCTCTGCCTCCCCTGAATCAGGGTGCCGAGTAGGAACTGGCATACTTTCTGTGCCTGGGGCTGCTGAGAACAAAAGACAGTTCAGTGGCTTATTGCAGCACCAGAAAACCTTCAGTATCGCAGACAGGCGCCAGTACAGCTCAGGGCAAAAAAAAAAAAAAGAAATCATAATGAGTTTTTTTGTTTTTTTTTTTTTTTTCTGGTCACAATAAAATAAAATAAAACTAGAAATCAATAGCAAAAGGAAAACTGAAAATTTTACAAATATGTGAAAATTAAACAACACACTCTTGAACAAGCAGGTCAAAGAAGAAATCACAAGGGAAATTAGAGGTTGGGCGCTGTGGCTCACGCTTGTAATCCCAGCACTTTGGGAGGCCGAGGCAGGCAGATCACTTGAGGTCGGGAGTTCGAGACCAGCCTGCCCAACATGGTGAAACCCTGTCTCTACTAAAAATACAAAAATTAGCCAGGCATGATGGCTGGTGCCTGTAATCCCAGCTACATGGGAGGCCGAGGCAGAAGAATCACTTGAACCTGGGTGACAGAGTGAGACTCTATCTGAAAACAAACAAACAAAAAAACAAAAACAAACAAAAAAAAAACAAGAGAAATTAGAAATGTTTTAAGATAAATGAAAATTATAATGAGGGAAGAGAGAGACCCTCTCATATTGTTTTATATTGTTTTATACTCAGTACCTGTTTTAAGAAAAAACAAAGAAGTGAAATCAAAGACAGGCAGCCTGGCACCAGGCCCAAAACCGGACTTGGGCCTGCCTGGCCTAAACTAGTAGTTAAAAATCAACTCATGACTTAGAAACAGATGTTATTCATAGATTCCAGACTTTGTATAGAAGAACATTGTGAAACTCCCTGCCCTGTTCTGTTTCTCTCTGACCACCGGTGCATGCAGCCCCTGTCATGTAGTCCCTGCTTGCTCAAATCAATCACGACCCTTTCATGTGAAATCTTCAGTGTTGTGAGCCCTTAAAAGGGACAGAAATTGTGCACTCGAAGAGCTTGGATTTTAAGGCAGTAGCTTGCCAGTGCTCCCAGCTGAATAAAGCCCTTCCTTCTACAATTCCGTGTCTGAGAGGTTTTGCCTGCAGCTCATCCTGCTACAATAATACAACATATAAAAACATGGTATGCAACAAATGCAGTACTGTGGAAAGTTTACAGCAGTAGATACTTACATTAATAAGAAAGATTTCAAGTCAACAACTTACCTTTATACTTCAAGTGAATGGAAATGAAAAAAAACCACAAAGCTATTATAAGGAAGAAAATAACAAAGATTAAAGCAGAAACAAATAAAATGGAGAATAAAAAAGCAATAGAAAAAATCAATAAAACTAATAGTTGCTTTTAATTAAAGATCAACAAAATTGACAAATTCTCAGACTAAGAAAAAAAGAGAGAAAGATTAAATAACAAAAATATAAATGAGAAGAGACATAACTGATGCCACAAAAATAAAAAAGATCATGAGACTACTATCAACAATTATATACCAGTAAATTGGATGAGCTAGAAGAAATTGATACATGCATAGACATATACAACATACCAAGACTAACTCATGAAGAATAAAATATCTGAATAGACCTATAGCTTGCAAAGAAATCAAATCACTAACCAAAAACCTCCCAACAAAGAAAGGCCCGGGACCAGGTATCTTCACTGGAGAATTCTATTAAACATTTAAAGAATTAATGTTAATCCTTCTCAAACTCTTCCAAAATGTCAAAGAGAAGGGAACACTTCCAAACTCATAAGAATAGCATAAACTTGGGCCGGACGCAGTGGCTCATGCCTGTAATCCCAGCACTCTGGGAGGCTGAGGCGGGTGGATCACGAGGTCAGGAGATCGAGACCATCCTGGCTAACACGGTGAAAGCCTGTCTTTACTAAAAATACAAAAAATTAGCCGGGCGTGGTGGCGGGCACCTGTACTCCCAGCTACTCAGCAGGCTGAGGCAGGAGAATGGCGTGAACCCGGGAGGCAGAGCTTGCAGTGAGCCGAGATGGCGCCACTGCACTCCAGCCTGGGCGACAGGAGACTCCGTCTCAAAAAAAAAAAAAAAAAAAAGAATAGCATAACCTTGATACCCAAATGAAAAATGCTACCAGAAAAGAAAACAACAGACCAATGTTCCTGATGAATATTGATGCAAAAGTCTTAAATAAAATACTAGCAAACCAAACTTGACAACACATTAAAAGGACCACACACCATAATCGTGTGGAATTTTTTAATTCCTGGTTGTTCCAATATGTAAAAATTGATCAGTGTAATACACTACGTTAACAGAACAAAGGTCAAAACCCACATAATTATCTCAATTGATACAAAAAAGTATTTGACAAAATTCAATGCCCTTTCATGATAAAAACACTCAGAAAATCAGGAGAAGAAAAAAGTTACTTCAACATAATAAAGGCCATATATGAAAATTCCACAGCTAACATTATACTCTATGGTGATAAAGTAAAATGTTTCCCTCTAAGATGAATAAAACAAGGATGCCCACTCTCACAACTTTTATTCAATATAATACTGAAAGTTCTAGACAGAGCAACTAGGTAAGAAAAAGAAATGGAAGACATCTAAATTGGAAAGGAAGAAGCCAATTTAACTCTGCTCACAGTAGTTAGAAAACTCTAAGGATTATACACACCCACACACAATTAGAACTAATAAATGTAGCAAAATTGCAAGATACAAAGTCAATATACAAAAATTAGTTGCATTTCTATATACCAACAATGAACAATTCAAAAAGGAAATTAAGATAACAATCTCATTAACAACAGCAGCAGGCCGGGCGCGGTGGCTCACGCTTGTAATCCCAGCACTTTGGGAGGCCGAGGCGGGCAGATCACGAGGTCAGGAGATGGAGACCACGGTAAAACCCCGTCTCTACTAAAAATACGAAAAATTAGCCGGGTGTGGTGGTGGGCACCTGTAGTCCCAGCTACTCAGAGAAGCTGAGGCAGGAGAATGGTGTGAACCCGGGAGGCAGAGCTTGTAGTGAGCCGAGATCGCGCCACTGCACTCCAGCCTGGGCAACAGAGCGAGACTCCATCTCAAAAAAAAAAAAAAAAAAAAAAAAAAACAATAGCAGCAAAAGGAATAAAATACTTAGGACCAAAATTAACCAAAAAGACTAAAGACTTGTACACAGAAAACTACAAAACATTACTAAAAGAAATTAAAGATACAAATAAATGGAAACACATCTCATGTTCATGGAGTAAAAGACTTATTAGAATTAAAATATGCATACCTCCCAAATCAACTTAATATCATTAAAAGTTTGTACTACCTACAGATTCAATGCAAATCTTATCTAAATCTCCATCAAAATTCCATGATTTTTACAGAAATAGGAAAAAAAATCATCCTGGAATATATATGGGATCTCAAAACTTGCTTTGCATAGCCCAAGCAATCTGAGAAAGAAAAACGAAGCTGGAGGCCTTACACTTTCTGAGTTCAAAATGTATTACAAAGCTATAGTAATCAAAACATTATAGCACTGGTCTAAATACATGGAGATCAATGAAACAGAATAACAAGCATAGAAATAAACTCTTGTGTATAGGTCAAATGAACTTTAACAAGGGTGCTAAGACTGCATAACAGGGAAATGATACTTTCTTCCACAAATATAACCAAATTTATTTTCTTTGTGACAATTGTCGCTATGTAACATTATGCTATTTATTTTCTGTTTTACTACCTGTTGACCACCTCTATGTACACAATGCAGAATACAAGCTCTGTGAGGAAAGGAAACTCATCACTCTGTAACGTTCCCTGATGTACTCCAGCTTCTAGAAAATTGATATTAATTTTTTTAAATGTAGATGAAATAAATGAAAGAGCACACCTTTCATTCTCTCATGCTCACCCTGCTTCAGACTAAAATGGCCCTTCCTATGCCTTTTATCTGGTTAGATCCTTTGGCTCTCAGTGGGGCTCAAGTATCGCTTGCTCTGGGAAGCTTTCTCTAATTTTGTGAAATCTCTCTCTTGAAAACACACATCTCCTTTGTAGCACTTACCACAGTTGCTGTTTTCCTATTTATGTGATTGCATTTGACTCGTATCTGTTTCCCCAACGGCAGAGACTTCATTTTATATCACATCTTCCACCACCTCAATGTGCACAATAACTTCTCCATAGACGTTTACCGACAAATCCCTCTAGTGGCTTGCTGTCGCATGCATCTGCATCCTGGTTTTCCCAGGACAGCTCTGGTGAGTGCCTCTTGCCCTGGCATCATTGTAAATTAAAAGCATCCCAGTTTGGATGATCGATTATATGGTCACTCCAGTTATGCAACATTGGAGGTATTACCGAAAATCCAGCAGGATTAAAAATCTAATTAGATCGTTTAAACATGATTAGCTTTTAAGTAGTATTTACATATAAATCAACATTTTGAAACTGCAGGTCACCACCTAATAGTGGAGAATTGTTTTGTATGTGTGAATCTGGATACACTAGAACAGCATATATAGCAAATCATTCGAATTGAACCACAAGCGGACAAATAAACATTATCTGGGAATACTTTCTTTAAAATGTAGCTATGGATATGTAGGTAATAATGCAAAGTAGTTAGCTTTAGGCTATGGGTTGAAGTGATGCTGAGGGTCCCTCCCAGATCTCACAGATGAGGCTGGTGCAGCCATCTCCCAGTCGCTTTGAGTGTTGGCTGCTAACAGTTTGAAAATATCCTCTTCTCAGGAGAATTGTTCTCCAAAGAGCCCCACCCCTGGAAAAACCTTGAAGTTTTCCTCTCTCTCCAGGGTCCAGTGATGACCAACCACTAAAAGGGTAGTAAAGCCCAGGCCCTGACCTCAGGGGGATCAACTATGCAGCATGCTTTATGTTCCAGAACTTTTTAGAGGGATCAGGCTGACCCCAGATTCCATGTGAGCCTGTGTCCTTTCCAGGCTTCCTCCCCTTCCCCATCCTGCTTCCTTCACTCCCATACAGGGTCCCCCTGAAAAGCCTCTCTCAGCACATCTCCACAAAAATCCACATTTTGAATTCTAAGAACTTAACCTAAAACAGTTGTCATTTTAAAAATATGAAACAAGGCTGAGCGCAGTGGCTCATGCCTGTAATCCCAACACTTTGGGAGGCTGAGGTGGTACGACCTCAGCCTTGAACTCAGGAGTTAGAAACTAGCTTCAGCAACGTAGCAAGACCCTGTCTCTAAAAAGAAGAACAAAAAAGTGTTAAAGAAAATAATACTCCATAGTCTACATAATTTAATCAATCAATACAAATACATTGTTTTCAAATTATACCACTTTACATTTATAGGAGTTTTCACTTTCTGCATATTGTCTAGAAAACGTGTAAATTTTTACGCAGAAATCTTGAGCAAGCAAAACACTGTATTGTTTTTTGAACCAAGACTCAGGAAGACAGGTGTGCCAGCCATCTGTCAGCATGTTGGAGATGCTCTTCCCCAAAATGTGTCAGTCTAGACATCAGTTCAGATAAGACTCAAAAGCTACAATGCATTGAGGAACACAGGATCAAAGATGAAGCTTTGTTTTTCTCTGTAAACCCAAGCAGGTAAATGTAGACGAATGGCAAGGCTGCTTTGGAAAATGTGACTTTGGAGTTAGCTGTGCTTTTTCATTGAAGAGTCCTCCCACTTCATCCCCAGACAGGAGATGAACAGGCAGTCAGTGCAGATTCCCCAACTCCCAAAGTCGTCAGGGCCACCTGCCAGCCAGCCCATGCAGCATCTACTGGGTCCCTGCTGGGTGCCTGGCTCCATCACCTCACGCTGCTCATTGTTTGACAAATGCCAAGGCTTCGGTGATGATGCATCTCTCCTGGGGTTCATAGAACAGTGTCCAGACAAGAGAAAATAAACCACAGGCTCTGAACAAGAAGAACAAATGGGAGATTTTTGTACCAGTCAAAAACAGGCTCTGGAAAACATAAACAAGGGGAACAAGCACACCTTAGCCACACCATCATGATATTTCAGTTGGAAACTTATTTATTTATGGAGAACTCACCTTTGAAAGGCATTTCAAACTGTTTTTAGTTTTGGAGGGGTTTGTGTCTGTGTGTGTGTGTGTGTGTTTGTTTGTTTACCAATATCACTAGGCAGAGATCACCTGGGTTTGCTGAAGGTTTTGAGAGAAAAGGGAGTGGAAAGAGCAAGGGAAAAGGAAGAGGCTACGGCTGAATAGGATTCAAGAATAGGATTCTTAGAAACTCACAAAATAGCCACTAAGTAACCACAGTAATTAGCCCAATATTCTGTACAGAACAAGAGCTCCTCATTCTCTCTCAGTATCCCTTCCTAATTAGAAACCAATTATCAGGATTTGCTAAATAAATTCTCATTCCTCCGAACAATGAAACATGATATAAAAAAATCAGACAGATCTTTATGGTTTGATATGAAATATGCTCCAAGATACAATGTTTAATGAAAAAATAAAATTAAAACGAAGGTGCAAAGCAATGTGCAAAACATTTGTGGCATAGCAACCAAGAATCACTTTATGTATGTGCACATATAAAACATATGTATAAATGTGTGTCATACAATACGTATAATATAATATTCTGTATGTATATAGACACACACACATACACGTGTATTTTGAGAAATTAGGCAGCAGATGTGGGAGTGATCTCCCTCATCTTGACCTCAGGGAGAGCCTTTTCACTGTTTGCTGTTTTCCTGGAATTTGTATTTTCCCATATACTTCTTTTTTTTTTTTTTGAGACGGAGTCTCGCTCTGCTGCCCAGGCTGGAGTGCAGTAGCGTGATCTTGGCTCACTGTCACCTCTGCCTCCTGGGTTCACGCCATTCTCCTGCCTCATCCTCCCAAGTAGCTGGGACTACAGGCGCCCGCCACGGCGCCCGCTAACTGTATTTTTTTTTTTTTTTTTAAGTGGAGACGGGGTTTCACCGTGGTCTCGATCTCCTGACCTAGTGATCCGCCCGCCTTGGCCTCCCAAAGTGCTGGAATTACAGGCATGAGCCACCATGCCTGGCCTTTTCCCATATACTCCTATAACCTATTCCTAAGCATGTAAAAATAGTGCAACCCACAAATCAAAACCACTAATATCATGCTAAACAATATGAGTTTGGCTGTGAAAAATGGGTGATTAAATACCGCTGATCATATTTGCGAAGCCAAATTCTTACTATCTATATGTTATTTATTGGAATTCCTATAGGTGCTTTGAAAATATTTTGATGATTTTTCCTTCGGATACCATAATGGGTTCTTAAACTATAACTGCTATGTTTTAGTACAGTGGTCTTAAAGAGACATCTGTATTTCCTGATCCAAAATTGAACCCTTAGGCAAAATGTATGCAGAGGGAGCACTCAGATTTTCCCATCCCCAAAATAATTCCAAAGCCGCCTTGGAGAGAGATTGTCTGGAACAATGGGTCAAAGTCACACTTGATCCTTATGAGGAAAAGACTAAGTAACTTTGAATAAATAAGGTATTTATCTCTTTGTAAGAAAGAGGGATTCTGAGATAGATGAAGACTTTGAAGTACAGATTGATTATTGATTAATACTGAATTGTATTAAGGAGTGGCATTCTTAATCTTTTCAAAAATATTAGGAATAAGAACTGGAATCTCTAGAATGTTTACTTGAGCACAAACTGTAGCACAGGCCTAGAAATTCTTAAGGATGTAGCTGCTAAGAGCTAAAAATAACTTCCAGGGGAGGCTGTGCAGAGAGAGAGGAGGGGGAGGAGGTGGAGAACCCGGAAGAGCAGCCATCTGAGCAGATTTCACACGATTAATAGGGGGTTTGTTGGCTGGTGGACTTTAAAAATAGAACCTCATTTCTGAGGGGTGGGTGCCCTGCTCCAGAGCCCTAAAAGGGGCCTGCTGAGAGGGATGATTAAAATGAAAGATTGTGCAGCTTTAAGGAAATGTTGGCCTAAAGAAATGGCACCGATTACTGATGCTCCAGCCACCTTCTAAAAGGTTTCTGCAAATTGCTTTCCTTGGATGAAATACCAAATATCTGTTCCCAAATGTTATGAAGCAAAATAAATCACATTCCATTGACACATCCAATATGTCGTATCAGAGACCCTGAATCCAAACAAAGCCAAGCTGCCGTTACCTCCGAGCTATTACATTTCTTTCTCTTGCTTTTGTATTAAGGCCGCAAGATGAAAACTTGTTTCTTGCAAACAAACAACAATTATCTCTGCCTCCTCCCTGCATTAGAGGAGAAATCAAATCAGCACCTAAAAAGATTTTAGAATTCAAAAGTAACTCAGAAATAATTGACTCTAATCCCCAACTCTTGTAAATAAAGATGGTGAATCCCAGAAATCATAAACCATTTATCCAAAGTCACTTTGCTAAAGAGCAACACAAGCAGAGCTAGAATCCAGATCACTCAACTCTCAGCTTATCAATAAATACCCCTTTTCTTAACTAGGCATACACTAAAGCATTCAAGGTAGTATTCCTTTCCAAGACTTTGCATTTTCTCTAAAATAAAAGTTTCAAGAAAAAGATGATTTTCAAGCAGTAGCGAGTGCACGAAGGTGGCATTTTTCTGACATATGCAGGCTGGAGTGCAGTAGCACGGTCTTGGCTCACTGCAACCTCCGCCTCCCAGGTTCAAACTATCCTTGTGTCTCAACCTCCTGAGTAGCTGGGATTACAGGCACCCGCCACCATGCCTGGCTAATTTTCGTATTTTTAGTAGAGACAGGGTTTCACTATGTTAGTCAGGCTGGTCTCAAACTCCTGACCTCAGGTGATCCACCTGTCTCGGCCTCCCAAAGTGCTGGGATTACAGGCATGAGCCATCACACCCAGCCTTTTGTTGCATTTTATAGATGAAAACACTGAGGAGCAGTGCAAGTGACAGTGTTTATCCAGGTGTAGTTTTGGAAATGCCTGAGAGAGTGCCAATGAATAATTGATATGGGCTACAAAAGGCCAGCCATTTTGCTTCAACTGTGTGGTTTTAGTCACACTCCAAAGCTCCCCTTGTGATCAGACTGAGGCTAGACTCCAGGTGGGACCACTTCCTTATTCAACTCCTTCCTCTGCTCTTCTCTGCCCCATGCAGGTTTGTCCTGAGAACTTGCCCTACAATAAATCAAGTGCTTCTAGGAAAGCTGACCAGAAACCTCGAGTGTGTAGGAGGGATAGTAAATGCCAGATAGCAAGTTGTGATCGTCTACATCTTTTCCAGCTCATTTTCACTCTGGTCTCCATGCAAACGTGTGAAGAGACAGGGAGTTCTGCATATTTCTGCTGTGAGCAGATGCTTGTGGTCTTTGGTAATATGGAATGTTTTCCAGCTTTTCTGCTTAGTCATATGCATTCTGACTTGTCTATTCCATTTTGCAGCACCCTTTCAGTCGTCTTTAAATTTTTCCTAAAAACAAATAAGCAAAAGGGAGATTATTATTTTTTTTTTTTGGTATGGTAATGGATAAACAAGCAAAGAAACAGACATGCAGGCACAATGACAATTCTTAGTCACTGACCTGTAATGGAGCTTGGGTGACTCTCTTGCCCTCTGTCTCGAGTTTTCCTATGTGTGGTAAGGAGTTTGATACCGAGGGCTGAGACTGTGATTGATCTAGCAGATAGAGAGCCCTCAACAGATATTTAGAGTGACAAAAAGCTCATCAGTTTGCTCAGTTGAGATTCATTGGCTGTAAGAAACAGAAAATGACTCTTCCCAGATGATCCCAGTGTGACAGTTAATTTTAGATGTCAGCTTGACTGGATTAAGGAATACCTAGAAACCTGTTAAAGAATTACCTTGAGGTGTTTCTGTGAGGGTGTTTCCAGGACTGATTGGCACATAAGTCTGAGTGGAGTAGGTAGAGAAGAGCCACTCTCAAAGCGGGCAGGTACCCTCCAATCTGATGGAGGCCCCAAGAGAACGAAAACAGAGAAAAGACAAATGTGTCAATCTATCTGCTGGAGCTGGGATACACTCTTCCTCTCCTGACCTTACACAATTCCAGGCTCCCTCGCCTTTGGACTCCAAGCTTTACATCAGTCCCCCAGCAGGTTATCAGGCCTTTGGCCTCAGACTGAGACATACCATCGGCTTCCCTGGTTCCGAGGCCTTTGGACTTGGACTGAGCCATGCCACTGGCATCCCAGGGTCTCCAACTTGCTGATGGCCTGTTGTGGGACTTCTCAGCCACCCTAATGCCATGAGCCAATTCCCTTAATAAATTCTCTCTCATACGCATATTTCTATATCTACATCAATGTATTCTCTTGGTTCTGTCTGGAGAACCCAGATTAACATGCTCAGCAAAAGTGGTATTTGTTGATAAGGTACAGGGAAGCTCAAATGATTGGATCAACAGATATGGAGAGAGTACAGAGCAGACAATGCTGTGCAGCCTTGTTTGAGGGCTGCTACAGAATGTTCTTCCATTTGCTCTTCAGATTCAAAGTTCAGGTAGAGAGTCCAGCTAGCCAAGCTGAGGTCACAGCCTCACTGCTCAACTATACTGGATCAGTGAGAGTAGAGATCTAGGGAATTGGCTGTCTAACTCTGGCTGCACATTAAAATCACTTGTTAGGGGCTCTAAAAAAACCTGATACTTAGGCCACACCACAGGTTAATTACATCAGACTATCTGGAGGTAGAACCAAAGCATTTGATATTTTTAAAACCCCCAAAGTGATTTAATAATAAGCCAAATTTCTAAAATACTGATGTAGAGAAAAAGCCTTCAGAGAGTACTTCAAGGTTTTTGGAGGAGGACAGGACACAATGCTTAACATCATGGCATGACTACACCAAATTGGAAAAAAAGATAATTTTCCAAAAGAAAATTGGGTTACTTTTAAGAAGCAGGAGGATGAATACTAAATCGCAAATCAATGAATCCGTTAAAAACAGACAAAGATCCGTTGCACATGCAATCTAGTCAAACGTTGTTCTAACACTTAGAGTAAGGTCTGGCACATAAGAGATGCTCAATAAATATTTACTGAATAAATAAGTAAATAAATAACCAGAGAGTTTTGAAATTTCATGTACCATGTAACTCCACCAAGAGCATTACCTGTTTTTCTTGTTTAATCCAAGAAACCCTCTATAATACATTAAAAGGAGCAAACTTTGTTCAAAAAGAGGATAAAACAAAGAGATTGGGGAAATAAGCAATACATTTATGAAAAATTATTATAAAATTTCTGTAGGCTTATTAAGCTTTGCACTGCTCTACTAGACCCTAATGTTTTGCCTAACGTTACTGTTGATGATCAGATTCTGCTGATCTCAATTTGCTATACTATACTCTTTTCTGTTTACATTTCTAATACTATCATCTGCCTTGACTAGTCAAATAAAGGCCATCTGTTTCATGGTTCTAACACCTTGGTACTTTCAGTACCAAGTTGGTGGGCCCATAGTGCCTCCCTGAAAGCGCCAGAAATGCTGAATTTGGGGCCCTACCTTAGACCTACTGAAGGAGCATCTGTATTTTAATAAGATCCACAAGGGAGCCATATGCACATTGAAATTTGAAAAGAACTGGCTAGCACAAATGGCTCATATGTCTAAAAGGGCTGATTGTACCTGTCATTCAAACCCACTGGGAGGAAGTGTGGGAACATGGCATTCTGAGCATGGTGCCTTGATTGCTGCTACCAACTCTAATCGGTCTGCCTCTCCTAAGACAAATAGCAAATGAATGTAGTGAAGCTCTGGCTTCAACTGGGGTCCTGGGCATAGAGAATGGTGTAGGTCTTTTGACCTCATAATTTGAACAAGTAAAATGATAAACAGCATCATAACCTACTTAAGAACCTAAAAACAGAAAATTCTGGGGGAAGACGGAGCATACAAAGATCTGTGGTCCCTTAAGGGAGTACTGATGTCAATTCAGTATGAACGTGCCAAATTCCCAAAACACCAAGTGAGAGATGAACAAGTAAGCTGAGTATTTATTTCCTTCCTTAGGGGAGAGAGACTACAGGGAGATGAGAGAGGCAGCAGGTGCCAGCCTGCCTGATTCTACACTGCAGCTCAGGGGGATAGAGCTTTCCATGACTGTGGGATCCCTGCTGGGATACTCTAGCCACCACACTAGGATTCCAATGAGCCAGCAAAGGAAAATAACCAGCAAACTATGGGAACCCATTAGCCAGAGAGAAGATCAAGTGGAACTGTTTGGACTTACACTCAGCAAAATGGAATTATTAGAGCAGAAAAAAAAAAACCCTGAATTAGAAAATAAATTAAAGGTATTTTAAAGGAGATTTGAGTATATCTTATTCAATAGATTCATTCAAAGAGAAAATGGGGCTACTGAGATTCACGTCAGCAGACTTGGAAGGTCAAGTATGAGAACTTTTCAAGCAGACAGCATCTACCATGAGACAGATGTCATGAGAGATCCACAGAATGGAATCAGAGGCCTAAAATGTGAGTAATAGTAGTTGCAGAAGAACAAAAAGGGATGCATAGAGAAAAACCGACAATAAATACTAGAAGAATAATTCCAAGAGATAATGAAAACCTGAAGTAGCAAATTTAAAATATTCACTAAGATTCAAGCTGGATTTTAAAAAAAGACACATCCATATGTACATCATGAAAAAATTCCTGATCTCTAAAGAAAAAGAACATCTAAAGTCAGAAAAAAGGAACTCACTATAAAATAATACCACCAACAGTGGAAGAAAATGGACAATAGAACAGCATCAACTTATATCCAGCCAACATATCATTACTCTGTCAGGATAAACAAAAGCTACTTGAGGAGAGAAAATAATTTGGAAAGAATAAAACTTAAATATGACAACGAGAAAAGTGCTAAAAAGACTCCATCCCAATGACAAGTGAAAAAATTCAGAACCTGGCCGGGTGTGGTGGCTCACACGTGTAATCCCAGCACTTTGGGAGGCAGAGGTGGGCGGATCACGAGGCCAGGAGATCGAAGACCACGGTGAAACCCCGTCTTTACTAAAAAAATACAAAAAAAAATTAGCCGGGCGTGGTGGCGGGCGCCTGTAGTCCCAGCTGCTCGGAGAGGCTGAGGCAGGAGAACGGCGTGAACCCGGGAGGCAGAGCTTGCAGTGAGCCAAGATTGTGCCACTGCACTCCAGCCTGGGCAACAGAGCGAGACTCCATCTCAAAAAAAAAAAAAAAAAAAAATTCAGAAACCTGAAAAGATGAGTGAGCAATGATTATGTATACACAAGTTGCACATACATATATGTGTATATATTTGTATGAAATATTTATACAAGCTCATATATAGTTATTCAGCTATATAGGTAAACATGAACAATGTTCATAATTGAATAAGAATAGGTTATATTGCAAAGAGTAATATTAGAAATTAATGACAATAATTAAGAAAATAAAGAAATAAAATTAAGAAAACATTAATTTTTTAGAAAGTTAATAAATACTAGATCTCATCTGTCAAGCCTAGGAGAAATGGTTACCAGGGAAATAGCAAAAACATTTCAGCATCTCTTTAGAGGAATTACAAAGAGGAAGGAAGAAGAGTGGAAGTATCTTTTTAAAATTTCATTTTATTGGAATGAAGCAAAGTAGAAAGAAAACTGCTGTTTTTTTTTGTTGTTTTTTTTTCTGAGGAGGAGGGAGAAATCTCCTTTTTAAAGGATAGCAGATACTGGTATCTGATCATTTAGATCAAGATACTAAAAATTAACCATTAATAACAAGGAGAAAAAAGTAGGCTTTCCCAAGCTTGCAAAGAGAGAAAAAGAATAAACTGCACAAGTAAAACACAGAAAAAGATGAAACAGCTATATGTCCAAAAGTAAATCTAAAATCAGATAACAGTCATATAGCAAGTATATCAGTCACCATATAAAATGTAAAAGAATAAGATTTCATCATGAAAAGGCAAAGGTAACCCATTTCTTTGTCAAACAAAACACAGCTAGATGTTATATATAAGAAATACTTAAATTAAATTTAAAATAACATAAATATAAATGAAGTGAGCAAAAAGATACCGGAAAAATGGAAACAAAAGGGAACCAAAAGTGACAATATCAACAAAGTAGAATTTAAGGGTGGAGAAACCAGGCAGGCACCAAAGGGACATGATATAGTGAAAAATGGCACAATTAGAGATGATACAGCAGTCATAACTGATGTGAGGCAATCACCATAGGACCTCAAAGCTTAAAGCAATTTTTTTTGAAATGCAAAGAGAACTTGCTAAAAATATAATTATGATGAAAACATCAATATCCTTCTCTCAGAACTGAAAGATCTGGTTAAAAAATAGAAAACAGAGAAAATAAAAAATACAATTAATAAACAACTTGATATGAATTACACCTTATCCGTTGAAAGTACTTTTAAAAATACTCCTAGAATATTTTTAAAAGTTGGTCATATATGTGGCCACTGGGGAAAAAGTAAAACAGAAAAATGTGTAAGTGAATAGCTTTTATAAACTAAGTTCTCTGATAATAAGCTAATAAAACTAGAAATAAATGATAACAAAAAATCTGTATGACTTGACACAATGAAGAAGCATGCTTCTAGATATTCTTTGATCAAAAAGGAAATTAAAAGGGAAATTAAAACCTGTTCAAAGGTCAATGAAAAGGAGTACGTCATCCAAAATAAAACCTACAGAACAAATCAAAAGCTATTGTTAGAGGAAAATTTATAGCCTTAATTGTCTTCATTATTAAAAGAGATAACTGGTTTAAAAAGTAATTTTTCATCTCCAAACTGAAAGATGAACAGCAAAATTAAACAACAGTTAAGGAAATTTTAAAATATTTTAAAATGGAGAAAAAAGAAGAGACAAATGATTTCAAAAGCTTGTCCTTTGAAACATTAATAAAATAGATGAAATATCTCATGATTCTGACAAAGAAAATTTCAAACAAAAGCAAAAGCAGATGGAAAAAGGAATGAGAAAGACATAGCCACAAACACAAGAGATTAAAATTGTGGTGAGAAAATACTATGTCTAACTCTATGGCAACAGATAAAAATGAATCCTTTTTTAGCAAAATATCTCTAGCTCACTGACTTTCACAATTTCTACCCTTATTTCACCATCTTACTCTCCTTTTTATATATCTCGTTTTAACCAAGCACTGTCTCTTCTATGCCCAGCTCCCCTACCTTGAATTGGCACATTTTTCTTCAATCGAGAGTCATTTAATTTGACTGGCCTACTGTGTGCCTGAGAGGAGACCTCAGTATGTGCTGGTTCTCTACTCTTATTTTCATACTTTTCTTCCAAGTTCCTGGAGCATCTGTTGCATGCACCCCATGGAGGCCATGCGTGGCAGCTCTCGTCTCCTTAAATATTTCAGAGCACTTTCACATTCATTAGACTGAAAAGTAAACGTTATACTCCAGGTGATAGTTTTATATGAATAGTAAAACGAATTATTTTGACAAGCTAAGTGACAGGAAGTTTTTCACTACTTTTTAATTATCAAAGACATTCACACACACACACACACACACACACACATATGCACAGAGAAAGACAGAGACATTCCGAATATAGCTAATTATATTATCTCACCAGGAAGAAAAGTCAGCCATGATTTTCAGCCTCAAGAGATTTAGGATCTAGTAAAAGTGCTTAGAACTTAGTGAGATTTTAGAAGTTGCCTAACAGTTTATATAACTGGTAGGGACCTAACTGATAGGAGTGGGAATCTACTTCTGAGATTCCTATTTTCCTCAAACCTAGACATTCTCTTACACGGATCACATACTTTTCAGGTCACTCTAAAAATAGTCTCAATTTCCAGAGAGAAAAAATGTGTAATATAATCAATACCAAATGCTCACTCTAGTAGCAAGTGTTTGCTGTGTAACAAACCACTCTAAAATTAATAGTTTATAATAATGGCAAATTATTCAGCTCACAAGCTGTGGATCAGCAATTTAGGCTGGGTTTGGCTGGGTTGGGAGTTCTATGGCTCTCACTGGGCATTTGCACGTCAGCTCTTGCTTGTCCAGGAGTTTGGCTGGGGCAACTGGGTTGATCAAGATAATAAAAATTAACCATCAATGACAAGGGAGAATAAAGTAGGCTTTCCCAAGCTAGCAAAGAGAGAAAAAGAATAAACAGCAAAAGTAAAGAAAAAGAAGAAACAGCTATATATCCAGTAGGAAATCCGGTTTATGTGATCTCAAAGCATGCAGCAGCCTGGCTCATTCTTTTTAATGTGGCAATGGGCAGGCTTTGTGACAGAATCAAAGTGTGTGAGGCATCTTAAGGCACAGACTTGAAACTGGTGCAATGCCACTACTGCCAAATTCTATTGGCTAAAGGAAGTCTCAAGGCCTTTCCAAGGGGTGAGGAAAGAGACTGTATCTCTTAACAGGAGAAGCTGCAGAGAGACATTGCAAGGGTGTAGACACAGAGCGGAGAAGGATCACAACCTTTTTGCAACTCCAATAACCTACATATCGTTTCCGTCCTGTGGATGCATGCTTGGCCCACAGGAAACGTCCTCTGCACCTATTGTCAGTTCCATTCAATCACTCACCCTCTTGCTTCTCCAGGTAGGTGTCAGGCATCAGTCCCTGTGCCTCCCACCTTTAAAATCCATAGGCACATATCAGGTTTTCCAAGTAGAGCTCCATAACCAACCCATCCTTTAACTTCCCCCCTACCTTTCTTCTGTGGTGGGGGAAATTCATGCTTTCCAACAATTCTCTCCACTATCAGCCCTCCTCAGCCTCTCTTGATCACCTTGTCTCCATTTACGGGTGATGTGCTAAGGGCCGAAACTAGTTTCATGGGCTTCTTAGTTTGGGTACCCATAGAAGCAAGAGGGGATGTTAATGCAAGATTAGTTAGCGAGGTTATCTCAAGAAACACAGATTGGAGAGAGGAAAAAAGACAGGGAAAATAAGAAAGCCAGTGCAAGGTGTGTTTTTCAATACAGTTATCACTGTGGGCAAAAACTCTGGGAGTCAGTGTACAGCACAGGTCTTAGAGTTGTCCCACCCGGGAGTGAGAGGGCTGGAATACTTACACACCCATCTATGTATAAATACACCATTTTCTACAATCTATCTGGCATAAACTGAGCGCTGCTCTGGGTAAGGGGTGGTTAATTCCCTGGCACTTCCAGCCTGCTATGAAGATGTGTAGGCAGAGCAGGCATCAACAGCCAGAAAAAAAGACATCCAGCAAGCAAGAGAGGTTCTGGCAGTTGGGAAGTCAGGCCCGTTTACACTGAAGTGATGAGAGTGAGATGTGGTGATAGCTCCCTGGATGTCATCCTTGTCCTCTGTCAATGTGTAGCAACACCATCTAACTCCAAGGGAACAGGAAACATTGAATTTAGCATTCTAAAATAAACGTAATACTCTCAAAATGTCGTTCTCTTAGTCTCATCCTTTCTCAAAAGCATCTTGTATCCTTCTAGCTGGTCCCTAATTTTACCATTGCCCATATTTGCATTCCTGTTGTTCAGATAGCCTTTATTCCTGCTACTGAGATTCGTTGCTCTCCTTTTCTCTTTACCTGTATTCTCTATTGCCATAAATTATCCTTGGAAATGTCTTCTCTGATATATATCTTTGCATCTACTACATGGTCTGGCCCACAGTAGAGGCTCAACAAGTATTTCTGGAATAAATGAATTAATAAGTGAGATTCATTATTCTTTGCAATCAGGCATCTAGGGTATTTTCCATGACAATACCAAACACAAAATATGGTTGTGTATTCTCTTCTAGGTTCCCTTGACAGGTGCAGGTTCTCATTACCTGAAAATGTGGATTAGTTTGCACCAGTGGTTTATCATGGAAGAAATTCAACCTGACAACTCCCATTTGTCATAGTCATTGTATTTCCTGCAACTTTTAAAACTTTACTGAAGGTCTCTGCCTATCACTTTCTATTTGGTAAGCATAGGTTTCCATTAGTTTTATGCATTATCTAAGACTAAGAAACTGCACTTCTGTCTCCTGCCACCTTCACCCCCCCTCTTTCTCTCTGCCTGTCTCCCTTCTGTCTCTCAGCAAACATACAAACGTAGCAATTGAATTGTGCTTTTTCATGTTGCTCTCTCTGCCAAGAATTTTATTTTACTCTCATCATTGTCTACACACCTCAATTGTTTTTAGTAAACTTTCTGTTGATGTAAAACACACAAATAGAAAAGTACATAAATCATGAAAACACAGCTCGGTGAATTTTCACAAGTGAACACGCGTGCTCAATCAGTGCTTCTTCCCCAGTCTTGGGGAATCCAGCAGTGCACTCCAGGGCTCTTTCTGTTGAGGGCTCCTCACTCTTCTGGGAAGACCTGTGACAACCCCACTGAGGGTCTCTCTCCCATATAGTTTATGTCCAGGGTGTGGAAATCCCCAGGGGACCCCCTTCCCCAGGGAAGACCAATCTCTGGCCTCTACTCTGCTCCATCTTCCTATCATGGCGTTTGTTTTGTTTTCCCATTGTGAGTGCTATTAGCTGACCTTCTAGCTATTATCTATTGTTAGATCTCATCTATAAATGTATGTTACTTCCCTTGCTCTCTGTAATGCCTTTAAGTTTGTAGACAGAATTTGTTTGAAGGGATTCGCTTACACAAAGTAACTTACCCATCAGCAGCCTTCACCTGTTCTTTGCATAGAACACTCTTAGCTTTTTGGAAGGAAGTGCCACGATACCTCAGTCTAATTCACGGTGTATTCCCTGTGCCTCAGACAGTGCTTGGTTCAGTGCCTATGCACAAATATATGCTTAATTAACATGGGATGAATATTTGCCTGGTTTGAATGTTAGAGATTTTTGGTTTCTTCCTAATCTTTGAATGAGGGCAACTCTCTTACACCATTCAATTTATTGAAAAACATCCAGACAGGTTTATGAGGTGGAGAGTGTGCAGTGGCTTATTAGGTGAATACATAGCAAATTGGGCCAGCCAGTAGTATGAAAATGATGGTGTTGTTTTGTAATAGTTTTCTGCTAATTTTCTACAGTCTGGCCCAAAGAATCACCTATCAGCTTTAAATGTCTCCCTGCAATGCATACATGCATAGCTCCCGACAAACATCCAGTGAGTATCATTCTGTTCAGTGGACCCTGATGAACAGCGGCCAAGCTGGGGGCCGCTTCCTCTTGTGAATCCATACTGCCTTGTGAATCCATACCGCTTCCTCTTGTGAATCCATACGCTCCAAGCCAGTTCTCTAGAGCAGGGATGCAGGCCGTGAAAAGGAACAACCATAAAGATCAAGTCTTCAAACTATCGTTAGCCCTCTGCCCCACAGCTATGCTAAGCCAAGTAGCATATTTCAGGGATCTGTTCTCCTTTTCTGACTACCACCACATTCCATTTCTCTATTATTTCAAAAGGAACCTCTACTATGTTTTCAGAGAACACTTCATCCTGCTGAAAATTTGAATGTTTCTGTAATTATTTTTGGCATCTTTCTCTGAATTAGTCCAAATTTATTTATCTTTAGCTAATATTCTCTATTGTCTTTAGTCACTGTCTTCAGCAGTGTATCTAGTTGCAGGTCTCTTAATTTATAATCTATTCTCACATCCTCAGCAGATACCAGAGAGAAATGTCAGTAGATTTCAGGAGACAAGATGGAAAGAAGCCATTGCTCCACCACCTTTTCCTGGAAATCTTACTCTATATTTTAAAACACCTTTTTTAATTACTAAGATGCTCTGACACAAATGTTCACACATTGCAACTAAATGCTACTTCCTTTGAAGTAGAAAGAAATCAAATAGGAAGAATAAATCACTAAATAAATAAATTTCATAAGCTGACCATTCTCAAAGGAGACTTTGGGGGGTGACATTCTGTTACCCTCAGTCAAGCCAGTGGGACAACACCTAAACCGGTGCCTCAGAAGTGGTTGAGCAGTGAGCTTGTGAGCTTTGAAACTCTTTTAGGTAATATCTTGGCTTTGATTGCTACTCTGTCCATATTTATATCTTCTTGGGTTCTGATTCTTTGTTCACTAACAGCAAATCAGAGATTGGAGAAAGAAGAAACTCAGTCAGCAACTAATCACACATCCATTCTAAAGTCTAGAAAAGCTGCCAGAAAACCATTCTGCTGGATTTTGGAAGTGCTACTTCTCATGTCCCCTCCTGAGCCAACTTGTCATAGATGTTTCTGTGTCTCCTGTGAAAAATTACTTGTCTGAGGCCGGGCGCGGTGGCTCACGCTTGTAATCCCAGCACTTTGGGAGGCCGAGGCGGGTGGATCACGAGGTCAGGAGATCGAGACCATGGTGAAACCCCGTCTCTACTAAAAATGCAAAAAAAATTAGCCGGGCGTGGTGGGGGGCGCCTGTAGTCCCAGCTACTCGGAGAGGCTGAGGCAGGAGAATGGCGTGACCCCGGGAGGCGGAGCTTGCAGTGAGCCGAGATGGCGCCACTGCACTCCAGCCTGGGTGACAGAGCGAGACTCTGTCTCAAAAAAAAAAAAAAAAAAGAAAAATTACTTGTCTGATGAGGGCCGCATGTATAAACAGGCCCAATATGGCATGCATGTATACCAACCCCCCACCATAGGACTGGTGAAAGGCCATGGCACCATTTGGGCACATTCCCTCTGTTTTCCCTCTGCCTCCACTCCCGCATTATAGCCAGATGCTCACTACTGCCCCCTGTACACTAGGATCTTTTTAACCAAACATTTCAAATATATGGGCTATTTCTCAAACTGGGTTCCACAGGGTTCTGAGGTCCCATGAAGCTGTCTCATGGGAAGTGTGGGTCATTCAAGGGGAGATCTGAGCATGTGAGTCTCCAGATGCTTCATCATCAGTTCCAACAGAATTCTGTTTACCTGTCTTACTTGTGAGATTCCTTACAAAATTCTGATGCAAAAAAAGTTCTCCTGATAAGTCTAAAAACTTCTGCTACCCATAGGATGCTGACCCATCAGTCTTCTACACTCCAAAACTGTCTATATTTTTATCAAGTACTCTGTAATTAATAATGCATCAGATATTTAAATTGTGTAATTTCACTTCATTTTCCTTCTTCTTCTTCTGTCAATGTCCTAGTAAAATCAATGGTCTCTCCTCCTCCTCCCAGAATTTGGGTGGCACCCTGGCAGGTCCTAAGCCTTTTCTTTTAGGCATATAATCGGATGAAAGGGGACTGGGAATGGGTGGGTATGTTGGCCAGCCATAGTCATGAGGGCTGGGTGGGACTCCCACTCACTGAGCACACTGGCAGCAGCTGGCCAGAGTCATAATTAAAACCAGCTTTGCTCCAGCTTTAGCATAAGGCTCAAAAGTGACAGTCAATAGTCCATGGGTCTGAGAATATTCAGGCTAATGGGAAAGACATCTTAGACCCAAGTCTCTCAAAACCGATCACAGAGACAACGATCTAAACATCTAAATGTCCAATCTCCTACTCTCCTGCTTTAATTTACTCTGCAGAATATGTGGCATGCAAGCAGTGTTGCTCAGTGGGCTCCACTCCCACCAGCCAAGACCCACTGGCTTGGAATCCCCACCAGTCAGTGGCAGCAGGCTGGAGACTACCTAAAATGACTGAGTTCCCTGGGGGAGGGGCAGCCACCATCACTGCAGCCCCAGTCAATCATTTTCTCCTGTCGGTGCCAGGGGACTGGGTGGTTTGGATCAGGAGGAATTCCCCACAGTGCAGCACAGTGGCTGTGGCAGATCATGGCCAGACTGCTTCTTTAAGTGGGACCCAAATATACGCCTCATCACTGGGCAAGACCGCCCTGCAGAAATTCCAGCAACTCCAGCCAGCGGTATACAGAGAGAACTCTTATCTCCCTGGGATAGAGCCCCTGTGGGGAGAGGCAGCTGTGGTCTCCACATTTCGGCCAACTTAGTCTCTCCTGACTGCTGGCTCTGGAGAGTCTGAACAGTCTCAATGAGGGGGGTTCCCCCCAGTGCAGTGCACCTACTCTGCCAAGGGGCAGCCCAGACTGCTTCTTTAAGTGGGTCCTTGATCCTTTTCCTCCTGATGGGTGAGACCTTCCAACAGAGGTTGCCACATACCTCATACAGGGGTGTTCTGGCTGGCATTAGGTCAGTGTGCCTCTGGGACAGAGCTCTCAGAAGAAGAAGCAGGCTGCCATCTTTGCTGTTCTGTAGCCTCCACTGATGATACCTCCATGTTAAGAAGGGACTCAGGCAAATAAGTTCTGGAGTTGACTCCCAGCAAACTTCAGCAGTGCTACAGAAGAGAGGCCTGACTGCTAAAAGAAAAACAAAGAAATAGAAAGCAACAACAACAACATCAGTAAAATGACCCACAAAAAAACCCCATCCAAAGGTAAGCAGCCTCAAAGTTTGAAGGTATATAAACCCACAAAGATAAGAAAGAATCAATGCAAAAATGCTGAGAACTCAAAAAGCCATAGTTCCTCTTCTCCTCCAAATGATTGCAACACCTTTCCAGCAATGGCACAGAACTGGGCTGAGGCTGGGGTGGATGACTTGACATAAGTAGGCTTCAGAAGGTGGGTAATAATGAACTTTGCTGAGCTAAAGGAACATGTCCTAACCCAGTGCAAAGAAGCTAAGAACCATGGTAAGACATTACAGATACTGATAACCAGAATAAGCAGTTTAAAGAGGAACATAAATTACCTGATGGAGCTGAAAAACACAACTTGAGAACTTCACAATGCAATCACAAGTTTCAGTAGCTGAATAGATAAAGTGGAGAAAAGAATCTAAGAGCTTAAAGACTATCTTGCTGAAATAAGACAGGCATACAAGGCTAGAGAAAAAAGAATTAAAAGGATCAAACAAAACCTCTGAGAAATGTGGGATTATGTAAAAGACTGAACCTGTGACTGACTGGGGTACCTGAAAGAGACAGGTAGAATGGGACCAAGTTGGAAAACATACTACAGGATATCATCCAGGATAATTTCCCCAACATAGCAAGACAGGCCAACATTCAAATTCAGGAAATCCAGAGAACCCCAGTAAGATACTCCACGAGAAGATGAACCCCAAAACACATAATCATCAGATTCTCCAAAGTCAAAATGAAAGAAAAAAAAAATGTAGGGGCAGCCAGAGAGAAAGGCCAGGTCACCTACAAAGGGAAGCCCATCAGACTAACAGTTAACCTCTCAGCAGAAACCCTACAAGCCAGACAATATTGGGTGCCAACACTCAACATTCTTACAGAAAAGAATTTCCAACCCAGAATTTCACTTCTGGACAAATTAAGCATCATATGTGAAAGAGAAATAAAATTCTCTTCAGACAAGCAAATTCTGAGGGAATTTGTCACCACCAGGCCTGCCTTGCAAGAGCTCCTAAAGGAAGCATTAAATACGCAAAAGGAAAACGAATGCCAGCCATTGCAAATGCACACTGACGTTCACAGACCAATGACACTATGAAGCAACTACATAAACAAATCTGCAAAATAACCAGCTAGAATCATGATGACAGGATCAAATCCACACACAACAATATTAGCCTTAAATGTATATGGGATTAATGCCCCAATTAAAAGACAAAGAATGGCAGGCTGGATAGAGTCAAGACCCACTGGTGTGCTGTATTCAAGAGACCCATCTCACATGCAAAGACACACATAGGCTCAAAATAAAGAGATGGAGGAAACTTTATCAAGCAAATGGAAAACAGAAAAAAGCAGGGGTTGCAATCCTAGTTTATGACAAAACAGACTTTAAACCAACAAAGATCACAAAAGACAAAGAAGAACATTACATAGCAGTAAAGGGTTCAATTCAACAAGATGAGCTAACTATCCTAAATATATATGCACCCAACACAGGAGCACCCAGACTTATAAAACAAATTCTTAGAGACCTACAAAGATTCTTAGACTCCCACACAATAATAGTAGGAAATTTTCACACCCCACTGTCAATATTAGACAGATCATCAAGACAGAAAATTAACAAGGATATTCAGGACCTGAACTCAGCTCTGAATCAAGTAGACCTGATAAGATATTTACAGAACTGTCTACCCCAAAACAAGAGAATATGCATTCTTCTTGGTGCCACATGACACTTCCTCTAAAATTGTTCAAATAATTGGAAATAAAGCACTCCTCAGCAAATACAAAAGAACTAAAATCATAACAAACAGTCTCTCAGACCTCAGTGCAATCAAATTAGAATTAAAGATTAGGAAACTCATTCAAAACCATACAATCACATGCACATTGAACAACCTGCTTCTGAATGACTCCGGGGTAAATAATGAAATTAAGGCAGAAATCAAGAAGTTCTTTGAAACTAGTGAGAACAAAGAGACAACATACCAGAATCTCTGGGAGGCAGCTAAAGCAGTGTTAACAGGGAAATTTATAGCACTAAATGCCTACATCATAAAGCTAGAAAGATCTGAAATCAACATCTTAACATCATAACTAAAAGAACTAAAGAAACAAGAGCAAACAGACCCCAAAGCTAGCAGAAGACAAGAAATAACTGCAATCAGAGTAGAACTGGAGACAGAGACATGGGAAACCCTTCAAAAACCAATGAATACAGGAGCTGGTTTTTTGAAAAAATTAATAAAATAGACCACTAGCTAGACTAATACAGTACAAAAAAGAGAAGAATAAATAGACACACTTAGAAATGATAAGGGGATATCACAGAAATGCAAACAACCATAAGAGAATATTATAAACACCTCTATGCAAATAAACTAGAAAAATCTAGAAGAAATGGATAAATTCCTGGATGTATACACACTCCCAAGATTGAACCATTAAGAAGTTGAATCCCTGAATAGACTAATAACAAGTTCTGAAATTGAGGTAGTAATAAATGGCCTACCAACCAAAAAAATAAATAAATAAATAAATAATAAAAAAAAACAAAAACAAGACCAGATGGATTTATAGCTGAATTCTACCAGAAGTACAAAGAGGAGCTGGTACTATTTCTTCTGAAACTATTCCAACAGCTGAAAAGGAGGGACTCCTCTCTAAATCATTCTATGAGGCCAGCATCATCCTCATACGAAAACCAGGCAGAGATACAACAAAAAAAGAAAACTTCGGTCCAATATCCCTGATAAACATCAATGCAAAAATCCTCAATAAAATACTGGCAAACCAAATCCAGCAGCACATCAAAAAGCTTATCCAGCACGATCAAGTTTGCTTCATCCTTGGGATGCAAGGTTGGTTCAACACACACAAATAAATAAATGTGATTTATCACATAAACAGAATTAAAGACAAAAACTACATTATTAGCTCAAAAGACGCAGAAAGGCCTTCAATAAAATTCAGAATCCCTTCATGTTAAAACCTCTTAATAAACTAGGTATTGAAGGAACATACCTCAAAATAATAAGAGGCATTTATGACACACCCACAGCCAATATGATACTGAATGGGCAAAAGCTGAAAGCATTCCTTTAGAAAACCATCACAAGACAAGGATGCCCTCTCTCACCACTCCAGTTCAAAATAGTATTGGAAGTTATGGCCAGGGCAATCAGGCAAGAGAAAGAAATAAATGGTATTCACATACGAAGAGAGAAAGTCAAATTGTCCTTGTTTGCAGATGATATGATCCTATAGCTAGAAAACCCCATTGTTTCAGTCCCGAAGCTTCTTAAGCTGATAAGGAACTTCAGCGAAGTCTCAGAATACGAATTCAGTGTGCAAAAATCACAGCCAGTCCTATACACCAAAAACAGCCAAGCAAAGAGCCAAATCATGAATGAATTCCCATTCACAATTGCTACAAAGAGAATAAAATACCTAGAAATACGACTAACAAGGGAAGTCAAGGACCTCTTCAAGGAGAACTACAAACCACTGCTCAAGTAAATCAGAGGAGACAAAAACAAATGGAAAAACATTCCATGCTCATGGATAGAAAGAATCAATATCATTAAAATGGCAATACTGTTCAAAGTAATTTACAGATTCAATGCTATTACCATGAAACTACCATTGACATTCTTCATAGAATTAGAAGAAAACTATTTTAAAATTCATATGGAACCAAAATTAGTCATATAGCCAAGACAATCCTAAGCTAAAAGAACACGGCTGAAGGCATCACATTACCCGACTTCAAACTATACTGCAAGGCTACAATAACCAAAGCAGCATAGTACTGGTACAAAAACAGACAAATAGACCAAAGGAACAGAATAGAGAACTCAGAAATAAGACCACACATTGGCCGGGCACGGTGGCTCACGCTTGTAATCCCAGCACTTTGGGAGGCTGAGGCAGGCGGATCACGAGGTCAGGAGATCGAGACCATCCTGGCTAACATGGTGAAACCCCGTCTCTACTAAAAATACAAAAAATTAGCCGGGCGTGGTGGCGGGCGCCTGTAGTCCCAGCTACTCGGAGAGGCTGAGGCAGGAGAATGGTGTGAACCCAGGAGGCGGAGCTTGCAGTGAGCCGAGATTGCACCACTGCACTCCAGCCTGGGCGACAGAGTGAGACTCTGTCTCAAAAAAAAAGAAAAAAAAAAAGAAATAAGACCACACATCTACAATCATCTGATCTTTGAAACCTGGCAAAAACAAGCAATGTGAAAAGATTTTCCTATTTAATAAATGGTTCTGGAAGAACTGGCTAGCCATGTGCAGAAAATTCAAACTGGACCTGTTCCTCACACCTTTTACAAAAATTAACTCAAGATGGATTAAAGACTTAAATGTAAAACCCAAAACTATAAAAATCCTAGATGAAAATCTAGGCAGTACCATTCAGGTCATAGGCACGGGCAAAGATTTCATGGTGAAAACACCAAAAGCAATTGCAACAAAAGCAAAAATTGACAAATGAGATCTAACTAAACTGAAGAGCTTCTGCACCGCAAAAGAAACGATCATCAGAGTGAACAGACAACCTAGAAAATGAGAGAAAATTTTGCAATCTATCCATCTGTCAAAGGTCTAATATCCAGGGTCTACAAAGAACTTAACTTCACAAGAAAAAAAAAAACCCATTAAAAAGTGGACAAAAAACATGAACAGAAATTTCTCAAAAGAAAACATACATGCGGCCAACAGACATATGAGAAAAGCTCAATATCACTAATCATTAGAGAAATGCAAATCAAAACCACAATGAGATACCATATCATTCCAGTCAGCATGGCGATCACTAAAAAGTCAAAAAACCACAGAAGCTGGCAAGGTTGCAGGGAAATAGTAACACTTTTTACATCATTGGTGGTTAGTTCAACTATTGTGGAAGACAGTGTGGTGATTCTTCAAATACCTAGAACCAGAAATACCATTTGACCCAGCAATTCCATTACTGGATATATACCCAAAGGAATATAAATCATTCTGTTATAAAGACACATGCATGCATATGCTCAATGAAGCACTATTCACAATAGCAAAGACATGGAATCAACCCAAATGCCCACCAATGATAGACTGGATAAAGAAAATATGGTACATATACACCATGGAATGCTATGCAGCCATAAAAAGTAACAAAATCATGTCTTTTGCAGGGACGTGGATGGAGCTGGAAGCCATTATCCTCAGCAAACAAACTCAGGAACAGAAAACCAAACACTGCATGTTCTTACTTATAAGTGGGAGCTGAACAATGAGAACACATGGGCACATGGAGGGGGAACAACACACACTGGGACCTGTCAGGGGTCGGGGGGAAAGGTGGGAGTACATCAGGAAAAATAGCTAATGCAGGCTGGGCTTAACACCTCGGTGATGGGTTGATAGGTGCAGCAAACCACCGTGGCACACGTTTACCTATGTAACAAACCTGCACATCTTGAATATGTACCCCAGAACTTAAAACAAAATTTAAAAAGATTATGTGGCACCTTTTACACGTTGCATACACTCTACATTAAATATTACTGAACATCCCCAGTTACTCTTCTTCTAAATAAAAATATCAGCAACACTTACAGGCTGTAAATGAAGTATTACAATGTTCCTTGAAAAAAAAGGTTCTAAATCCTATCATTAAACAACAATTAAATAACCTAAAATAGTTTCATGGTGTTAAAAAAGAAAAAAAAAGGAGCTGATGTGAAGTGTTTATTAGCCAGAATGTAGTAAATCTTTTTTAAATTGAGGATGGGGAGGTATGCATGCATGTGTGTGTTTATCATGGCTATTAAACTTAATTTGGTGCTCACTGAGTTGTAAAATAAATGAAGAATCACTCTACACTCTTTATGTCAGCCAAATGCTGGGAGGCTAAAAATCACTTGAGATCTAGTTGAACAGGTGCACATGGGGATTTTCTGCCAAAGAGATGGAGCTGCCAGCAACAAAATTCTATTTCTTTCCCCCAGTTCCAGCTAGAGGAACTGTGTTTGTTGATCCTTGACTTCAGCTCAAAAACAAATGTGGGTTTCTTGGGGACTGGTCTGGTGAGATGGATGAGTGAGGGGGCTGACTGACATAGACACACACCGCACACATACACACAGGTGCAGCCTCCTAGGGATGAATCAGGTGCCACCTTAGAAGACCTCAGTTCTGCTCCCTTATTTTATCTATAGAAGAGAGGGCTAGAAGAAAGAAAAAGGAGTATCATTTCCTATAATTTGCTTCAAATAGAGCAGCAAATTGTTAGTCATAGTGGAAGGGCATCCATAAATAAAGCTTTCATGAGTGGTTTGTGGCTTCCTTAAGCATACACACACGTACAAAAATAGAATATGTATTTTTGTGTGTTTTAAATTTTTGTGTACATACAAAAATATTTCAAAACAGAAGCATATGTTTATTTGCAGCAAGAAATGAAATATACCTTTGTTTCTTAATTATGCCTAGGGTTGTCAAGTTGTAAAAGGGTAGACTGAAGCTTCAGATCTTATTCAGTCCAGAAGAATGGGCATGTGTCCTAGTTATTGGGAAGAAACTTTTGGTCCAGGGCTTGGTTGCCTTAAGAAGCTTTCCCCACCGAAGACTTAGGAGATTTCAAGTAGAACCAGAATCAATGTTCTTATTAAAGACACTGAAAGTGATAACTATGTTGTATAATATGAAGGCCACCTTTCCCCAAATATTCAAAGCACCATTGCTTTATTTCTGTTGGTTAATCTCTTTGGATAGGTATACTTCTTCCTTAAATTCCTCTTTTAAAATGCAAATGCCCACAGGAAAACATAATACATCATGGCACAAGTTAGTTTTACAGATCCACTTCCTCCCTCCCTGAGGTCAAACGGAAGAGTGAAATCAAAGTGAGAAAATGTTGACAGAGAAAGGAGATAGGCTATTGGGCCACTCATGTCTCTGCTTCAGTTTGCGTAAGTCTGGTTCAAGGCTATCTAAGCTAGCTGTTAGCTGCCCAACAACTTTGCCCAGTTTTAAAGTTTATTAATACTCATTGAAGCTATTAGTATGCAAACCGTCCAGCAAAAGAACTCAACAGATAAATAGCAAAGTCTTGCTATCTCTCCAAGTTTGTTGAATTTCCAACCAGTCCCTTTGTCTCAGTCATTGTCACTCTACTGTAGCTTTCCAAAAGGCTTCCCCTTGTTGATTTTCCCCACAACTCCCACACATTTTCACAATGCAGCCAGAGTGATTTGGTTTTCCAAGATGTAAATCTGACCTAGTTAGCTCCCTGCTTAAAACTCTTCAGTGCTTTGTATTGTCCATGTAATAGGGTCCAGACTCCTAAATGGCCCACAGGCCTGACAGGGGAGAGCTCCCCCAGCCTCTGCCAGCATGGCATCTCCCTCTTCCACCTGCTTCCCAAGAACTCTCCTTCAAAAGCTCTTTGAAGTCCCCACTTCTTTCTTCACCTACTCATCCTTAAGATCCAAGTCTTACTCCCTCAGAGAATACTTCCTGATTTCTCCAATTAGATCAAAATGAGCTATAAATAGTAAGCTTTCTTTGACAGTACATTTTTCTCCTTAACAATAACCTCCAAAGTTGAAATTGCCCATTGGTTTTATTTGTTATTTGGTTAATGCCCATCTCCCCAACTATACTGTAAATGGCAAATGAGCAGGAAGAAAGGCTGTTTCATTAACTCTGGGCGCCTAATCAGCCTACATTTCCCAGCCTCCTTTTTAGTTAGGTATGGCCATATGCCAGGGTTATGACCAGTGGAATGTGGACAGAGGGAATGTGGATCATTTCAAGAACAGGCCCATATGAAATTTGCATGTGTAATGCTCCATATTATTTTTTCTTAAGTTGACTGGAACATAAAAAAGGATAAGGACTTTGGAAGCCATGTTTTGAAGACAGGGGTACCACAAGGCAGAAAAAGCCTGAGTCACAAACAGAAGGACATTTACCCAAACTATTCGGGAATTTTTCATGGAGGCAAGCATTGCTCTAATAAAACACAATTCTGTTATCCATGGCTAGTATAGTGTCTAAAACAGTAGATATTCAACAAATGAAAGCATTGGTTCTTGGTATGTGGGAGATTCTTTGTACTTGGTAGAGGCAACTGGGTGTCTGAATTTGATCAGGATTTGGGGGAACAATGCCATTTTTCTATGATTATCTGAAGAAGAATGGAAGATGCATAGCTACCAAGGAGAGACTAAGATTTCACATAACAAAACATGACTGATTCTTGGCTGGACACAGTGGCTCACGCCTGTAATCCCAGCACTTTGGGAGGCCAAGGTGGGTGGATCATGAGGTCAGGAGTTCGAGATCAGCCTGGCCAATATGGTGAAACCATGTTTCTACTAAAAATACAAAAATAAGCCAGGCGTGGTGGCACACGCCTGTAGTCCCAGCTGCTTGGGAGGCTGAGGCAGAAGAATCGCTTGAACCCAGGAGGCAGAGGTTGCAGTGAGCTGAGATCACGCCACTGCACTCCAGCTTGGGTGACAGAGTGAGACTCTGTCTCAAAAACAAAAGATTGATTCTTATTTTTTTTTTATGTACTCAATCAAGGTAATTACATGTGCACTCAAATTTAATGACGATCAACCAAGTATTAAAACACTAGTTCAAGTACCTGAGATTTCCATCTGAGCCCAGTTGGAAACTTCTGTGAGACATATCAGAGAAGAATGGAAGCAGATTCTGCAGAGCTGGGCAGAGCTGTATGTGACTTAGTCTATTCCAAGTTTGGGCTGTGTCACCTTAAGGAAGACCTATGATCACTTCAAGCTTCAGTTCATCCTCTGTAAAATGAGAACAATAACAAAAAGAGTACTGGATGTAATACGTATGAAGCATTTGTCAGAGAAGGGACATTTTGGAAACTCAGGCTCTGGTGTTGATGATGATTGTGGTGCCAGTTGACAGCAGCAGCATCTCTGGGAGCCACTGTGAAAATAAATGAGCATTCATGTCTTGGGCTAGAGAGTTGATGAGTCAAATGGTGCAATTTGGTAGGCTTGTCTGAACTCTTCACTAAAGAGAAGTCACCAGGCTGAGGTCACCTTTTTAAAAGTACTTTTCCATTATGACAAAATAAATTTTTACTGCATATTTTTAAACATTTGAATATAAAGAGGAAAATAAAATTTTCACTATCAAAAGAAAATAGATATTAAAATTTTAGTGTGTCTATGTCAAGACTTTGCATCTCTACTTAGAAATACTTATAAAATATAAACCTGATTGTACATGTGAAATTACAGTTTAATTCTTCAGAACCTGGCCCTGATACTAGATTTCCTGTATTTTCATTTTAGCCTCACAATCACTGTAGGCAATTTACTGCAGCTTTCTAAATCTTAGTATTTTTTTTTTCTGTAAATTGTAGCAAATAATAGTCCCAACTTCATAAGATTTCTAGGTCAATTAAATGATGAAATATATGGAATGTGCTTAGAATAGTTTCTGACACAACAAAAGCATTACATAAAGGTTAGCAGTAATGATAACTATAATAATTAAGTGATGGTAATGATATGTATGTGTTTCTCTGTAGAGATAAATGCAAAAAGGATAACAAAAGATAACACAGCAGCATTTTATTTTGAATATGGACTTTGATTTCATATTCAAATATATGAATACTTCAATGAGTGAGTCTAAATCTATAGAAAATTACTTGATCCTTTCACAGTTTCAGTTTTGAAGTCTATTCTAGATTTGTTTTATTCTACTTCACTGATTTGGTCTATGTATTCCTGAAACCAGTACCACATCCTTTAAAAGTTTTTTTTGCTTTATTTTGACTACTTGGCTAAGCACATTAATTATTCAACTTTTCCAAAATGTTTTTGGAATTAATATCTTTTCATTATTGCAAATAAATTTTATAATTTTTATATCACATTTTAATCTATTTTGGTATTTTTTGTAATTGCACTATCTTTTAGAAGTATTTTGGGAGGAATTATAAACTTTATGATATTGTCTTTTCTTGTAAAACCTGGTACGTGTCTCCATTTATTCAGTTCTCCTTTACTATATGTCTTAAGTTGTGTATTTTTCATTTTTTAAAATAGAATTTATTTCTTCTTTATGTCTAGGTAGTTTTCATTTTTATTGATACTGTGAAGGAAATTTTTTTCTTCTCATTTTGCTTGCTAACTAGTTATTTTTGCTGTACAAGAAAACAATGGATTTGGGCCAATTGATTTTGTAGCTATAAAAATTACTGAGCTCTTTGACAAGTTTAACAGCTTATTCGTCAATGTTCCTGAATTTCTCAGATGAACAATCAGATCATCTACAAATAATAAGAATTGGATTTCCTTTTTAGCAATGATTCATTAATGATTTATATTTGCTATTTTAATTGTACTGGTTGAAATGTCTATTTACAAAGGTAAATTATGGCAGCAATAAGAGGAATCCATATTATTGCCATATTATTGTCAATTTTCTAATTCTACGGGAGGTACTCCTAGTGCTTTCCCATGAAGAAGAATGAATGTCAACATCCTTGGTTTGATGCCAGTGTTTAAAATTAATTTTAAAAGAGTATCCTTCTAATCCTGGCCTAAAGAGTTTACTTTTAAAATATTTTATTTCATCGAGGCATTATGCTGACATTTATCAAATGAATGTTGTTAAACAGTAAAATAACCATATAATTTTGTCTTCTTTGTATCACTGCATGGGAGAATTATATTAATCAGTTTCTTCATATTGAAAATTGTTTACATTCCTGGAATGAACCCTAGTCAATCTGTGTTATCATTATTGTCTTTTCTTACATTTGAATCACTAGCATTTTAAGTAGATATTTTTCACCATTATTTTAAAACTTAGTGTTACTATTATATGTGTGTGTGTTTAATAACATTTTAGAATCAGAAATGTGTTCAGTGAATAAACTGTAAGGGACTATTGCCCTACTTTTTCTCTGAAAGTTTCAACATGAATACTGTATTGTTGTACTCAATTTATTCTGTGAATTGATCTTTCCAGGATTTCAACCTCTCTTGATAGTGTTTTGGTCAGTTATAATTGCCTAGACAATCATATTTGTCATTTAGATTATCAAGTTTATTAGCTAAACATTGCTTATTATAATAATTTGTTTTAAAACACTACTTGTTATTCTGCTATTATTTTAAAGTATTCTCTTTTCAAGTAAATCATTTCTCATTATAAATATTGGTTAAATGTTTCACATAACAGTATGTCATCTGTTTTTCAAGAATTAGCTGTTGAATATATTCTTCCATTTTAGCCCTTTTTAAATTTCTGTTTCTGACTCTATTATTTCATTCTTCTATTTTTAAGAAAATTTTTAAATAATTTTCTACATTGAATGCCTTCTTTATTTAGAAGAAGTCGGCAGTTTTCTCATCCCCATTTTCTAATGAGTTATATAATTTTTTATTTGAAATATATTATTGATTTTCATGTTTATATGCCTAACTTTTGTAGAAATTTGTAGTTTTACTTCAATCTGATGACAAAATATGTTCTTTAAAATTTCTACTTTTGAAATCTATTGATTTTTTTCAAACTACTTTCTTAAGACCAATTTGTTTGTAAAAAATATATATTCTTAGCTTTAGAGAGAAAAAAGCTCATTATTAATTAAATTATATAAGTAAATGTATTCAAATCCTCTATTCAGAATTATTATTAATTGATCTGAGAAAAAAATTGACTAGTATATGAAAATCACTAAATTGTTTTGTTATTTTCTTATAGTTCTAATAGTTTTGCTTTATATATTTTTAATCTGTATTACACCATTATATTCTTATTGGGAAAGATGTCTTTTCTCAATGATTAGTTATAATTGTGTCAGATTCCTTTGATCTAAATAAATATATTTCACTTTAAATTTTTTCTGTTATTAATATTGTTTCCCTTGCTTGCTTGTTGTTGATTTACATTTTCTTAACATATTTTTCCATATTTGTATTCTTAGTCATTCTTTAAGAAGCTTTTATTTCCACATTGGATCTCCTATTAACAAGATACAGTTATTATCCCACACTCTTAAAGGGATTAGTGTCTGTATCCAGAATAACTAAAAATATCCAATATGAAAAGGACTCTTCAGAGGCTCTCGCTAAGCAGTGTATTTATCAACAATTTAATAGTGGATATCTCTTATAAACCTGAAAACAAATCAACAGTTAATTTTACTTTCTGAAATTAATATTGTGTTATGGTACCTTATATCCTAAATATTTTAAATTTCTATTTGCTTATCTTTCTATCAATGGACAACATTAAGATGATCTGGCTAGTTCTGCTTTGAGTGGTGCTAGGCTGGCAGAGCAGTAAATTCTGAGCTCTTCCTGCTGTCCCTTTGGCAGCCTAGGGTCTCTGAGCTGTCATCTGTCTCTAAGGAAGGCCAGGGCCTCTCCTCCTCCCCAGCTGGGCAAAAAGGGAAATGATATTATCTGAACTAGTCAGAATCTAGACCAGCAGTCTTCTTTCTTGGCACTGCTTTCCTTCCTTAGAAGAGAGGATTGATATCTGAGCCTAGGAGGAAAGGCTGGAAGAAGTGATATCAAATAGCTTTAGAAAGTAGCATATTCTAATCTTAACAGGAAGTTTTATCTTGGGTGAATTACTTAACATCTTTGTATCACATTATTTTCATGTGTAAAATAGGGATAATAAGGTCTGCTTAATAGGATTTTTGGAGGTCTTATGTGTGAAAATCTATCAAATTTAATATGATGACAAGCAATTCATCAGCTATAGATAGGTGTTGTCATTCTTTATATAATGTGTTCATGTTTTGTTCATCTTACATTCTAATGCTTTTCTCATTTTGATTGTAGAAATTCTTTCTCCCATGCTTTCTTTTCTTTCTTTCTTTTGTCCTTTTGTTTCTCTGTTTTCTTTTTTTTTGTTGAGATGGAGTCTTGCTCTGTTGCCCAGGCTGGAGTGCAGTGGCGTGATCTCGGCTCACTGCAACTTCCGCCTCCCAGGTTCAAGCAATTCTCCTGCCTCAGCCTCCCGAGTAGCTGGGACTACACGTGCACACCACCATGCCCAGCTAATTTTAGTGTTTTTAGTAGACACGGGGTTTCACCATGTTGGCCAGGATTGTCTCGATCTCTTGACCTCATAATCCACCTGCCTCAGCCTCCCTGTTTCTCTATTTTTAAATGAATCTTTCATTAGTTCAGAGGAAAGAGCTAAGATTTAGAAGGTCAGAAAAAAATTCTAAAAATGAAATATATATTTCAATCTGAAAGAGGCTGGGCAAGGATCAGACTACACTGGTCGCAGTCAAGAGATCTTTATTGGAGGTATCGAGCGGAGAAGGAAGAGAAGAGAAGAGAAGAGAAAGAAGAGAAGAGAAGAGAAGAGGAGAAAAGAGAAGAGAGAGCTGCTGGTGTGCTGGGCTTTATATCCCTTGGGCCTACGTGGGGCGGGCCCAAGGGAAGGCGGGAGATGCTTCTTTCTGATTGGCCCTCCTTTGGCGGGTTCAGACAGTGCCCAGTCAAGGAGGAGAGAAGAACCTGGAACCGGCGCCATTAAGGTACCCCTGTTACCTAACATTCCTCCCTTTTTTGTTTTTCAAGAAGTGGGGAAATGGGCATTGTAGTTCGTCTGGCTACTTCCTGCTGAACAGGGGCGTTGTGGGGGAGGGGTAAGGGAGGACTGTGAGGGTTGTGGACAGGGCACAGGAGGAGTATAAGGCCAAGTAGTAGGGCGCTATGTATGAACACCTCCTTGGGTGTGAAGTCTATGCCAAAGCCGTGAGCCCGCCAAGGGGCAGGGAGGGGGTCTGTGATGAGCCAGCTGTCCCTGCGGAGGTCGTCTAGGAACTGGTGGAACCGAGACATTGGGCGTTGGACCTAGGTTTAGCCCAGAAGGAAAAGAGAATGATAGTTATTTAGGGTGTTTGGCAGACTCGACCCTGGAAATGGCTGCATGAGGGATGTTGGATGAGGGGTTGTTTGGTGGCTTAAGTGCGGGCTTGCTCCCAGACTCGCCGGCGCTCCTCAGGGAGAAAGGTGTTAGAGAGCATCATGTAAATATTGTGAAAGGTGAGGCTGTAAGCTTGGAGAAGATACTGGAATTCTTTGATATATGAAGCAGGGTTGGAGGTATAGGAGCCTAAGCGTTTTTCGATTTGTGAAAGATCAGCCATAGAAAAGGAGACATGGACGCGAACAATGCCTTCTGCCCCTGCTACTTCTCGCAGAGGAGCGAGGACAGGGAGGTGAGATCTGGAGCGAGTAGTAGGAGGGCTGAAAGGTGGAAGAAAGGAAGTAGGAGAGGTAGGAGAGGACGGGTAAGGAAGGCCGGGGTTGGCGGAAGGAGGTGAGGCTGCCGCCGGGAGTGGGGCCCTTGCGGGCTGGGCGGCAGCCGGGGGGAAGGGCTGTGGATGGTGGTATGGCGGGGGCTCATCGGCGGGATCAAAGTCAGGAGCGGAAGGAATGACGGGGGTCGGGGAGGGTGACAGTTTGAGGGCCTTTAGGAGGAAAAACCCGTGGAGGTACGGGATCTCTGCCCACTTTCCTGTTCGCTCACAATAGTTATAGAGATCCTGGAGGATACCAGGATCGAGGGACCCATAAGGGGGCCACTTGTTTTGGTTATCTAAGGGGTAAGTGGGCCAGTCTTGTGTGCAATATTTAATTAGACGTTTTGGTTTGAGGTCGGCCGCTAAGCCTAGGGCTGACAAATTGTTTAGGAGGCATCGTAGGGGAGAGTCGGCCGGCAGGGATGCGGAGCCTCCCATTGCGGGGCTACGAGAGGATATGCAGTGAGGGCTAAGTAGGACGTCCCCTAATAGCCGAACACTGCGACGTGACTCAGAGCTTCCGGTTCGGTCGTCACCAAAGCGAAAGGACTGAGGGGCCGACTATAGCCGAGGATTTTTGAGACGAGAAAGGGAAGGGGGGCCCAGGCCAGAGACGCGAGGAGGAGAGGGAGAAAAGTCCGTTCCCTGCAGGCCGAGTCTAGAGTAAGATTTACGGCGGCCGAGAGCGGGCGGCTGAGACGGGAGCTGGTCGGCTGGTGTTGGACACCAGGAGGGGAGACTTACCGAGATGAGGCCGGTGTTGGGTGGAGAGGTCGGCGAACAGGAAAATGGACGAAGACCGGCCGGGGTCTGGACCGAGCCCGAAGAGGATCGGGGTCCCACTGAGAGGAAGTGGGGAGTCCCGATCCAAGTCACGGCACCAATGAAAGGGGCCGGGCAAGGATCAGACTACACCGGTCGCGGTCAAGAGATCTTTATTGGAGGTATCGAGCGGAGAAGGAAGAGAAGAGAGGAGAGGAGAGGGGAGGGGAGGGGTGGGGAGAGAAGAGAAGAGAGAGCTGCTGGTGTGCTGGGCTTTATATCCCTTGGGCCTACGTGGGGCGGGCCCAAGGGAAGGCGGGAGATGCTTCTTTCTGATTGGCCCTCCTTTGGCGGGTTCAGACAGTGCCCGGTCAAGGAGGAGAGAAGAACCTGGAACCGGCGCCATTAAGGTACCCCTGTTACCTAACACAATCACACCCACAAACTCACAGATATACACACACACACATGCTCTCATACTCGACATAACCAAAATAGCATTTCTATGGCTTGGGGTCGATGCAAATCTAAGTTCACTTCTAAGCTTAATCACTTTACATCTATACAATCATTCGTTATTTTTTAATCCTATGAAAAATGCAAATGTGTCCAGAATCTCAACTCTGTAATTATAGCTCTGCCAGTTAACTGCTCTGAGTCTGAGTTTCCTCGTTTGAAAAAGTGGGGTACTAATAATACCTGTTTCACAGAGTTGATGTGAGAATTAAATAAGCAATAAGTAGACAATTAGCTGTCATCCAGGGGAAGATCAACAAATGATGGTTGTTGTTAAAAAAAAAAAAAAAAAGCAAAGAGAGAAATTCTTTTTTCTATAAAGCTTTAATGAGGCTTAAGTGACCTGCTATGTGTAAGAGGCTTTGCACAGAGTAGGAACTCAACAACATTTAATTCCTGCACTCCCTTTCTTCCTTCTTTGCTTAGTGAAAAAAAGAAAGTTGATGGACACACTCATTGTGGATAATTTATACTATTTTCTGAAGCAGAGTAGACTCGGCCACTTCTTTTAGCCAGTGCTAGTAATAATGTCTGGCAGAAAAAGTCTCACTCAAAAATAAAAGAGGTAACTGACTCAACTAAAGACGTGGCGTGCAAAATCCTGTTGATGTCAATCCAGCTAACATTTCTCCCCCAGTGGTGGATGCCTAGAATTTCACAGTCTCTTCTCTACTGTTGATTTTGGTACCTCTCAAACCATTACTGCTCCTGCAAATACTTCTGAGTAAGTATCCATACCTTCCATGGAGTATGAGAGTGAAATAGATTTAGAAGTAGATTTTTAGAATTAATGTTTAGGGATTTGCATGAGGGAAGGAAGATAGGAGGAAAGGAATGCTTGTGGCTGCTGAATTTCAGAAGGAAATAGAAGTAGAATCTACAAAAAGGGAAGAGAAATATATTGAAGACAAAAAAAAAGTTGTCTACTGCATAAATTTTCCTGGATTTGATCCTTAATCCGAATGCATAAGGAACATCGACTATGCATTTGAGACGTCTGAGTGGGTCTCATCCAAGGGAAAGAAGCAGGTACTTTCTTAATGGTTTCTTTGTTGCTACTTTAGCCTTACAAACTGGTGACTCACAAATGGACTGCTCTAGCTTTTCAACTCTTTTCCTATCTAGCTAAAGATTTTAGGGTATATTCTGTTAAACCTATTTCAGGAAAGATGGGACCAAAATACACGTTTGGTATCAAAGTTCTAAAATGGAAGGTGAAATTACTCAGGTTTGACTATTAATTTCATGGAGTTGCTCCCCAATAGCTGAAGGAAGGAAGAAAAAAAAAGGATGAGAGACACTCACTTTATTTAAGAAAAAAATCCACTCTTCCATTTAAACCATTACCCTGAAAAGACAACAAAAGAATGTATTTTGGTTGATTTTTCTTTAGGACATGCCCACACATTTTATCATGATATATGTACTATTCCAGAAGGGTGGGGAGGGTGGGACTGTTGAAAGCCCACGTAAAGAAATCATAATGTGAAGTAAGCAACAAGAGAGAAAACCGTTCTTATGGTTTCACATCCGTACATCAATTGCTATGATTTTTTTTAAGTTTTAGTGTAAGATATTTAAGTTCATGTTTGCATATCAGTGTGCAGCCTAGAAACATATATATTTCTCCAGGCTCAACCACACATGTGGCAATGTCTCTCCAGCAGCGGACTCCTCTCACAGTAGGTCTAAGGAGCGTTGGCCGAATGAGACTTCACATTCAGTGAATTTCCACCATCTCTTCAATTTCTCCATGCTACTGAAACCTCATTGTTCCACTCAGAATTTATCTTCTCCTAGGAATCGCTTTCAAAGCATTTCACTGACTATGTCAAGCCAGAGTAAGTAAAACGCTGATGAGTTTGGATTTCCGCTCCAGTCTCTCAGCCTTTCTGTCTTATAGCTTGGCATCTCATTTCTACATGACATCAGATGTCATATTAGAAATTCCTGCTTGATCTTGAGATACATCAAAGGTACTGACTGACAGGTCATTAGCTACAGCTAAAATTCAGTCTTTAATCACTACCACTTTTAAAACATTTAATAGTGTAATTAGGAAAAATTCATAAAGACTTGAAAACTTCACATCATAATAAATCCAGATTTTAGTGAGGCTGTCAGATGTTGTTACCTCACTCTCAGTATCAGTACCAGAAGGATGAGGCAGATTCTCCACATATTCAGAAATAATATTCTAGATGAAGATATGAGCTAAATGCCCTATTTTGGTCTATTCTTTTTCATGTTTGCGTGTTCCCTTCTCTGTTTCTTGAAAGATGTCACTGAATTTAAAAAATGATAAGATTCAAAGTTCTCAGTTACAAGTAATGATACAAAATGTCTTAATCAGGGAGAAAATTTTGGGAAACAAGAATCCTTTTTTGGATCAAATGATTAAAAGTTCTTTTCAAAAATGCTATTAAATATGAACCAATACAACATTTGACTTATTATACTGAAACTAAATCATCAAATCATCAAGCACCCAACATTTTGCATTTATAAATTTAAGATGTCCCAGATGAGGGGGCTATGAAGAAAAGACAACACTAGGAAATATTTATTTTTCAATTAGTAAGTTTTCTAAACAGGCCGTTCTATATACCAAGAATTTTATTTCGGTGGGAAAGAGGCCATAGTTATTTTTATTTCATTATCAAATCATAGCATGATCAATAAAACATATAGATTGCATATTAAATACAAATCTGTTGATAATATTGACTATGCAACTACGATCTTTTTCCTGGAGGGTGAAAAAGATTCAGAGTGCCTACTTTCCATTATAATCATGTGTTTGGTATCATATGCTTCTTGTTCCTTCAACAAATCTTTAATTTTACATTAAAATAGATGTTGGGTTTTATGCTCCTGCAAGGAGAAAACCTGAATTCACAAGCAGAGCCATATGACATGAGATACATTCAAAATATTTTGCAAATAGAATATGCCAGAGTTAGCACAAAAGTCTGCTTTGGGGGAAACTTCTATTATGAATAAAATTGTTGTTTGTCACTTTTATTTTACCAAAAGGCAAATTAGTCATTGCATAGCCTGTTCTATTTTTTTCTTGAAATCAGGTCACTTAATCCCTTCTGGGATGTATTCAGAATGAGAGCCTATATTTTCCTCTCAGATTAATCTGGAGAGAATTTCAAGTTGCAGGTCTTCATATAATAGGGCATATGGAAATGGAGTCTAAAGTGTCTGACACTTTTAATGATATAACTTTATTCAAAATGGCATTACTTGTGAATATAATTTAAATAAAAATGTAGGTGAATTAATCCCCCCATGACCTCCACTGCAATAAAATTATATTCCTGCAATGTGCTTTGTATCTCCTATATCCTGAATACAGCTGGTAACCTCAAAATGCCAGCATTTGTGGATGGAAACCTATTTCTGAGCACAATGTATTATTTCTTCCTAGGATGTAACAGTTATTATTCATTTTTGCGGACAAGAATTCATGTTGAATAATATGTATAAAGTTAGAACTAGCTAAATGCAGGGAATTCAAAAGTGCAGGTGAATAGTCAATTCTTTATTCACATGCCTGGCTCTCTTCATGTTTCTAACTATTGTGGCACACTCTGAGGATGAAAGGTGAGGTTGTTTCAGTTTCATGACTTAAAAGCTGAACAACTATTGCATAATTATTGGACTGATATTACCTGTAAGAGAAATCTGCAAGATATAAGATTTCTTGTTTTCATAAAGAGTCAAAATATGGATTTGAATTCTTATTAGAATCCTAACTACATAGGAAAAAGATACAGAAAAAAATAAGCCTAGAAGTAGATAGATATATAGAGCAATAATTATCAAATGCTCTATAGTGAAGAATCAATTCATTATATTTTTAATTTCCAATCTGTCAAAGATGGATACTTTTGTAAAAATAAAATAAAAATGATTAATAGAACATGAAATTAAAAAAAAAGCAAAGGCATACAAAAGACAGGCCCAGATTTTTATTATTTGTTTAAAGAGTCACAGAAATTACATTGCACTGAATATGATTATAAAACGCATAACAGAAAAATTGCTATAAAAGTTTCCAACTGCTCGCTCGCAACTCCTGTACTTTTCTCATTACAGATGGGCACTAGTCCATGGACCTCACTTTGAGAAACATTGAGATAGAACATATATTCTTGGTTTTTCCTTCTCCATATGTATTAGGTATTTGGTACATATCTCAGCATTTCTAAACTGTATGCTAGCAGCAGCACTTTAGGAAAACAACTATTTCTTTTTCTACAAACTCTTCATCCCTGAGTTTGTAGCTGGGGATGCTATCAGGAGGCTGGCAAAGGTATTCTGCTACAGAAAAAAAAAAAAAGTAGGACGGTTCCTATCCTAAAGAAGCATAACCCAATAGAAAAGAAAAACATCATTAACTCGCTAATGTAGTGTCTCCTCATTGTGGTCATGGATGAGTGGCATATCATAAACTTATTTCAAGGTGAGTTTCCTTATGTACACCACGTAGTGTCAGTAGACAGAAAAAATGTTCTATGTGTAAGGATTCTCCCACATTTCCAATAAATGATGTCACTGTAATTAATAAAATATTTGTTCATTTTTAACTGGTACCTAAATTGATAGTAACTATTTGTCAATATGTATACATTCTGTGAATAAATTCTAGAGATGCAGCTACAGTTGTAGAGGGTGGTATTCAGAAAGGGAAGCCCCAGCCGGGCACCGTAGCTCACACCTGTAATTCCAGCACTTCGGGAGGCCCAGGCGGGCAAATCACGAGGTCAGGAGTTCGAGACCTGCCTAGCCAACACAGTGAAACCCCGTGTCTGGCCAGGCGCAGTGGCTCAAGCCTGTAATCCTAGCACTTTGGGAGGCCAAGGTGGGCGGATCACGAGGTCAGGAGTTCGCGACCATCCTGGCCAACATAGTGAAACCCTGTCTCTACTAAAAATACAAAAAAATTAGCAGGGTGTGGTGGCGGGCGCCTGTAGTCCCAGCTACTCGGGAGGCTGAGGCAGGAGAATGGCGTGAACCCAGGAGGCGGAGCTTGCAGTGAGCCGAGATGGTGCCACTGCACTCCAGCCTGGGGGACAGAGCCAGACTCTGACTCAAAAAAAAAAAAAAGAAACCCCGTGTCTACTAAAAATACACAACATTAGCTGGGTGTGGTGGCAGCCATCTGTAATCCCAGCTACTCGGGAGGCTGAGGCAGGAGAATCACGTGAACCCCGGAGGTGGAGGTTGCAGTGAGCCGAGATCATGCCATTGCACTACAGCCTGGGCAATAATGCGAAACTCCAAAAAAGAAAAAAAAAAAGGAAAGAAAGAAAGGGAGAGAGAAAGGAAAGAAAGAAAGAGAGAGAGAAAGGAAGGAAGGAAGGGAGGGAGGGAGGGAAAAGAAAAGAAAAGAAAAGAAAAGAGGAAACCCCAACAAGAATTTGTAGAGAAGACGGAGCAACAAGGAGAGCTGAAGTGGCTGGAGAAGGAAATGGGTAGAATAGAAATTTGAGTTTGCAATGAAAGGATGGGTATAACTTTTTTTTCATAAGAGTCTCTCTAGATAAAGGGACTAACAGAAGTCAGAATATAATGCTATAAAAAAAACTCTCCCATTGAAAATAAAATAGATTGTGGAGTTGAGTTGGTTGAGAAGAAAACACGTAACTTGACTGTGGGCAACTTGGAACACTACTTAGGGTAAACTTATCAGGCCAGAAAGAACAAAAACATCTCAAAAAAAAAGAACAAAAACATTTCAATGTAGAAGTTGGAATCTCTGATTGACAAGTAGTAAATTCCTAATGCTCAATGTTGAGAATAACTCTGAAGTTGTCCCACACTCAAAGAGGAAAAGCATTGTCATTGACTACTCATATCTGCCATGGCACCTGCTAGAGAAGCAATGGCAGATGTTTATTATTTTGACCACAGAACCATGGTTTCTGAGCTTGGCTAAGAGTTAAAGAAAACAGATGCGTTTTTAAAAATTCAGCTCTGCACAGCATTTAAAAACTGGTCTATATAGTGAAGGGAAATTAAAGATTTTGGGGTAGATTAAAGTGAGGTATAAGATGGAAAGCTGTGCAGTAGGCACAGAAGGGACAGGAGCCCAGAACATGAGCTGATGAAGGATTGTAACAAAATACCTTCACAATAAAACCAAAACCTCATTTGTGAAACATTTCAAAAAGTCATAGACTATTAGAGCTGAAAATTAAACTTAAAATATCACTACCAAGCTCTTTCATTTAGAAAATGTGGAAACAGAGACACATAGAAGTTAAGTCTCTAACCCAAAATATCTGTTGGCAACTTGAAGAACAGAAAGAGAACCACAGTCTTCTGTTTCCCAGTGTTTCCACTCTCCATTTCAGGTGTCAATAGAATTTAGCTAACCAGTCAATGTAGGAATCAAGATTGAAGAATCACAGATAATTCCCAGATTTTGAGACTAAATTACTGAAAAAACAATAGATTAACTGTCGGTATAAATCTTTATTTTAACTCTGATAATGAAATATTTGTCAATAAAATTAGCCATTAAAACATAATACTTTGATGAGTAGAGGTGTTTCACCCTCAATTAAACTACATGGTATATTCATCAGGATAGACTGAGTGGGGCTGCAGCAACAAAGATCTCTAAAAATCTCAGCAATTTAACACAAGAAATCCTTATTTCTTGTTTTCACAAAGTGCACTTATTGATCCAAGAAACTATCAAGGCCATTTGTCCTACAGGTGTTAACTCAAGATTCCAGCTTCTTATTCTGGCAATTAAATGCTCCTACCCAGAAATGACACACATTACATCACTGACATTTCTTTGGCTAAGGCAAGTCATGTGGCCATGAGGACTTCAAGGGAGAGTGAGGTACAATCCTGTGTGTGTGCAAAACGAGATGCTTCTGAACAGAGTCAGAATGTGGCCACCAATAACACATGCAATAAGATTTAAAGAAAATAGATTGTGCCCCAATTTGATATTTGACTAATATCTAATATATGAATGTGTTCTGCTTACTTTTTTGGGCCAGAAGTCTGGTGTGAGTTTCATGCAATCCCTGAAGGGATTCTAGTTCACAAGTATGTAAATAATCACTAAAGCTGTATTTTTCTACTTCTCCATATGGTACATAGCTCAAAGGGAAATGCTGCAAAGGAAAAGTAAGTTTCATGTCAAGATGAGGATACATTTTATGACAACATTATGCCAAGTAACAAACATAAGTTTAAAAGACACCCATTTTAACAAAATAAAATTCTAATTTACCTATGAAGTAGAAACATAAAAATTTATTACGATTTTACAAGTTAGGAAAGAAGACATTATAATATCTAGCTAGATATATATGTGTATGTCTTTTTTGTTATTCAAAAGCTCACGTTTGTAAATTATGTTCCTGAAGAATTTTTAAGGGATTCCTCAAAAATAGTCAGAAGTACTACGTCTACATCATCTCCATTATGTCTTAGCCATAACCTGACAGGTCAATTTTGAAAACAAAAACAAAAAGAAAAGAAAAGAAAATGAAATGAAAAAATAAAAGATGTGAAGCTGGAATTCCCAAACCCCAAATACTGGTTGGGTAGCCACCACAGCAATGAAAATGATTAAAAATTGAGAAGTCTTAATGATCGGTAAGTTATTTGTTGCCATGGTTCCCAAGGGCCACGCTGTATTTTCTAGACAGCTAATGGACCATAGTGACACATCCTTAATTTTTGATCTTCATGTCTCAAAAATGTTAGAAACCATGATATGTTAAGAGAAATGCCAAGAGGAAAAATTGTTGCTTAGTTTTTTATGCAGACTCTAAATGAGGCTGATGTTTGGTGACTTTCATGCCTGAAGTCAGTTCTCTCTGGGGGTCAATGTGAGAAGCAGAAAAGGGCCCCTCCCTGATCTTCCTTTGCCTATGAGGGTTGCTCCTCTGCAGGCAGGGAATGACATCTTTCCACATGTTGCCACCTCACTGGCTTATAGCATGTCAGAAAGGAGCCTGCAGGGTACCTGAGCCACTTTCTTGTAGAATGTTTTGGACACAAATGTTGTGGATGTACAACTTGAGTTGCAATGCCAACTTGTTTTTCAAAGGGGCTCTGCCAAAGTCTATTCCCTCCATCGATGTCTGAGAGTCCCTTTGTTCTATGAAGTGCAAACAAGGGCAGCTGACCTAGCAGTGCATACATCAAACCTGCTGAAAAAGTATTTGTTGGGAAAACTCACAGAGATGGGGTCTGTAGTAGATGTTCCTCCATCACACTCTGGGGCAGCACATGCAAAACTAACCTAGCCCAAAGTCAGTTTCTGGGAAAAGGATCCCACATCTTGGTCTTGGGGGGTTTTAAAGATTCATTACTGGGAAGCATCAGTCTCTCCCCTCATGATAAGAGGGTCCAACACAACACAAATAAGATGTGGCAGAATCTTGGCCCCAGCCCTCTCCTTTCAGCTCATTGTGTATAGCTGGGGTATAGCAGGTGTCCCTCCCCTGGCATGATTTGAGGACTGCAGTCCAAGCCGTCAATTGACCCCTCACATGCTACACTAGAGTCAGTTTCCATGGAGCTTGAAGGAGGCCGGTTTCTTTTCGGGAAGGACAGTCTTGAGAGTACCAGTATTGGAAAAATCAACCTTTCCCTCTCACTCCACGTCTCTTTCCTTTTGGTATTATTTTGTTATTAATCTCTAACCTAATTGGCTAACTTAAATAAGTAAGTGGTCATTAGTCTGAGGCCTTGTACTTTGAGTTCCTATGTTAAAAATAAAAACTTCACCCTAACTTGGCATGTAAACAAACCAAAACCTGGTAAGAGTACTTTTTAAAAAACAAATAGCCTGGTTTCAGCCAATCACAAACAGTCATGAGTTAGCCAATCACAGGCAGCCAGCTGATGAGACCTTGCACAAATAAGGCCAACTCCTAGCTGCAGCCAATCAGATGATTTCTCTACAATGCTTCCCTATTCAGCCTCCCTCTGCTCAGGCTGCCAGGTGTAGCTATTTAAGCCTCTTCTGGCACTAAGTGCTGCCTAATTCATGATTCATGTGTTGCAGAAATAAACTGTTAAGTTTAATTCTTTCAAAGGTTTTCTTTGAATGATTGTACTAGAGTATATGGTATGTATGACTATACGTTTTTTAAAGTTGAAAGTTTTGGCCTAACATATCATTAATTTTCATAAATTTTCTATATATTGCCAGAAGCAACATTTTAAATATAACTGTTATATGAAACCTTTTAATTATTTCGTTGAAAACTTCTTTGGCTTTAGTCTTGCTTGACTAACCTATTAACTCCTTAGAGAGCTATGTTAAAATTTTCTAATAGACTGGTAGACTTTTCAGCTTTCTCTATAACATTTTATAATTTTTTGGCTTATTTTAGGCCTATTTTGTAAGATGCATACAAGTTTTTAACATATCTTTCTGGCCAATAAAAACTTTTGTCAATATATAAATAATCCTCTTTATCTCCTATAATGCTTTTTACTTTAAGTTAATTTTGTCTAGTATTTACATACTCCTACCAACTTATTTTTAATTACTTCTGGATGGGTATTTGTTCTATATTTTTATTTTCAACTTTTCTGCGACCTCTATTTTAGGTATTTGTCTTTTAGAAAACATTCTCTCCCCCCATCTTTTTTATGGACAGAAAATATTTTGAAATTTTTTAGTGGGGAATTTAGTCCTTTATTGATTATAGGTGCAGATAAACTCATTTTTTAAATTTTTCTCAGAGTATTCTGTACCTACTTATATTTTTGTTTGTTTGGTATGTGTTTATTTACCCTTTCTCAGTGCTGTTTGAACTGAGGTTTATTTTCTCCATTTGTTTTTAACATCTGCTGGCTTGGAAGTTCTGCATTTAATTTCTATCCTTTTCTAAACAAGGATATCTCTAAAAATTTAACATTCAGTCTTAGCTTAAGATGTCTAAAGTTGATCAGTATCTTAACTCTTCTCCTGTATAACACACAAACTTTAAAACAGCTTTTCTCACTCATTCTTCTAAGTTAGATTCTATTTTCCAGAATTCAGGTCTCTCTTGATTTTTTAATCTCACAAATTAGATATTATTATTGTTATACTATTCAACTTTTGCTTAGATTTGCCAAAATGGTTATTATTTTAAATTTTTTTGGTTTTATTGTCTGCTCAGACACACATTCTGGAATTTTCTTTCTAGCTGAGTATATTCCTTATATGTGCCCTAAGTAAGGGTCTGCTGCTTGTAAACTCCCTCAGTTTTTGTCTGCGATCATCTTTATTTCCCACTCGTGCTTTCTCAAGTCATACTTTTATAGATTGACAGTCTTTTTTCTTAGCACACTGAAGATCTTGCTCCCTGACTCCTGTCTTCCACTGTTGCTGCAAGAAGCCAGCTGTCAGTCTAATAATCATTCTTTTGTAGGTGATTATTGTCTCCTTTTTCTATAGCTAATTGTAAGCTCTTCTGTCTGCAGTGTACTATGAGTTCATTACAATGTGTCTAGATCAGTTTCTTTTTATTTATTTATTTTTTGAGATTCATTGAAATTTTTAATCTGGGACTGTTTAATCAATTATAGGGACACCTTAGGTATTATCTTTATAAACATTCCTACTCCCCCTTCTTTTTTTTTTTTATCTCTGTTTAGACATACGTACCTATATCTTTCATGTGTCTTAACCTGTCTTTCATATTTTCCATTTCTTTGCCTCTCTGCACTGCATTCTAAGTAATTTCTTCAGATCTTTTTTCCAGTTCACTAAGTACCTCTTCACTTGTGTCTAATCTGCTGGTAAAACCTTCCATTGCACAGCAAATTCGTATCTGAAACTGCATGCCTTAGAAATACACAAGGGCATGTAGGTTTTGTATAAGTAATGTTTCTTGCAGCCTTATTTGAAATAGGAAAAAGAAAACTAATACTTCTCAGTAGGAAAATGGTTCAATAAATTATACACATCTGTTCTATTAAATTAATACTATATAGCTACAAGGCTATCTAAACCAAGGATGTTGCTTTATCTATTCCAACTTGGACCAATGCCAGCCATCTATACATAGTGGAAGAAGGTAGGTTTCTGCATGTGTATGTGTGTGTGTGTGTGCATGAAGAATTGTCTAAAAGCAACTATTCCAAATTGATATTGTGCTGTAAGTATAAAATACACCCAGGATTTCAGACTTATAAGAAAAAATGTAAATTGTCTCATTAATAATTTTATATTGATTACATGTTGAAATAATAATATGCTAGATATATTGGGTTAAATAAAATACATTATTAAAATACATTTCATTTATTTTTACTTTTTCATACTGCTAGTAGACATTTTTAAATTACATATTATAAAAGTGTTGATTTTCTAAGTTAATATTGTGTTTCATATTTCTATAATTACCATTTGCTTCATTCACTGGTAAGAAGAACTTGTATTCTCCATTGTTTGTGACACTTTCAATACTCTTATTTCTCTGGACATATCCTTGTTTTCTGTTTACTACCTGGTAATTCCAATATCGACTCCAATATGACATCTGCTCATTATGTCCTCACATGGTCGAGAGAAAAATCACTTTTCTCTTGCCTCGTTTTATAAGAGCACTGATCCCATTCATAAGGGTTCCACCCTCATGACCCAATTATTTCCCAAAGGCTCTACCTCCTAATACCATCCCATTTGGAGTTAGCATTTCAACATACGAATTTTGAGGGGACACATATTCAGTTTATAACAGATGCTTATATCACAAACTAAGCATATCTGTGAAGCCAGTACCCAAAACAAGAAACAGAAAATTACGGGTACCTAGATGCCCCCCACACGCCCTGTCGTGTGTGTGTGTGTGTGTGTGTGTGTGTGTAGTTTGTTTGCTTTTGTTTTATTTTTCTTGGCCCTGAGCAAAGGCTGAGTTCAGCAGGTGCCGTCCAGGTCTCCTGTATGGGTTTAGCTCACCTGTCCTGGGGCTCGGCTCTGTTTTTTCACCTGTTGGGGCCCCAGATTTTATCCACTCAGGGTCCCAGGTTTTATCCACTCTTCTGTCTGTGTTTGGCCAAATTACGCTTAGGGAATTAGAAATATGTAAATATCCCCAGGGCAAACATTGTTTCTAGCACTTGAATATTCTCCAGATTTAAGCTTTTCTCTTATTTTGGGTTTAGAAAACGTCCTTGTTTTCCCCCAAGCTCAGAAGTGTAAGACAGCAAAAAAGAGAGGGAGAGGGAAAAAGGGAGAGAGAGGAGAAATATCGATTTTTTTTTTTTTTTTTTTTGAGACGGAGTCTTGCTCTGTCGCCCAGGCTGGAGTGCAGTGGCGCAATCTCGGCTCACTGCAAGCTCCGCCTCCCGGGTTCACGCCATTCTCCTGCCTCAGCCTCTCCGAGTAGCTGGGACTACAGGCGCCCGCCACCACGCCCGGCTAATTTTTTATATTTTTAGTAGAGACGGGGTTTCACCGTGGTCTCGATCTCCTGACCTCGTGATCCGCCCGCCTCAGCCTCCCAAAGTGCTGGGATTACAAGCATGAGCCACCGCGCCCGGCGAAATATCGATTTTTTAACATTTAACCCATAAATAGAGACTTGGTTCAAGAAATTATGAATAATGATAAAAATGAAAATTCTACACTATTAAAAACCTTGTTATTAGGATCTAATAATATGTTAAAATATCTATGACATTATTGAAAAGAAAGCAATGATTCAAACCTGTAAAGTATAATCCAATTTTGTAAAAAATGTAAAAAGATATGAATTTTTACATACCTACAAAACATAAAATAAATGAATTAAAGCATTAACAGTGATTTTCTCTTGGGAATGGACTCACATGTTCTTTTATTCATAGGCTTTTCCATTATTTCTGCAAGGTTCACATCCTTATTGTGTAATGTGAACAAAAAACAGGAAGAATTAAGAAGGAAAACCAGGAGGTAGAAAACAGTTTTTCCACCCACCTGCACTCTTAGTCACACACTCAGGCTATGTCAGTGACATGAGAGAAACTGGAAAAAAAATGGAATGGCCCCAATAACATTCAACAAGAGAAACCTACAGCCAAGTAGGCACAACACTGCTGTGCCTTCTACTCATGCTGATTCTCATCAAATGGAAAATGCGACTTCATCCAGGAGAAACCTTTTGACTCTTCCCACCCAGGGCGTTTCTTTCCTGTTGCACCATTAAGCTGCCTTTCTCTAAGCAGCGCACAGCAGGTGTGGACAGAATATAACAAAACTCTTCATAACCTCTAATTTAAGAATGATAATTTTTTAGTCCCTCAGCTTGATTGACTTTGTGAAATACTGGAAAGCCTGAGATTCAGGCAAGGAGGAAAAAGCAAGAATACATTTTTACCAATTCACATTGCTTGTAAATAAGTTATTAGAAAGAACTGTACCCTTTTTTCAACCTAGCATGGTTGATCTGCAGTCATGTTTTTGAGCAGTAATTTGAAAACAAGACCAGTATTTAAGACCTCCCTTTTAGGACAGGCAATAATAGTAACAACGATAATGTGCCAGTGAGAATGCTTTTTTGATTCTCTCTCTTTGGCATTGTGAGTACAGATACCTCAAACAGACCAGTGCCAACAGCAGCTTCTTGGAGTGTGCTGGGAATACAGACTCTCAGGCCTCACCCCAGACTTACTGAGTCAAAATCTCCAGGGAGAGAGGGTTTGACAACCCCTCCAGTGATTTGTACGCACGCTAACATTTCGAGACCACTTGAGAGCATCCAAAAATACTGTTGAACAATCACAGTTCAAACCAAAAAGAAAAGACAGTTTTATTCCTCTGTTTATTGGTCTCTCTTCTGGCAGGAATTTTGTTATAAACCCTCACCCTAGTGGCAACAGTTAGGTGTGGAAACTCTTAAGTGTACCACGGAGCAGAGGTCAGGGCTTCATGTAAACAGCCTGGTCCCTAACTGCTTCCCTTCTGCAGTCAAACCCCAGGAATGGACTTTTTGTTCAGTGTCTCCTTTCATCCTCTTTGAAGAGATGCAACTTTGAAAGGACAGTGTCGCTGTTGGGAACTGTTTTGTCTCTGCCATCAATTGTATGTTCCTCTCTGTGATTATCTGGTGAGACAGTGCAAAAATAGGGACAAAACTGACAAAAAAATACAAGGAAACAGGAAACTCTAGTGCACAGGAGTTGGCCAGCATAATTTATTTTTTCTTATGCATAGTCATGCTATGTGGTTTTGTAAACTTCCTTTTTAAAATCATGGTTGATTGAACATTTAAGAAAAGTTTTGACTGGGTGCGGTGGCTCATGCCTGTAATCCCAGCACTTTGGGATGCCAGGGCAGGTGGATCACCTGAGGTCAGGAGTTCAAGACCAGCCTGACCAACATGGAGAAATCCCGACTGTACTAAAAATACAAAATTAGCCGGGCATGGTGGCACATGCCTGTAATCCCAGCTACTCAGGAGGCTGAGGCAGGAGAATCTCTTGAACCTGGGAGGCGCCATTGCACTCCAGTCTGGGCAACAAGAGCAAAACTCTGTCTCAAAACAAAATAAAATTTTAAAAATAAAAAAAAGAAAAGTTTTGATAGCAAGCATATACCAAACTGTGAAAAATATGCAAAAAGTCTACAAGATGCCTTTGGAATCTTCGTTTACAGTAGTTTTACTTTTATACTAAGGACTGACACTTTTATTAATCCAACTTTTGATGAATGCCGATTACTTACTATGTGTAAGGAAGGTTTCAGAGTAACAATTTCCTCTAATCAAAATTTATCTCATCTATTTCCCATTTCTTTAGAATTCTGGATTATGATAATAAATTAAATTCTTCTATAATAGCAATTGTGTATCAATGATGCCTTTGTCACTTGGGATCGCTTAGAACAGAATACCATAAACTGGGTGGCTTAAGCAACAAACATTGATTTCTCACAGTTTTGGAGGCTGGGAAGTCCAAGTTCAAGGTGCCAGCAGATTCAGTCTCTGCTGTGGGCCCACTTCCTAGTGTGTAGATGACATCTGCTCATTACATCCTCACATGGTCGAGAGAAAAATCACTTTTCTCTTGTCTCGTTTTATAAGAGCACTAATCCCATTCATAAGGGTTCCACCCTCATGACCCAATTATTTCCCAAAGGCTCTACCTCCTAATACCATCCCATCTGGGGTTAGCATTTCAACATATGAATTTTGGGGGGACACAAATATTCAGTTTATAACAGGTGCTTATATCCCAAATATTTTTCTCCCTTTCTCCTATGTCAGTGTATCTATTGCCACGATAATGCTATATAACTAACAGCCATAAAACTTCAGTGGCATAATACAATAGCATTTATTACTCATCTATCAGGAACCTGCTAGAGATCTGCCGGGTGGCTCTGTGTCTTTTGGTGGGGTTATGTGCCAGTTGGCTACCTATTGATCTAGACCAGCTTCAACTAGGACACCTGAGCATCTTGGGTCTACTTCACGCATCCATCACATTCCAGCAGGCAACCACAGGCATGTCCTCATGAAACTAACCAAAATACAGGAAAGAGCAAGGCCTCTCAAATCATAGACTCAGAACCACCACCTTAGCACTTCTGCTTCATTCTGTTGGCCAAAGGCAGGCATATAGTCAGGTCTAGAGGCAGAGCCAGAGAATAGTTCAAAGTTACATGGCAAAGGGAGTGGATGCACAAGGAGTGAAGGATCAGGGTCCTATTTGCAACCCATGTACCACACCCTCTCATCCAAACCATCATTAAGACCTGTCAGTTCAGGCCGGGCGTGGTGGCTCACACTTGTAATCCCAGCACTTTGGGAGGCTGAGGTGGGTGGATCACGAGGTCAGGAGATCGAGACCACGGTGAAACCCCGTCTCTACTAAAAAAATACAAAAAATTAGCCAGGCATGGTGGTGGGCGCCTGTAGTCCCAGCTACTCAGAGAGGCTGAGGCAGGAGAATGGCGTGAACCCGGGAGGCAGAGTTTGCCGTGAGCCAAGATTGCGCCACTGCACTCCAGCCTGGGCGACAGAGCGAGACTCTGTCTCAAAAAAAAAAAAAAAAAAAAGACCTGACAGTTCAGCCTTATCACATTCATCCAATTTTCTCTATCTTACTACTGCCACCACTTCAGGGCACAGTTAACTGCTTGCCTGTAGCCTCCCAACTGTTCTGTCCACATCTACCTTGTTCATTGCTCCTTAGATTATTCTCAAGACAGCATTCAGAATAATCATTTTAAAACAATCTTATTTTAAAAAAAAAAAACCGCTCACTCCTCATTTGCTGAAATCCACTTAATGGTTTCCTATTGCTTTCAGCATAAAGGTAAAAATCCTGAATGTGGAGTGTATGGCCTTGTCCCATGTGGATGAGGAGCATGCCTCTCTCCCCAGCCTTATTTAGCCCCCTTCTCCCCTCCGGGCTCAAACTATCCTGGCCTTCCTTCACTCTTTACAGTGCCGTGCTCCCCACCTCACAAGGCCTGCATAGATATGAGTTCCTCTATCTCAAATGAGTCTTTGCCTGGTTCAATTCCATGCATCCATCAGATCATTATTCAAACATAATTTTCTCAACCTCATCATCCCAGTGTCACTATAATAGGGTGTCCTAGTTTCATGCTCTAAAATCTGTTTGTAATTTTCCATCACTGTCCTTAGTTTGTAATGAACAATTATCTGTGTTGTTAATTGATTATATCTACCTCCCACTAAACTGTAAAACTCCATTATGTCATGTCTGCAAGATGAATGTGGTTTCCTAAAGGATTTACCAAACTATAAAAGAAAAATAAATTGTACTTTCCTTCATTTTGAACATAAATTTCTTATATCTTGAATTTAAATTAAATTAGTTTGTGCAATTACACTATGTAACTGGGCTCCTTAAAAAGGGCATTAGAAATAAGATACTGCAAAATATCAATCATTCTTCCACTTTCCAAATTTACCAGCAAAATCTTTAATCTTCTCTCTACTTTGCACAAATATGCCTTGCCCGGGGGAATAAAACCATAAAGCAGATTAGTCAGATTGATAGTAAAATTACCCTTAAAGAGTTTGTGTTATTTCTTGGTCATTTCTTTAATGATTTCTGATATTCTCTGTAGGGAGAATGCCTAAATTAAAGACTGTGAGACACAGGTGTGAAGCAAGTGCTGGATTTGTATTCTGACAATGGAGAAGCACTATCTACATGTTCAAAATAAATAGTGTTTCCTTCCATTACAAAAATGTAAATTATAATAAACCTGTAAGAACATATGCATGCAATAATATTTAACAGTGATTTGGTTTGTACCCTTTGACCAAAATCTCCCCACTTCCTCCACCTCCAGCCCCTGGCCGGCTCTATTCTACTCTGTTTCTATGAGTTTGACTTTTTAGATTCCACATATAAATGATATTATACAGTATTTGTCTTTCTTTGTCTGACTTTACTTCACTTAGTATAACGTCCCCAATGTTCATCATGTTGTCACAAATGGCAGGATTTTTTTTTTTTTTTTTTTGGATACAAAATTTTGCTCTGTTATCCAGGCTGGAGTGCAATGGCACAATCATGGCTCACTGCAGCCTCGGCCTCCAGGCTCAAGCAATCCTCCCACCTCAGCCTCCTGAGTAGCTGGGACTACAGGCCTGTGACACCACACCAGGATAACTTTTGTATTTTTTATAGAGACAGGGTTTGACCATGTTGGCCAGGCTGGTCTTGAACACCTGGGCTCAAGTGATTCGCCCACCTCTGCATCCCAAAGTGCTGAGATTACAGGCATGAGTCACCATGTCCAGCCAGGAATTTCTTTTTTTTTAGATTGAATAACACTCCATTTTGTGTATATGTATGTGTGTTTTTATATATATTTAATATGCCTATATACACACACTTTTCTTGTCCATTCATTCATTGACAGACACTTCAGTGGTTTCCATGTCTTAGTTATTGTGCATAATGCTATAAAAACATTACTAGTGTGTGCATATCTCAGGGGTACAGATTTCCTTTCCTTCATTTCCTTCAGATACATATGCAGAAGATATTGTAGTTAGGTTTTTGAAGTTTTGAAGAATGTTCATACTCTTTTCCATAATGGCTGTACCAATTTATATTCCCTTCAACGGTGCACAGGATTCCTTTTCTCCAAAACCTCACCAACACTTACCTCTTTTCTTTTTAGATAACAGACATGGGAGCATATGTGAGGTAATATTTCATTCTGATTTTGATTTGCATTTCCCTGATGATTAGTGATGCTGGGCACCCTTCCAGTTACCTGTTTGTCACTGTCTTCTTTTGAAAAATATTTATTCAGACCCTTTGCCCATTTTTAAAATTGGGTTATTTGTGGGGGTTTTCTTCAATATTAAGATGTATGAGTTTTTTACATGTTTTGGGTATTAGTTCCTTATAAGATAGATGGTTTGCAAATATTTTCTCCCATTCTGTAGGTGGTCTTTTCATTTTATTGAATGTTTCCTTTGTTTTGCAGAAGCTTTTTACTTTGATGTAGTTGGACTTGTTTATCTTTGCTTTTGTTGCTTGTACTTTGGGTGTCATATCCAAAAATAATTATTACCAAGACCTCTGTCAAGGAGTCTTTCTCCTGTTTCCTTCTAAGAGTTTTGGAGTTTCAGGTCTTACATTAAAGTTTTTAATACACTTTGCATTGATTATTGTGCGTAGTGTAAGATAAGCGTCCAATTTCATTCTTCTACATGTGGATATCCAGTTTTCAGTATGGTTTATTGAAGAAACTATTCTTTCTCCATTGTGTATTCTTGGCACCCTTGTCAAATATTAGTTGATGACTATGTATGCATGGGTTTATTTATTTCTGTGCTCATTATTCTGTTCCATTAATTAATGTGTCTGTTTTTATTTGATTACTATATTTCTGTAATATAGTTTGAAATCAGAAAATATGATGCCTTCAGCTTTGTTCTTTCTCAGAATTATTTTGGTTGTTCTGGGTCTTTTATGGTTCCACTGAATTTTAGAATTATGTTTTCTAGTTCTGTGAAAAATGTCATTGAAATTTTGTCAAGGATTGTGTTGAATCCATAGATCATTTTGGATAATATGGACATTTTAATAATACTGATCCTTCTGATCTGTGAAAATGTAATATCTTTCCATTTACTTGTGTCTTCTTCAATTTCTTTCAACACCTATGGTTTTCAGTATATTGATTTCTCACTTCCTTAAATTTATTCTTAAGTATTTTCTTCTTTTTGACACGTCTTACTTCATTTTGTGCTGCTAAAACAGAGTACCACAGACTGGGTAATATATGATGAAAATAAATTGTAGCCTTATGATTCTGAAGGCTGGCAAGTCCAAGATCAAGGGACCGGATCTGGTGAAAGCATTCTTGCTGTGTCTTCCCATGGCAGAAGGGCAAATAGAGGGTGCATGTGTGACAGAAAGAGAAAAGGTGCTGAATTCATTCTTTTAGAAGAAACTCACGCCTGTGATAACTAATCCATTCATGAAGGCAAAGCTCTCATTGGCCTGATCACCTCTCTAGGCCCCATTTCCCAACACTATTGCGTTTGGGATTAAGTTTCCAAAACATGCTTTTTGGGGGACACATTTAAACCACAGCAATGCTATTGTAAATGGAATTTTTAAAAAATTGTATTTCAGATAGTTTATCATTATTGTATAGAATTATAATTGATTTTTGTATGTCTATTTTCTATAGTGTAACTTTACTGAATTTGTTAGTTGTAACAGTTTTCTGGTGCAGTTTTTAGGGTCTTCTATATATAAGATCATGTCATCTGCAAACAGACAATTTTACGTCTCTCTTTCTGATTTGGATGTTTTTAGTTTTGTTCCTTGCCTACCTGTTCTGGCCAGGACTTCCAGTACTATGTTGAATAGAAGTGGTTAAAGTAGGCATTCTTGTCTTAGTCTTGATCATACAGAAAAACCTTTCAGGTTTTCACCATTAAGTATGATATCAGTTGTGAGGCTGTGACCTTTATTATGTTGAGATACATTCCTTCCATACCCAATTTACTAAGAGTTCTTACCATGAAAAGATGCTGAATTTCTTCAAATACTTTTCCTGCATCTCTTAAGATGGTTATATGATTTTTATTCTGCTATTTATTCATCCTGTTAAAGTGATGTACTGCATTAACTGATTTGTGTATGTTAAACCATCTTACAGCTCTGGGATAGATCCCATTATATATCATGGTATATAATCCTTTTAATGTGTGGTAGAATTTGGTTTACTAGTATTTTGTTGAGGATATTTGCCTCTATGTTCACCAGGGATATTAGCCTGTAATTTTCTTTTCTTGTAGTGCTTTTCTCTGGCTTTGGTATCACGGTAATGCTAGCCTCATAAAATTAGTTTGGAACTATTCTCTCCTTCTCAGCATTTTGGAAGAGTTTGAGAAGGAATGGCATTAATTGTTTAAATGTTTGGTAGAATTCACAGTGATGCCATCTGGTCCTAGGATTTTTTTGTTGTTGGAGGATTTGACTACTGATTCAATGTTCTTACTTCATTTTTCTTTTCTTTTTTTTTTTTTTTTTTTTGGTTTTGGTTTTTTGTTTTGTTTTTGAGACTGAGTCTCCCTCTATCACCCAGGCTGGAGTGCAGTGGCACGATCTTGGCTCACTGCAACCTCTGCCTCCCAGGTTAAAGCGATTCTCGTGCCTCAGACTCCTAAGTAGCTGGGATTGCAGGTGCCCACCACCACACCTGGCTAATTTTTGTATTTTTACTTGTTATTGGTTCATTCAGATGTCCTATTTATTTATTATTTAGCCTTGGTAGGTTGTATATTTCTAGTACTTTATCTATTTCTTCTAGATTATCCAATTTGTTGGCATATAATTGTTCATAATCGTTTCTTATTATCCTCTGTATATGTTCTGGCGATCTAATGTACAACACAGTGATTATAATTAACAATATTGTATTGTGTACTTGAATTTGCTAAGAGAGTAGATTATAAATGTTCTCACCACAAAAAAGGAACAATGTGAGATGATAGATGTGTTAACTAACTTGATTGTGGAAATTATTTCATAATACATATGTATATCAAATCACGATACTGTACACCTTAAATTTATTCAGTTTTGCCAACAATACCTTAAGAAAACTGAAAAAAGCGGCTGGGTGCGGTGGCTCACCCCTGTAATCCCAGCACTTTGGGAGGCCGAGGCGGGCGGATCACAAGGTCAGGAGATCAAGACCATCCTGGCTAACACGGTGAAACCCCGTCTCTACTAAAAAAATACAAAAAATTAGCCAGGCACGGTGGCGGGCGCCTGTAGTCCCAGCTACTCGGGAGGCTGAGGCAGGAGAATGGCGGGAACCCAGGAGGCGGAGCTTGCAGTGAGCCGAGATTGCGCCACTGCATTCCGGCCTGGGCAAAAGAGCGAGATTCTGTCTCAAAAAAAAAAATAAAAAAATAAAAAAATAAAAAGAAAACTGAAAAAAGCAACAGTGATTTGATATGATCAAATTTTAAATATTTTAGAAATTTGGTTGATTTATTTCTATGTGTTGATCTAACGAAAATCTAATAGATTGTTCTAGAAAAGTCACTCCTTACATTCATTTTTTTTTCTTTTTTTATTTATTACACTTCAAGTTCTAGGGTACATGTGCACAACTTGCAGGTTTGTTACATATGTATACATGTGCCATGTTGGTGTGCTGCACCCATCAACTTGTCATTTACATTAGGTATTTCTCCTAATGCTATCCCTCCCCCCTCCCCCCACCCCACAACAGGTCCCAGTGTGTGATGTTCCCCACCCTGTGTCCAAATGTTCTCATTGTTCAATTCCCACCTATGAGTGAGAACATGTGGTGCATGGTTTTCTGTCCTTGTGATAGTTTGCTGAGAATGATGGTTTCCAGCTTCATCCATGTCCTTGCAAAGGGCATGAACTCATCCTTCTTTTATGGCTGCATAGTATTCCATGGTGTATATGTGCCACATTTTCTTAATCCAGTCTATCATTGATGGACATTTGGGTTGGTTCCAAGTCTTTGCTATTGTGAATAGTGCCACAATAAACATTCGTGTGCATGTGTCTTTATAGCAGCATGATTTATAGTCCTTTGGGTATATACCCAGTAATGGAATGGCTGGGTCAAATGGTATTTCTAGTTCTAGATCCCTGAGGAATTGCCACACTGACTTCCACAATGGTTGAACTAGTTTACAGTCCCACCAACCGTGTAAAAGTGTTCCTATTTCTCCACATCCCCTCCAGCACTTGTTGTTTCCTGACTTTTTAATGATCGCCATTCTAACAGGTGTGAGATGGTATCTCACTGTGGTTTTGATTTGCATTTCTCTGATGGCCAGTGATGATGAGCATTTTTGCATGTGTCTTTTGGTTGCATAAATGTCTTCTTTTGAGAAGTGTCTGTTCATATCCTTTGCCCACTTTTTGATGTGGTCGTTTGCTTTTTTCTTGTAAATTTGTTGGAGTTCATTGTAGATTCTGGATATTAGCCCTTTGTCACATGAGTAGATTGCAAAAATTTTCTCCCATTCTGTAGGTTGCCTGTTCAGTCTAATGGTAGTTTCTTTTGCTGTGCAGAAGCTCTTTAGTGTAATTAGATCCCATTTGTCAATTTTGGCTTTTGTTGCCATTGCCTTTGGTGTTTTAGTCATGAAGTCCTTGACCATGCCTATGTCCTGAATGGTATTGCCTAGGTTTTCTTCTAGGGTTTTTATGGTTTTAGGTCTAATATTTAAGTCTTTAATCCATCTTGAATTAATTTTTGTATAAGGTGTAAGGAAGGGATCCAGTTTCAGCTTTCTACATATGGCTAGCCAGTTTTCCCAGCACCATTTATTAAATAGGGAATCTAGGTATTGATGGGACGTATCTCAAAATAATAAGAGCTATCTATGACAAACCCACAGCCAATATCATACTGAATGGGCAAAAACTGGAAGCATTCCCTTTGAAAACTGGCACAAGACGGGGATGCCCTCTCTCACTACTCCTATTCAACATAGTGTTAGAAGTTCTGGCCAGAGCAATCAGGCAGAAGAAAGAAATAAAGGGTATTCAATTAGGAAAGGAGGAAGTCAAATTGTCCCTGTTTGCAGATGACATGATTGCATATTTACAAAATCCCATTGTCTCAGCCCAAAATATCCTTAAGCTGATAAGCAACTTCAGCAAAGTCTCAGGATACAAAATCAATGTGCAAAAATCACAAGCATTCCTATACACCAATAACAGACAAATAGAGAGCCAAATCATTAGTGAACTCCCATTCACAATTGCTTCAAAGACAATAAAATACCTAGGAATCGAACTTACAAAGGATGTGAAGGACCTCTTCAAGGAAAATTACAAACCACTGCTCAATGAAATAAAAGAGGACACAAACAAATGGAAGAACATTCCATGCTCATGGATAGGAAGAATCAATATTGTGAAAATGGCCATACTGCCCAAGGTAATTTATAGATTCAATGCCATCCCCATCAAGCTACCAATGACTTTCTTCACAGAATTGGAAAAAACTACTTTAAAGTTCATATGGAACCAAAAAAGGGCCCACATTACCAAGACAATCCTAAGCCAAAAGCTGGAGGCATCACGCTACCTGACTTCAAACTATACTGCAAGGCTACAGTAACCACAACAACATGGTACTGGTACCAAAACAGAGATATAGACCAATGGAACAGAACAGAGCCCTCAGAAATAGTACCACACATCTACAACCATCTGATCTTTGACAAACCTGACAAACACTCCTTACATTCATAAACCATTTCCCCTCAGCGCATGATTTATTGTTTATGAACCTGTTCTCAGACAGGTCCAGAGGGGCAGCCCTAGAGAACATGGCAGCACTCCCTGTCATGGATGGTTTGACCCAGTTTGCAGTTCTAATTTGAAGTGGACCAATCAGAGTTCTCCTCCTGGCAGTTTGTAATTAGGACACAAAAAGATTAACTTCTATGCAACTGGAATGTCAGGTAAATTCCAGGGCTGAATCTCCCTGTAGGGGTGCTAGGCAGGCTAATGGGCAATCAAAGGAAGGCAGTCTTTGAAAAGGAAGAAAATAAAATAAAAGATGTGTACAGAGGAACCAGGAAATTCTTGTGGTGGGAGAGGTAAGGTGAAGTAGAAAGTGTGCTGGAGCAAGCAAGACATCCTGGGTTCCTGATGCCACTGATCTCCAAGTCCATGACTGGCAAAGTTCGGCTGTATTTTCTGTCATGCATTCTGAGAGAATTTCTTGAATCCATGGAATAAATTCACTTACTTATGCAGTGAGTTTCTGTTTTTATAAGAAAATAGTTAGTGGCCAACACAGAGATCTTCAAGAAAAGTAATATGCCAGTAAGTGTGCTCAGGCTCAGGGCATGTTGCCTTTTCCTGAGTTCACTATAGAGTCTGGGTTCCTTCTTTCTGCAGATGGCCTAATGTAATTCCAACTTTGTCTGGGCCTTTACTTACTATATGCCTTTAGAGTAGAGTATAACCTTAAAAAGGGGTCTCAGAATAATACACTGTGAGTGCCAGAAGAAAACCTTGAAGGAATTTGTTTATTCTGGCTGTGCATCATAGCCACTTGTGAAATTTATTAGCACATAGAAGTTGGAGCCCAGTCACCCTGCTTCAGTTAGTCTGTAATAGAAACAGAACAGGTAGATTGACATCCACAGACAACTATAGTGCACAGCCTCAGTTAAAACCGCTGTGCCTTAGATATCAATCACTACCCTTCCCTTAAAGGCAAAATAACTGAGGTCATTATCAGTTAACTATTGCTGTTGACAAACAACCCCACAACTCAATGGCTTAAAATAATAAGAATTATTACTCATGAGCTTATGGGCCACCTGGGAAGCTTTTCTGATCTTGGTTGGATCCATGCATTCATATCAGGTCAGTTATAGTTTGGATATTTTTCCCCGACTAAATCTCATATTGAATTGTAATCTCCACTATAAGAGGTGGGGCTTGGTGGGAGATGACTGGATCGTGAGGCTGAGTTTCTTTTGATTTTATTTTTTTGAGATGAAGTCTCGTTCTGTTGCCCAGGCTGGAGTGCAGTGGCGTGATCTCGGCTCACTGCAACCTCCGCCTCCCGGGTTCAAACAATTCTCCTGCCTCAGCCTCCCGAATAGCTGGGACTACAGGCACGAGCCACCACGCTCAGCTAATTTTTTTTTTTTTTTTTTTGTATTTCTAGTACAAGCAGGGTTTCACCGTGTTAGCCAGGATGGTCTCGATCTCCTGACCTTGTGATCCTCCTGCCTTGGCCTCCCAAAGTGCTGGGATTACAGGCATGAGCCACTGCGCCCAGCCCGTGAGGCTGGATTTCTAGCGAATGATTTAGTACCATCCCGTTAGTGCTATCATTTAAAAATGTGTGGTAACTCCCCCCACCCCTGCCTTCCTCTCATTCTCACCATGTGAGATGCCTACTCCCCTTTCACCTTCCACCATGATTGTGAGCTTCCTGAGGCCTCCCTAGAAGCCGAGTAGATGCCAGTACCATGCTTCCTATAAAGCCTGCAGAACCCTGAGCCAATTGAACCTCTTTTTTTAAATAAATTACTCAGTCTCAGGTATTTCTTTATAATAGCGCAAGAACGGCCTAATACACGGTCACATAGGCACTCTGCTGTCATAGCTGCACTCTCTGACATGTTTGAGGTCAGTAGGTTGGCTGGTCTAGAATGGTCTGAGACAACTGTCTTCTCTCGATGACAGTTTTTACACTCCAGCAGGCAGCTCAGGATTACAAGACGTGTGCAAAGCCTTTTGAGGATAAGTTCAGAACTGGAGCACCACATCCACTGAATTCTATTGCTCATAGCCGGTCATGAGGCCAACCTAGATTCAAGGAGTGGGAGGAAATAGACTTTATTTTGGGATGGGAGGAGCTGCACAGTCTTACAAGTAATGTGAATACAGAGAAGGAGGGAATAATTATGGCAAGTCCTTGAAATCAATCTGCCAGAGGCCCATTAAGAGTTAAGAAAAGCCCAAAGGAGCAAAGAAACAAATTCTCTATAGTTAGTTGAGTGTTTTCCTACCACCAACACTTAAGATCCCTTTCACATGTATAAATGTAGACTCTTCTTTACAGCTTCCCCCGGACAAATCTACATGAGAGTTCTAATGGCAAAGGTTGCTTCAGTTCCCTTTTTGTTTGAGGCTCCCTGTCAGCTTGCACCAGCTAGCACTGCCTGAAGAGTGTCACTAACTGCCAGGTGGCTTAGAAGGACTCAGCACACAAAGCCAATAATGCTTCTCAAATTCAGCTTTAATGACTCAGTCACCTCCATTAGGATGAATGCATCTCAGAATAGTGCAAATTATGAAGATTTCATTCTGCTTTCAAATGCAATTCCTGGGAGTGATTACTGTGTCTACTAAGCAGCCAAGTAAGCTCATGGCAGCAAAGGCAGAACTGGATGCAAATCAAGTGAAAGCTAGATGCAGGTACTTGGTTGAAGTGGCAAAAACAAGAAGACAGTGGCAAAATCAAATGGAATGAGAAGGTGTTTACATGTTTACATGACAGCCTTGCCTCTGGGAAATAGTGTGGAACGAGAAAGGCCCGAAGTTAACATTCCACATCTTTTTACATGGATGTTACTATCGCACTTGCTACTTCTTGCATCTCACATCCCATGTCATAGAAATGAAATTATATCTTAAGCAGAACCAGCAACTATTAGCCTGCCTCCCTCAGAGCAAGAATTTGTAACTTTGGCTGCCCAGTAGAATCACCTGGGATGCTTTGAAAATACTGACGCCTAGGCCCAGCATCAGTGATTCCAACTTAAATCACTCCAGGGTGTGACTTGAGCATTGGGACTTTTTTAAAAATTAAAAACTCCCTGATTCATTTTAATATATGCCTAAGGATGAAGACTTAACTAGGTGCCTGGGTAACTCTTAATTCATGCAACTAATACATTCTTTTGAGCATTTATTGTGTGCAGAGCATTTTGCCAGATGCAGTGTTCAACAAGAAGTTGACCTTTTGGCCCAAAGGAGAAAAAAGATGCCTATGCAGTTGGAGTCACCACAGGTTGAGCCACCATAAAGACAAATCTAGTGTGAAAAAATAAATGACACAGAGGAGGGGATAATTCTCCACCTGTTGCTAAGGCCCCAATTTAAGAATTACAAACAGACTTCCACAGAGCAATCAGCCACGTTAGATTAATGAATCACTCTGGACCCAGTGCCTAGAATCCCAGGTATAAACCCTCATTCAAGCTCATGTCATCTGAGTAGCCCAGGATACAGTATTGCAGTCCTCAAAGCTTCCATTTCTCAGTTGTAAGATGAGAGCAATTGTCTCCCCTCATGCGGTCGTCATGAGGTTTACACAACATAATTTGAATGAAGCAGTAAGCACAACGCCTGATACAAAGTAGATGTTCAGCAGAGATTAAGGAACAGCAGGTGATTTGTCATAATTAAGAATAGAATAACAACAGTAATATCTGATTCTTGAACCCTGTCATGAGTACATTTCTTTGTCCAGAGGATAGGAAAAAAAATTAAATCCTCAAAGATAGCAGACGTGAGAGGTAAGATAGGAACAGGAGAGAGAAGAGGAAAAAAAAAACATAGAATTTAAGTAAGGATCAGTGAAGAGATATTTTGCCTAATTTCAGATGTGTTGCAAGAAACCAAAAAGTCCTGGTAAATCCACCTCCCTCTGCCTTGAAGTCATGTACTAAGGAGACCCCACAGATCCTCCTTAATGCTCGGCAAGTCCCTCTTCACACTCCACTAAAAACTGCCTGAGAGATCAGGCACCAAAACATGACAGAAACAATCCCCTCGTGCCTTGTTTTCCTCTTTACTTTGGCTGCCAAAAATGTCCGGGTTATCCTGTATGTCCTGGGTGCTCATCCTTAACTAACCCCATTTATCCTTCTGTCTAACCCAATCTAATCTCTTCCTGATCCTCTAGCCCTTCCTCTGTCATCTTTAACCTACACAGTGCATCAGCAGCAAACCTCCAATAGCCACATCTTTCTGAAACAAATCCTGTTCTCTATTTGGCTCTATTTGGAACCATGTGGTCTCCTAAGAATACTGCTCCCTGCAGCCATCGCCAGGACTAGCTGCAATTTTAAAATTATCACTCTATTTACTGCTGAATTTGGAAGAATCTCTACTCCTCTTCGCTTGCTTCCAAATAATTGTTCTCTTCTCTCTTCTCTTTAGATGACTGTATCATTGAATCTCTCTCTCTTTTTTTTTTTTTTTGAGACAGGGTCTTGCTCTGTCACCCAGAATGGAGTGCAGTGGTTCAGTCACACTCATTGCACCCTTAACCTCCCAGGCTCAAGGGATCCTCCCACCTCCTGAGTAGCTGGAACTACAGGCAAACACTACCACCACTGGCTAATTTTTAATTTTTTTATAGAGACAGGGGTCTCACCATGATGCCCAGGCTGGTCTTGAATTCCTGGGCTCAAGAGATCCTTCTGCCTTGGGCTCCCAAAGTGCTAGGAATATAGGTGTGAGCCACAACTCTGGCCTTTTGTGAATCACTTGCCATTAGGCTACACCATCTGCTACCCCTTCTTGTTGCTGCCATGGACAGTTTTAGCAGAAATTTCTTCATTCATTGAAGATGTTAACGATCTTCTTACTTCTTGAGCTCCAACACTGTTCCAGTTATCATTCCTGGTCATTTTGATATCTATGCATTATAACTTGCCCATCACTCGGACCTCTCAGATGTTTGCTCTCCTCGTCCTGCACAATCTTCCCTTGCACTGCCCCCCTACCTCAGCCATGCATTTCCATGACCATGCCCTCTGCCTTGTCATTTTCGTCTCAAGACCAATAACTTTGCCCTGTCGAAATCTCAAGTTTAAGCATCCCATTCTCTAAACACTATCTCCTGTCTTCCCAGCTCACCCCTTCTAACAGCCGGACTCCCTCACTCTGTGATGTGACTTCTAATCCATTAACACTGCCACTTTGTTACTGTCTGTCTCCTCTTTCATGGCTTTACTTCCCTCCTTCTCTGGCTTGGAGTCCATTCATCATTATGATGACACCCTCATACTTTCACATGTGTGATCATTCTCTCCTGTATTAATCAGAATTCTGCTGAAATAATATTGCATAACAAATACATTCCAGCACTTTGGGATGCCAAGGAAGGAAGGTCACTTGAGCCCAGGAATTCAAGACCAGTCTGGGCAACATAGTGAGTCTTCATCTCTACAAAAAAAAAAAAAAAAAAAAAAAAATTTTTTTTAAATAGCCAAGCATGGTGGTGCATATCTATAGTCCTAGCTACTCAAGAGGCTGAGGAAGGAGGACCACATGAGCCCAGGAAGTCGAGGCTACAGTGAGCCTTAATCATGCCATAGCAGCTTAGAAGAAGACAAAGGAGACCCTGTCTTAAAAAATATATATATGTATACATATATGTGTATACATATATATATACACACACACACACATACATACATATATCACTGTGGCGGATGAGAAGAGGCATTTATTTCTTAATCATGTATCTGCAGGGCAACTGGGCAGCTCTGCGTCAATCTACGTGCTTGGTTCAGGTCTGCTCCACATTGCTTCATTCTAGGACAGGACACTGCCTGGAGCAGGCTTTTCTTGTGGTAATTGCAGCTCAGCAGAGCCATCAAAACATGCAAGCATTTGTAAAGTCTCTGCTCACATCACATCTGCTCCTATTTTATTGGCCAAAGAAAGTCATATGACTGGGCCCATGGTCAGGAAGACAATGGTTAGTGGCAGGTGCTACAAGTCACATGGCAAGAGGTGTAGATGTATAATCCTATTTACAGGAGAAATTGAAAACTGGAAACAATAATCTAATCCATGCCATTTTCATTCTATTATTTCACCCTCTCCCTCTATTGTAATCATGAAAGGAAACTCCAAGTCCTGTTTAAATTCTCTGCACTGACTCTCAAAAAATAGTTGAACAGGCCAGGCGCGGTGGCTCACGCCTGTAATCCCAGCACTTTGGAAGGCCGAGGCGGGTGGATCACGAGGTCAGGAGATCGAGACCACGGTGAAACCCCGTCTCTACTAAAAATACACAAAAAAAATTAGCTGGGCGCGGTGGCGGGCGCCTGTAGTCCCAGCTACTCGGGAGGCTGAGGCAGGAGAATGGCGTGAACCCGGGAGGCGGAGCTTGCAGTGAGCTGAGATTGCGCCACTGCACTCCAGCCTGGGGGACAGGCCGAGACTCTGTCTCAAAAAAAAAAAAAAAAAAAAAATAGTTGAACATAGTAGGAGAAAAACTACCAAATGGCTTCATCTTATATTCATGATCACTGACCTCAATGGCCACCTAAGAAATTCTGTAATTCCCTGGTCAATCTGTTCTTCTTTTTCTTTCTTTTTTTCTTTGTTTTTTGAGATAACTATTTTACACCTCCTCAGTACACTCACTTCTAGCTCCCAGCCCCTTCCTTCTCATCAGTGTGTGACTTCTTATTTCAATAAGAAAAATAAAATAATCAAAGGGAATTCCATCTTCTATAAAATCCAATTTACCAACATTCCTGCTCAGAGCCTGTGTGTTCAGTCCCCTCTATTGGAAGACGCTTTCTTTCTCCGTGTTCCACATGGATTCTGGACCTTATCACTACTTGCTCATCCAAGTATTTCACTCTTCCAGGTGTTTGTCTCATTTCTGCATCCTCAATTTTCCCCCTTTCTATTGAATTATTCTTAGCACATACAAACATTCTATAATAAGCTGTAACATATCTCGGTTTCAACAATATTTCCTTTAACCCCATATGTCCTTTTAACCACAATATCATTTCTCTTTACATTGCCAAATGCAATGGTTGACTCTCATTCCCAAACTCACTGGATCCAAAAGCACCATTTAAATCACTGGATGACTCTGTTTTCTGTAAGTCATTTTCTCCACACCGATTCTGGGACATTGCAATCTGCTGGTTTTCCTGCTACTTCACGATCTCCTTTCATGTTACAGCCCGCTCTTCCTCTTCACGTTAGAGTATCCTAGGGCTCAGTTTAATGACATTATTTTTTCTCTAACTATGGTTATTTCTTAAATTATACTATCCAACCATATAGTTGTAAGCATCATTTATGTTTTGATATCTGTCAATTTTATTTTTTCAGTTCCACTTTTACCCTAAACTGCAGTCACATGTGTCTCTCAAAACCCTAATCTTCATGGGAGTACCTACTAGAAATCATAAACGTAATATGTTCAAAACCTGTTCCTCCTTCCATTATCTCCCAGTTACTCAGTTTAGAACCCCTGGAGTCATCCTTGACTAGTCTCATTCTCTTGTACCTCATGATCTATCTACAAATCTTTTTGGGCTCAGAATCCTACCATATCTTCTGTCTTATTTACCAAAACCACCCTACCCAGTGCACTCTCCTTATTCTCCCACGCAACTATAATAGCCTCAACTTTCTCCATCCACTTTTGCTTTGCTATAGTTTATTCTCTGCAGAACAGCCAGAGGTGCCTTCTTAAAATATAAATACAATCATATCATATTCCAAGCTTCCAATGGCTCTGTTCTAGTTACTGTTGTTGCATAATAAATTATCCCAAAACCTAGAAGCTTAAAACAACAATTTTGCTTTGCTCAAAGATTCTGTAAATCAGAAATTCAGATTGAGCACAGAGGGAATGGCTTGTCTATTTTATGATGTCTTGGGCCTCAACTGGAAAAATGAAAAAGCCTGGGGGCTGGAATTACTGGAAGACTCATTCACCATTCATGCACTTGAGCTGGAATGACAGGAACACTAGGCTAACGTAGCCATTCTAAAATAGACTAGAGTATGCTCCATAACAAAGCCTCATTCTCCCAGAGAAAAAACTGTACCAGAGCCCTATCTTTCCCAGTAAAATAACAATTGCTCAACTCTAGCCCCTCTAGCCTTCCTATCTCACCTAAGAGGAGAAAAAAAATTAAAAAGACTGACAAACACTTCTGGACTTCACAGTCCAAGAGCTCAGACCTACTAGAAGACTGAGATTTAGTGATAAGATTATAGAGAATGTTCACTATCTCCTATACCTTATACCACAACAGCACTCCAGCATAACAGTAAATTAAAACTGAAAGAGATAAAAGACACAGATCTTACTTTAAAAGGAGTTCTTAGGAAAACCTAAATACCAAAGAAGAGAAAAAAGGAAATGCTAAAAGAAACTGAAGCCTCTGACACCTTAAACTACAACAACCATTAAACAAACCTCAAACATAAAAACATCACGCTGAAGTGTTATTTGCCACAGAATACATTATGTTCAGTTTTTAACAAAAAACATTTTAAAAGGCAAACACACACACACACACACACACACAGTCTGAAGAGATAAAGTAAGCATCAGACCAAGAATCATATATGACACAAATTTCTGAAAGTATCAGATAAGGAATTTAAAATAACTAATTAATAAGTTAATTATATCTTAGCTATGTTAAGAACGCTAATGGAAAAAGTGGACAACATAAAAAAAGATGGGTAATATAAGCACAGAGAGGAAAATTCTAAGAAAGAATAAAAAAGAAATGCTAGAAATAAAAAAACATTATAATAGAAATGAAGAATGCCTTTGACAGACTCATCATTAGATTACACAGACAATTTAGGTGACCTAGGGTTTGGCAAATGAGGTTCTGATATAACACCAAAAGCATGATCCATGAAGAAAACAAAAACAAACACAAACTTGATAAGTTGAACGTTATTAAAGTGGAAAAAATTCTGCTTTGTGAAAGATACAAGAATGAAAATACTGGGATAAAATATTTGCAGAGCACATAAGGGACTTGTATTAAAAATATATAAAGAACTTGTAAAACTCAACAATAAGAAAGCAAACGACACAATTTCAAAATGTGCAAGGAATATAAACAGACATCACACCAAAGAAGATATAGATATGACAAACAAACATGGAAAGATGCTGAACATCATTTTTATTAGGGAATTAAACAACAAATTAGAACAACAATGATATCATCATACACCTATTAGAATGTATAAAATACAGAAAACTGATATTACCAAATGTAGATGAGTACGTGGAGCAACAGAAACTCTTTTGCTGATGGAAATGCAAAATGATACTGACACTTTGACATACACTCTGGCAGTTTCTTGCAAAGCTAAGCATAGTCTTATTATTAGATACATCAAATGCAGTCCTATGTATTTACCAAATTTATTGGAAAACTTATGTCTAAACAAAAACTTATACACAAATATTTATAGCAGTTTTATTCATATTTTCCCAAGGCTAGAAACAACCAAAATACCCTTCAACAGGTGAACAGATAAATGGATAAACTTTGATGCACCCATAAAATGGAATATTATTCATGAAAAGAAATAAGCTACCAAACCAGAAAAATACATGGAAAAAATCTTAAATACATGTTAATGAGTAAAAGAAGCTAGTCTGAAAAGGCTATACCTTATATAATTCCAATCATGTGGTGTTCTGGAAAAGGTAAAACTACACAATGATATAAGCCAAATTGTGTTCCCCCCAACATTCAGATGTTAAAGTCCTAACCCTTGTCAGAATGTGACTGAATTTGGAGGCAGGGTCTTTAAACAGGTAACTAAATTAAAATAAGGTCATTAGAGTCGGCCATCATCCAGTATGACTGGCGTCCTCATAAGAAGAGATCAGGACACAGAGGAAAGACCATGTGAAGGCCCAGGGATAAGACAGCCAACTACAAGCCGAAAGAGAGGCCTCAGAGGAAACCACCCTGGTCAACACCTTGGTTTCAGACTTCTAGCCTCCAGAACTGTGAGAAAGTTAATTTCTGTTGTTAGAAGAAAATACCAGTCTATGGACTTTGTTATAGAAGCCCCAGCAAACTAATATAGGAAGCAAAAAAAAAAAAAAAAATTAGTGGCTGCCAGAGTTGAGAAGATGGAGAGGGATAAATAAGATGAAAAGAACCAGATTTTTTAGAGTAGTTGAAACTATTCTGTATGATACTATAATGGTGGATTCATGATATTATGCATTTGTCATACCCATGGAAATTAATAGCACAAAGACTGATCTCTGATATGTGCAAATTTTAAATGATTATTTAGAAGGTCCTGGAATTCCCCCAAAAGAGTACAGATTGTAACAACACAATATAACTTTATTACAAATGTATGAAACAAATTCAGACATTAGGGGTGGGGAAAATGGTGCCGACCTAAGTAACTTTGAAAATGAAATAGAGCCTTTAAGGATAAAGGCAAGAGTGACTCTACAAGAGAACTGCACTCTAGATGGTAAAGTTGTTCCCTAAGGAGACACAGGTTAACAGTTCTGCCACTGCTATACTTTACCCTGAAATTGAATAACTAAAGTAAGTTAATGGCTGAGGTAGGTGTTCACAGATAAGCAAAGGGAGAAGGCTAACATAATCCATATGGTAACAGACTAGAGTTGGAGACATCAGTATGAACTCCTGTGTATATTTACTATCACCTGAAATTTAGATACAGATGGCTACATGTAGAAATATTTACAGATATGTGTATATTCGATGTTTGGTATATGTGTATAGAGTTTATTGCTCTGTGAGCTGAGAGGGCCTATAGGAAAGGACACTACAGTAGTAACATTCATAGCTAGTGCCCCCTACCCCGCCCCGCACCGATCACATTTTGTAGTGCTAGAAAGTAAAGAAGTACAAAAACAAAAACGCCCAACAACAACAAAAGAAACAACTTCACACTGATAGGAGTTTGTCCAATGGCACAGCCGAAATAATTTTGGCAACAAAACAGGATTGGATTATACCCTGACACAGTTTGGGTGTTGCCCCCCTTCAAATCTCATGTCCAAATACAATCATTAATATTGGAGTTGGGACCTGGTGGGAGGTGATTGGATCATGGGGGCAGGTTTCTCACGAATGGTTTAGTACCATCCTCTTGGTACTGTCCCCATGGTAGTGGGTTCTCACAAGATCTGGTCTTTTAAAATTGTGTGGTACTGGCCGGGCACGGTGGCTCACGCTTGTAATCCCAGCACTTTGGGAGGCCGAGGCGGGCGGATCACGAGGTCAGGAGATCGAGACCACGGTGAAACCCCGTCTCTACTAAAAATGCAAAAAAATTAGCCGGGCGTGGTGGCGGGTGCCTGTAGTCCCAGCTACTCGGAGAGGCTGAGGCAGGAGAATGGCGTGAACCCAGGAGGCGGAGCTTGCAGTGAGCCGAGATTGTGCCACTGCACTCCAGCCTGGGCGACAGAGCGAGACTCCGTCTCAAAAAAAAAAAAGAAATTTTGTGGTACTTACTCCCCCTTCCTCGGCCATGTGATGTGTCTGCTCCCCCTTCACCTTCCGCCATGATCGTAAGTT